>NC_073254.2:19935000-20240000 GCF_029289425.2 Pan paniscus
ATCCTGCTCATTCCATGGTGGCTTGAGGCCCCTTGAAATTGATGTGAACCTCGTAAGCTGTCAGCAGTTACAGCTACTGGGTAATCAGGTTTGGAATTTATGGGTATTTACATTTCAGAGGGCCTTTACTATGTTTCTGGAATTTTGGATTAGAAATGCTTGTGCTTGATATAACAGTTTTTTATGCACGCTGCTAGAGTGTTTAAGCCCCTTAACATTCCCAGTGTGTCCCAGTATGTAAGCCACTTTCTTTCTGAGAGAGCAAAAAGATGATATACTTAATCCTACTTTTGGATTAGTGGACAGGATGATTTTTCTCTGCTTCTCTACTAAACTAGCTCCATACTGTCTTCTGTACAGTAACAAGTCACATGGTAAAAAGAAGTTAGAAGAGTCTTACTGACCTGCTGTTGATAAATATTTTCCTACAGCATGCTGAGGTGGGCACATTTTGACTTTGCTTGGTTTTGAAAGGATTAACATTTTTTAACAAATACGAATTTGTTCTGAAAAACTAAAAAAAAAAATGGAGAAATTGAGAGAAAACTTACCTAAGACCCCTCCAACAGAATGCAAACCACTTAGGACATTTAATTTTTCTTTCATTCTTTTTTAATGCATAATTTTTATGTAGTTGTAATCTGTTTATGAAAATCTGGTATTTTAAAAATTATTACATATGTTTTTCTTTGTTATTATATATTTTTCCTACAGAAGCTTCATTTTCCATTGAGGGGCATTTGTTAAAATCTTTACTTGCTCTTTCCACATGTTGTCCAATGGCTCAGTCCTTTACTTATCAGTGGGATGTGAGTGGGTAATGGCACTGTCCATCAGTAATTATGACTGACGAGTTGGCTGTCTCTTCACTCAGTGGGGGCCAGGCCTCTTCTTTCATTTGAGAGTCATTGATCTGAATGGCTCATATATTTTTCCAATTATAAATTATCCTTTAGTGGGCTTTTTGTGCATTAGTTCTTTGGGATATTTTTTCAGAGTAGAATTGCTGTCCATAAAAGGGACATTTTCATAAGGTCTATGAGGCATTTTGATATTTTACACACACGCGTGCACACACACATGCACAATTTACATCATATCATATTGTATATACTGTTTTCTGCAAGTTGCCACTAGTAATCTCAAATGTATAAAACTAACCATATACTACACGTAACATTGGGTAGTATTGCTGTTTTAAGTTCGTTAACTTGATAGGCAGAAAATAGCATCAAGTTTTAAATTTCTAGACTTAGTAGTGAGTGTGAGCACTTCAGCACACATTGATTAGCTACTTGATTTCCTGTTTTATGAACTAACTCATCTTGGCCTTGAAGTTGTAGTGGTTAGAAAGGAGTGGCACCTGCCAGCATCTCGGTGGGGCACACGGGGCTAGGACACAAGCTGCTGTGCAGCCTCAGGGGTCAGCCTCAAGGCTCATGACCTGAGTTGGCGGAAAAGCACTTACTTACACTGCCCACATTGCTTTAGGAGGTCAGGATCTCTCAACACTAAAGTAAATGCTTGTTTTTGACCTTACTACTGCTTCAATTTGAATTGGCAACTATTTGCAATTTATATGGGGATTTTTTAAGGACAGTAGGGAAGGTGTGAGATTTTTATGTTTATCAAATAAAATGGGCCACGGATGTGAGAATTTTTTCACTTTTTAAAAATGGCTTGCTACAAAATTCTTCTTCCTCTCTTTTTTTTTGAGAGAATGCCACATGCAAAGGCCTCAAGGCAAAAAAGGGAGTGATGTGTCCCGGGAAGAACAATGAAGCCAGGGTGCCTGGATGTTTACAAGGAAGACTAGGTGAAGTCACAGAAGCAGGAAGGAGCCCAGTGATGCAGACATTAGTAGGTCGGGGCAAATGCTGTGGCAAATCACCAAAGGGTTTGAGTTGCAGGCATGTGATTCACAGAAGCATCACCCTGGAGAGGCAAGAGAGGAAGCAGCAACTCCCGATGGATGCCTCCTGGGGAAGCCAAGGCAAGAGGTGATGGTACCCTGCATGCTTGTGCTTCCTAAACCATCTCTGGTAAAGGGCCATAAGTTTTTATTTCTAATCTGCTGTACACTGATACTGTTATAGAATATAAGAAACACGGATTACTGGAAGAATGACCATGAGCTTGAATGTGACAGTAATGTCAAATTGCTACAAAAGTTTCTATGTACTTACTCTCGCCCTGTGTCCTTACCTTATCATGCGCTGGTATCAGGTGGACCCCACTTTGATAGCCTTGGCTGACAATGCAGCTCCAACGTCTAACAATGTGTTGCATATTTTCTGTGGATCAAGCCGTGGTATATGGCTATCAACTGTATTAGTTCATTTGGGCTGCTCTAACAAAATATCATAAACTGGGTGATTTATAAATAATGGAAATTTATTTCTCATAGACCTCAAGGCTGGGGAGTCCAAGATCAAAGGACATATTTGATGTCTGGTAGGGCTTTCTGATTCATAGATGGCACCATCTCCCTGTATCATTATAGAAGAGGCAAGGGATCTCTCTCAGGCCTTTGTAATAAGGGCACTAATTCTATTCATAAGGGCTTTGCCCCTGTGATCTAAGCACCTCCCACTGGCCCCATCTCCAAGTACTATCACCTTGGAGGTTAGAATTTCAATATATGAATTTTGGGGGCCCACAAACATTGAGTTTATAGCAACTATTTATACCAGACAATGTGCTGTGTACAAGATAAACAGTGGGATATGAAATAAAGGTTGTCTCTGCCTTTCACATTTTATAGTCAGGTTGAATTGGGAGAGAAGTAGATGAATATGAGGCATATATTGCAGATAGACTCTCTAGGACTTAGTAATGGATTGGATGTGGGAGATTCAAGGAGAAGGAGGACTCAAGGTTGAGAGGCAGGGATGGGGTACTCTTTACAGAGGGGAGAGAGACACTTTCTTTAGACTTGTCAGGATTGTGTGAGATTCTTGTTAGTCTTGAACTTTTATCTTTTAGAGAGATGATATACTAATTTCATAAAAGCAAAATGATTAACATCCTGATGCAGATTTGAAATGAATTTCCCTGATGACATGGTGCCTCCAGGAAGAAATTTGGGTGGCTAAGGATAAAGGTGGGGGAGTTTGGAATTTCGTACTGTGCCTATATACCTACTCAATAAAATGTGTTTTGAAATAGGATCTTATGACAGCCAAAATAATAAAATACCTGTGGATAAATCTGAAATAAGAAATGTGGAAGATATGTATGATGAAAACTTTAAAACACAAAGAGATTTGCTAGAAGAGTTAAATGGAAAAAGGAACAGGTTAGAAAGGAAGACAATATTGAAAGATATCAATTCTTTATAAATTAATCCAATAATCAATGAAATCCTAATTCAAAGAGCAACAGAGTTTTGTTGCTCTTGTTGTGCAGAGGAATTTGGTACAGTGATACAAAATTCATCTGGAAAAATCAAACTGTGAGACTAACTTGGAAAATTCTCCAAAAGATAAGTAATGAGGGGCAACTTGACTTACTGGATGTTAGATACATTATGAAGCTATAATAATTTAAACATTAGAACTGAATAATTTAAGATCTTGCTACAGAAAAAGAAAAAGGCACACAGATGAATGGAACAAAATAATTGTTCAAAAATAAACCTGAAATGGACCTGAAAGTAGATTATGATAATGATGGTTTTCAAATCACTAGGGAAAGTAGATTTTCCAATAATTTTAAATGTTTAAGGAAACAAGAGTAAACAAAATGCAATATCTTTATTTCATTCTTTATACCCAAGAAAATTCCAGATAGGTAAAAGATTTAAACATAAAAGCATAAAGTATAATTTCTATAAGAAAACATGAGTAGATTTATTAATAATTTTGGAGTGGTGAAGGCCTTTCTAAGCAAGGCAAAAACCTCAAAGGTCATAAACTAATAATTGTTAGATTTCCTTATATAAAATTTAGGTTTAAGAAAAAAAAAAACCTACAAAGGCAGTCAAAAGATCAGCCACAAACTGGCAATTATTTGTAATACATATGACCAAGAAAGAGTTGCCAGTAACAATCTTAATTAAAAAAAACTCATAGAAATAAGTAATGAAAAAGCTCCATCAGTCTAATACATTTTTTTGTGTGTGTGCGTGTGAATTGGTAGTTTAAGAAAAAAAATACAAATGCTATAAACAAATGAAAATGTGCAGCTTCACTGATAATTAATGGGAAGGTATGTTAGTGAGACATCATTTTTGACCCGTTTGGCAAACAATCAAACAAAAAGTAATCTAAGCACTCATGAAGGTTTGGGCAAACAGAAACTCCCTACCAAAACGTAAGGTCCATAGGCAGAGGCCCTTTTTAACAAAAAATCTATTTCACTGCTATATCCTGAAAATAGAGAAATGTAAGGAGTCAGTGAACATGTGGTGAGTGAATGAATGCATGAAAATATTGTCCTTGGTAGAGTAAGTTGAGCAATCTCACTTGAGTGGAGTGCAGTTTAGCAATATCAAAATAAAATTCCTGTGCCCCTTTCTCCAGCAATCCCACCATTAAAAAGTTACTCTTCTTCTGTACTTCCAAAGGTTTGCTAAAATATGTGGGCAAGGATGCTTATTTCAGCACTGGTTGTCACAGCAGAAACCTGGAAACAGTCAGAACACATCAGTGAGGCACTGGTTAAATAAATCATGGTGCATCCAGGTGATGATATGGTTTGTAGTTGTTGTGAGTGAAGAGGATTTGTATGTGCTGTCAGAGAGGGAATTCCAGTGCATTTTGTTATTAAGTAAAAAGCAAGATGTAGTACATGACGCTGTTTGTGTTAAGAATCAAAAGGAGTATGTTTTACTGATAGATTAAATAGATGCTGCAGGGGTTCCCTCAACCCCTTCAAAAGGGATCACAGGAAACTTTTAGGAAAGGTCGCAAAAGCCACTGAGTTGGAGATACAGAAGGGGGGTCCTATTTCAGTCACGTGTGTGTACATTTGGCATGTTTTATTATTCTCATTATTTTTAACTCAACAGTTATCTGAGTATGAGGTTACAGAACTTTTCCCTCTTTTTACTTCTGGGTATTAAAACATGCATACACCTGCACGACCCTAATAAATGTTCCTTAGAAAAAAATTTCCATAAAATGTTCTTTATTTGTTGAATGTGGTATTGGCCTCAGATCAAATTATTTATCCTGTTTTCTTTAGATATATGAAGCCGTCTTAAGATTGAGAGTTTCTCAGTTTTTGACCTGGGTGTCTTATTTAGCTAAGACTAGGACCATGTGCTCTTTTTTTTGGCATGGAGGGTAAGTGAGAACGTAATGGTTTGTACTTGTTGGGAAGAAGCAGCTCATGTTTGGATCTAGCTGTCAAAAATGAGAGATAAAAAGCCACTCACAGATTCCTTTGTTCCACAACTGTAATGTATTTCTGATTCACATTGATATAATATATTAATTGTGGCCTCAAGTGAATTTGCCCATTGTAGGTTTGTCTGGGGGAGTGTAAGTTAGTTTAAATAACTTTCCGTGCATCGTAGAATCTTCAGTGTGTTGAAGGGTTTTATGTAATACAAACATTCATCCACAAACCATATTTAGACACATAAAGCTCCTTGATTTCTAATGAACTTTTTACATGTGTAGAATGTCTGAAACTTATAAATAATCTAGGCACAAGCAAATAACTTGGGACCATCTTCTGAAAGTGATTCAGATTATGAATTAAGCTGCAGTCTTTTGAATGTGTCTTTAACTCAAAAGGGTGGCAGTTTAATTCATAGCATTCATTTATCCTCAGAAATTGAAGTATAAAAATTTTAATAAGAATTTATTTTAGGCTTTGCTTACTATTAATCTATAAGTCTCATAGCTTATGTCTGTGTAGTATTTTTTGTGTTTCAGAAGGCCTTTTTTATACACTCTCACTTAAACTTCATAACAACCCTGAGAAGCAGACTGGGAATTTTCTTTATTGTCTGAGGACTTATTGTTTGATATTTGAGGACAATATTGCCAGCTTAGAGAATACGTTAACAATGATGCTGAAGATTAGACTAAGACAGCAGAAAAAAGGAAATATCAAAACTTCAAAGATTTAACTCATCTCTAGCCACTGGGAATGTGCTTATGGAGGAGGATTTTGAAAAGTAGGGTTATTCCCAGTGTGTGTTAGAAAATGTAGGGCTCTCTATTCTTGCCTTCTGTTTTGGGCTCTTGTTCCCTAAAGAAATGCCTCTCAGATTTTCAAGACCACAGTGCTAAGTATCAATTATAAGGAGTCCAACCGGGACTCAAATAAGAATTTGAGTGCCCAGTATGTGCAAGCACTGTAGCAAGTGCTGGAGGCACAGTGTTGAATAGCAAAGACACAGCCCTTTTTTTTAGGAGCTTACATCTGGGGCTTCCTGTTGGTGACTTGTGGTGACGGTGGACACGTTCCTGCCCCCAAAGAATCTGGGGGATACTGTCAGGTCAGTGGGCAGTCCCAATACCTTGTGTTCAGTGATATAATAGGGGATGTATGAATTGCTGGAGAGCACATAGCTATGGCATCAAATACAAATTTGAGGACTCTGGGGTGGGAGAGGGAGAAGGAGAGGGAGAGAGAGAAAAAGTGTGTGGTGGTACTGCAGAACAACCTAATCAGCAAAGTACAACCAACCAACACCCCCTAACACAGACTTCAGTGTTGTTTACACATATAGCGGTTCATTGAAAGATTAACAGATAATGGCTTATCTGATCATCTGAATTTGTTGTTACAAAATCACCTGCCCCTTGTCATCAGGCTGGGATGTGCTACCACATTCTCTATGCAGATCGCAGGTTGTCTGTCTGCTGAGGGCTGTCCATACTCAGACTACCATCAGCTGGTTCTAGTTTCCCAGTGACTTCTGATTTACTGCTGGCTTTATAGTTTACTCTTAGCTCCTCTGTCGTACTTAATGCATAAAGGCTCATTGACGCAGGGCCGTTCCTTATCATTTTAGCTGATTCCCGGCTGTATTCCCTAATTACATATCACAGCTTTCACAACACAGATCTGCATTTATTGCCATCTAATAGATCTTTTCCTGATTGGTAACTTCATATGGATTTCTCCAGTAGGCAGTTTTTGTTAGGGAATTTTTTTAGAACTCTACTGTAAATTGAGTTGAGCTATTTTGGGAAGGAGATTTGCATAAGACTTAACAGGGGTGAAGTGTTTGGAGGGAGGGAACAGCCTAGGTGGAGCCTTAGATGTAAGAAAGCATAAGAAAGTATTGAAAACAGGGAAATGATTTTTATATGTGGTGGAGAAGTGGTCATAGGTGAGCCTAACTAGAGAGGTAAGTCATTGGTTTAGTGCTTCCTAAACTTTGCTGCACAATGGAGTCACCTGGGAATTTAGAGAAAATTAAATTTAAAATAAAATAAAATAAAATAAAATAAATAACCTCCCAATCCCTGGCTCCTCCCTACCTTCTGTGCCCCAGACATTGTGACCTAATTGGTATGTAGTGTGCTGGGGCATTGGGAATTAGAAAAGTTTCCCAGATTACAACGTATAGCAACATTTGGGCACCTCTGAGCCAGTTTATTAAGGGTCTTACGAATTATACTAAAGCATTTGGATTTTATTCAGAGAGGGATTTATGGCATCGAGGAACCACTGAAAGTCTTTAACCAGCAGTTCTGTAAATTAGAAAGATCATTCAGATTGCTTTGGTGAAAATGGATCGAGGAGTCTAAGACTGGAGGCAGTGAAACCAGTTGAGGGTCCCTGAAGGTTAAGGTGGGCTGATGGAGGAGGGAGTGGCAGTAGAGTTGGAAAGAGGCAGATGGATACCTGGGATATTGAAGAGGTGGATTCAGCAGAACCGTTTATGGATGGTGTGGGTGTGATGGATGGGACAGGTGTGTGGGGGTGGAGGAGAGGGATGAGTTGAGCTTAGGTGGGTGGGAGCAGGGAGAAAGGGATGATCCTGGGAGATTGTTTCCTTGTTTCTGCAGGGGTCATTCTACCAGACCTGCTGAACCAAGGTGACCAAGTTACACTAGTTTCTCCTTTCAGGAGGTAGCTGAGAAAATCCGTCAGTTGTTTGCTGAGCACTTACCTTATAGGATAAACTGCCTATGGTCTGTTTTCTTCCAGGCAGAGGTGATGTCTTGTTCCTCCTCAGTTTGAGTGGGTGTTTTTTTCTCTAATGATTAATCATCTTATAGCTCATTTGCATGAGACATCTGTGACCTTGATTAAGGGGAATTCTCCTCACACTTGTGACCCATGCAGGTCCTCGTCGATATGGGGTTACCACTGGCTCAGTGGCCTCCAGAGAACTTCAGATCTCTTGTGCAAAGAATGAGAGATAGTTGGGGAAATACAGATTTCATTACTCTTTCATGTAATTGAATTGGAAATGTATCTCACTTTTATCTGAAAAGTTTTTGGAGAAATGTGAGGCAAATTTTATGTAGCAATCGAGTGTTCTTTGAGAAAGAAGTATAACCTCTGTAACAAAAGTTCAGTTGTGTTCTCTCTTTAGGAAAATCCAGTATACAAAAATCTGAATTTACAAAGCACGCACATTCTGGGTAGAGGTAATTAGTGGTTGATGATTTTGGTAATGAATTCTTGGCTTTGTGAAAAGATGTCCTTTGAGAATCTTTTGTAAAGTAAGTTTTCTATGTTCTTTAAGTGACTTGGATTTTAGGAATAAATTTTTGGAATAAGTAACAGCCTATCTGGGTATTATAATGTATATAATCTACTATGTACTGTTATGAGAATCTTGGCCAAGGATTAGGAAGGGTTAAGACCCGTTTGCCCCCACATAATGCTAAAATGTCAGAGAAAGGGAGTCTTCCTCCTTTATGTCTACACTGTCTAGCCTTTCCCCATTAACGTGGCTTTGGTATAAAGTTTTCCCATCTCCTTCCTTGCATGCAGCGCCTAAAGAACTCCACAGTGAAATCCAATCCCTGTGTGTGACATTTTGGTCTGTTGACATAAATGTAATTCTAAAGTCATAAACTGTAATGAAATTCACCACAGATTTACCTAGGTAAGCAAGTAAGTTTTGAAGCCAAAAATCACAGGAGTAAATGGGAAATTCATTTGATGGTGAGAAAAAGGAGCAAGGAGAAATGATCAAATCACAACCTAAAAACCAAACAAAACCCATCTACAATCTGAAAAACAGCAAGTTTTTCCCAAAACACCAAAATCTACTCTTGCCAACATATTATTTTGAAAATAATGTTTGATTTCTAAAGGGTATATTGATTTCTTTCTCTTTCTTTCTTTCTTTCTTTCTTTCTTTCTTTCTTTCTTTTGGGGAGAAGAAGGAATAGAGGACAGCAGAATACCTCACGCATTTGTGATGCGCGGCTTATAAATGCATGTTCAGAGGCAAATGACCATGATAAACTACCATCTAGGAAACTGCTTTATTTAAATGAAGTCATTTCCCTCCTGCTGCCTTACAGGGCATCAACAAATGAGTTGTGCGTGAGGAAGGGAGAAGCACGTAGTGCTGATGCTCACTGTGTCATCTTGCAGGGGCTTCGTTATGGAGAGGTATGCTGATGCTGATCCAGACAGCCTAACTGGCAGCCTGAACTGACTAATGGAGCCATCTGCATGTTGTCTGACATCTGGTTTTAGAAGTTATTTATAAAGAAAGGATCGTTGTAATCAAGACAGCCAGAGAGGTTTTAAATGTCAAATGTACTGGGAAAGATTCACTTAGGGTGACTGGCACTGTAGGAAGGATTAGCAGTTTCTCTAAATGCTTGTATGTGGGGAGTGCATTTCTCCTGTGTGTAAATAGTACTTTAAGACAGCATGTTATAACAAGGTATTTGAAACAAACATATGTTTTGGAAGTTGTGAACATTGTAAATGTGGAGGACTATAAAACTACCCGAATGACACATTAATAAGCCAAAATATTAATGAGACAACATGTAAAGAGCTTGAACGTCTGTACTTCTGTCCTAGCAATAAGGGAAAAGGCTGAGCAAAGTGAAAATCAATGACTCTTCCTAGACCCATGGAAGAACTGAGGTGACAGGGTAAACTGCTGCCCTGAGAAGTGGAGAGAGGATACCTGGAATGACAGGTGACCGGAAACAGAAGTCCAGGAGCAGAATCCCACCCCAATCCCTATACTAGTGGGAACAGATAAGCTGCAATTGACGAATTGCTGGGGGCCCAGCATGCACTGGCTTTGAGAGTTAAAGACTGTGGGGCCCAGAGCCGCCACACTTTCATGAATTTTACTTCCAGGAGTCTCACCAGTGTCTCACAAAAATCCTACTTGTTTCTGGCAGAGGGAGGGGGAAAGTAACCATTTTGAAATATATCCACAACAGGCTTTTCTCTTTAACAAAAGCCTGCTCTCAAACTATTTGCCAAAGCCCAGCAGACTTAGCTTTTATCAGAATCTAACTGACCCAAGGGATGGGAAATGCCCAGCTCTTGCCCCTTCTAGCCTTCCTGTCTCCATTAAGGGGGAAAAAGTAAAGCTGAGACCCCCTTGTGAAGGGCACAGCCGGTACAGCCCAGTACCTAATCACACTCACCTCCTGTCACACTCACCTCCTCTCACACTCGCCTCCACATCAGTTAGGCTCTTGCATGGTAACAGGGGATTACAGTGAAAAGTAATGCAAAGGTTAAAGGAGACCAAACAAGAATACTGTAGGAAATTTTAGCCTCCGGCATCTACAGTTACAGCAAACAGTAAAAACAGCTAACTCCTACCCAGATAAACATAAAACCTCACACCAAAAGCCTGTTTACCTCAGTTCTTTCACATAATAGGTTCTGTATAGTATTCGACAAAAAATCACAAGGCATGCTAAAAGGCAGAAAGCACAGTCCGAAGAGACAGGGCAGCCCACAGGCCCAGACTCAGGCAGTGGTTTTTGAATTATCAGAGCAGTAATTTAAAGTCACTAATATTAATATGCTAGGGGTGCTAATGGAAAAAGGGGAAGCACACAAGTGCTTCTGCAGCTCAGACTCTGAGTTCTTGGCTTTCCTGTAAACATAAATTAATACCAGGCCAGGCTGCGTGTGGTGGTTCATGCCTGTAATCCCAGCACTTTGGGAGGCCGGGGCAAGAGGATTGTCTGAGCCCAGGAGCTTGAGACCAGCCTGGGCAACATGGCAAAACCCCATCTCTACAAAAATACAAAAATTAGCTGGGCATGGTGATGCGGGCCTGAAGTTGCAGCTACTCGGAGGGCGGAGGCGGGAGGATCTCTTGAGCCCAGGAGGTTGAGGCATCGGTGAGCCATAATTATACCACTGTACTCCAGACTGGGCAATAAAGCAAAGACCCTATCTCAAAAAAAAAAAAAGGAAAAATTAATACCAGCCAAACAAATTTTTCTCAGACAAGGTTTAGTAGGCTTGTGGCTTGAGGAGCAGTCACAAGGGAGCAGCATCCAGGAAACGGGTCCCTGTGCTCTTTCTCTGGAGGGCTTCACTCTTGTAATTTTCAGGAAGTTGAGGCGGGGAAAGGAGCAACATATAGGCAGGTAGAGGTGGGGAACTTTTCACACTGGTGCAGTTCATGAGTCACGTGTCTCATTAGCCTGTTAAATCTCCACCCTTGGGTCTGATTTTTAGTATTATAACAAGATAGGTTGGGCGCGGTGGCTCACTCCTGTAATCCCAGCACTTTGGGAGGCCAAGGTGGGAGGATCACGAGGTCAGGAGTTAGAGACCAGCCTGGCCAATATGGTGAAACCCCATCTCTACTAAAAATACAAAAATTAGCCTGGTGTGGTGGCCGGCACCTGTAGTTCCAGCTACTTGGTTGGCTGAGGCAAGAGAATCGCTTGAACCCGGGAGGTGGAGCTTGCAGTGAGCCAAGATTGCACCACTGCACTCCAGCCTGGGCGACAGAGTGAGACTCCGTCTCAAGAAAAAGCAAACAAGCAAAAAAAACCAAAAAAAAAAAAAAAAAAAAAAAACCCTACAAGATAATGAGGAAAATCTTGGTGGAAGGTCAGTGCTGGAGTCCATCTTGTCTTTAGCTGGCTGGATCTGGTCAGGTTTTTATCAGGAGTGCCAGAGTCTCACTATGTTACCAGCTGAGGGTAGTTGTCCAGATTCTTGGCATCTTAAAAAGTTGGACAAAAAGCACAAACAAAGCAAGGCAGCAAAAGCAGAGATTTATTTTAAACGAAAGTACGCTGCACAGAGTGGGAGTACTAAGCCAAGTGGCTTAGGCTCGGTTACAGAATTTTCTTGGGTTTAAATACTCTCTAGAGCTTTCCCCTTGGCTCACTCTATGCAAATGAAGTAGTGGCCCATGACCAGTCTGATTGGTTGTGGGAGGGGAAGAGTAGGTCCGCAACCAGTCTGATTGGTTGCAGGAGGGGACCAATCAGAGGTACTTTCATTTCCAACAGCCAGTCAGCAACTGCCATGCAGAAAAGGGCGTGGTTGAAAAGGAAGTAGCCTCTGATATCCAGTCAGCCTGCATCGGCCTTAGGTTCCCTGCTTCCCGACCCTATTCTCCTGTCTCAGCTTCAGCAACCTGGGAAGAAGTAACTCAAAGAGATAAATGGTTAGGTTCTTCCTTATGGTTGGGAATTCTGCTTGGTCAGCTATGTTAGGAGGGGTTGTGAGAGTAGATAGCTATCCAGACATGAGCAGGTGGAGAGGCCCCCTGTACCCTCCCAGGAATGTCAGGTGACCATCAGGTGATAGTCAGGAAGTTGTTATACTGTCTCTCTAAAATAGTAACTGGTCACTACTGGTGCCAGGGAAAGGCAGTCTCCCAATAGATAGAGGACACCTGAGCTGTTGAGGAGCAGCTTCCTGATAAGATCTCAGGAGTTGGGCAAGTGGGCTCCAGCATCCACACTAAGAGGTAAAATGATGGAGTTTAACTGGTATATAGCCTTCCTCTAGGAACACTCGACTGGTACGGGAAAAATGCCTCAAATGAGCACGTGCACAACTTCAGTAAACACACTATGCATGTGGCCCCTCCCAAGTGCCGGCAGGCCACTGTGTTTGCAGACAGCCCACTCCAAGGAAAAATTAAGGGAGGAGAAATGCCAACTTCGGACCATGCCAATGTATAAAACCCCAAGTCAAGGGTGAGACAGTGCTCATGGATCTCTCGAGTTGCCTACTTGACCCTCTTCCAAGTGTCCTTTACTTCCTTCTGTTCCTGCTCTGAAATTTAATAAACTCTCACTCCTGCTCTAAAAGTTGCCTTGGTCTCTCACTCTGCCTTATGCCTCTTGACGGAATTCTGTCTTCTGAGGAGGAAAGAATCGAGTTGCTGGAGATCTCTATGGATTAGTTGCTGGTAACGGGAAGCTTTCTGTTACCTGACTTGGATCAGCTTAAAGGGAGGCAAGAAGGTAGGGGTGGGAAATTCCTAAGCAGGAAAGCATTCAAGATGTGGCCAGACTGCTTCTAACAACCTATACTTAGATGTGGGAACAAAGAAATGACTGAAAGTTGGGATTTATAATTAGAAGGGAAGCAGAGTGTAAAAGTTTGGAAGATTTGCACTCTGCCCTTTGCCCATGTGGGAAAGAAACAAAAAGCAAGTGCTTTCCAGAAGATGTTCTTTAGAACACACAATGCCTGGGATAATGCCACTTGATAAATAGATCCCAAGGTCAAGTTGGTGCAGAAAATGCAAATGTCCTTCGTGATTCTAAAAAGGAGAAGAGTCCATGGGTTTCCAGAAGGTTTGGGCAACTTTTCACTTGAGCGTCTGGAGAAACTGGGCATACCTTGGGAAACACCTTTCCAGTGTTCCATTGGCATGGATGCTCCCTGGCTGGTCTAACAGATGGATCTCCCTGACGATCTGCTGCTCTCCAGAGAGATCAACACAAGCTAGAAGCAGCTGGAGGGAGGGGCTGCAGAAGTATTAATGATGGGAGGCCAAAAACAGAGTAAGAGGGGCTGTCCAGTTGACTGAGGTTCACCTCTGCTGACTGCCCATTCAGTCGTTCTGTGCTGGGGACCAAACCCTTCAGCTCTCCAAGTGCCAGCTTTCTGCTGTGGCTGAAAAGCACCTTCTTCTTTCTTTCCTCCTTTGCATTCTTTGGACCACTTAAGGTGGTACTGTGACTGGCATGAATTTTAACATCAACATTTATTTTCATAGCTGGAATATTGGTGGGAGAAAGTAGGAATTCTTGATAGGGAGAGAAGTTAGAAAATAATTGACATATTTTGGTACCTCAAGCCTTGAGAAAATGATGCTTTCTAAGACTTTAGTTTTCAGTGTCAAAGGGAGTTTGTTAGTTCATTTAAGCTGCTGTAATGGCAGCAGCATAACATGAGTGGCTTTTGAACAACAGAAATTTGTTTCTCACAGTTCCAGAGGCTGAGAAGTCCAACACCAAAGCACCAGGAGATTAGGTGTCTGGTGAGGGCTCATTTCTCATAGATGGCACTTTCTACCTGTGCCCTCACGTGGTGGTTGTGGGGGCCAAGGTAACTCCCTGGGTCCTCTGTTATAACAGCATTAATCTCATTCATGAGGGCTCTGCCATTTAGACCACAGCAGGAAGCTGGCTGAATTTTGCAAGAGAAAGTTACATAAGATTCATCTCTCAACTATATTGGAAATGTCAGGGTTACCAATGAGGGCAGGTCATTTAGAAAGGATCTGACCTTCTCTTAGACATCAAAGCAATAAAAAAAGTTATAGATTTCTCCGATTCCATAAAGCCTTTGTTCTTGGGTCACTTGTACAAAGTGATCATTGCCCCAGTTACTCTCCTGATGTCACTATGTACCTTCCAGGTGTTAATTTCAGTAAGTATTTGACTTGTGTTGTTCATGATGCTTAGACTTCTAAAATCCTATGGGTAAAAAGATCTTTACACATGATGGCAGATGGTGCATTGGGCTTGATGTGTTCTTGCACTGTTTGTAGACGTAGCCTTTAAGGTAGATCTAGAAGGATGGGTGGGGCTTCTGCATGAAGAGGGGAGGAAACAGTGTGAGCAGAGGATGGAGTGTCGCCTGTGGGATGTGTTGGGGGAAACCTGCCTGTGTTTATTTATCTTTCCCTCTTGTCATAATTTGAGTGTGGCCTCTGTGCCTTGTAGGAGACAAGGTTAGGACTGTGCAGGGTTGAAGAGGTAAGAGTGTTCAGACAGGGATATTTGCACTAAGCTTTGTTGTATCTACTTCATCCCCATTCGGTAGGTGTCTTCTATGTTTAATTCATATCCTAGTGTCATTTTTCATCCATATAGAAATGTACCATATAAAGTGCTTAAAAGATTGTCTCTACAATCAAATCTGGTTAAATGTGGGAACCTCCAGATGCTACCTTTTCCTTCTTCATCCACTAAATCTGCCTTATATATTGATTGCTTTTAGGAAGTCAAGTAGCCGTTTCCCGGAATCTTTAGTAAAGATTAACTAGATACTTGATCACCTGCTTTCACATGGGTGTTATGACACACACACAGAGTAGAGCTATTCACAATTTATGGTGTGGTGGGACATAAGTTATGTCTTACATTATTTTCAACCAGCTCTTGGTGCTAAAACCTTTTGTAGATGAGGCTGGTTTGAAGCAAGAATTGAAGGGCAGTTTCATTTATTCACCACATGCTACTGGTACCTGTTATATTTTAGGTATCGCTAGAGAATGAACAATAATGGTGACCAAAAACAAACACGTGTTTACAATGTGATGAGGCAGGCAAGCTTTCATCAAATAGTCACATAAATATAAATTTAACATGGGAAGCAACCTAAATGTCCAATAGGGAAATGATAAAATAAACTGTCATTTTGTTTTGACTTAATATTAGGTAGCCACTGAAATTGTTTCCAAGAATCGTAAAATGATTTTAATAACACTGGATAGTTAAAAAAGTTAGATTATAAAAGTACAGAGTATATCTCTCTTTTATAAAAACAAATTCATGTTTGCCAACGTATAGAAAAGTTGGTTATGAACCACAATGAAGAGTGTTTGTCCCTGGTGATATGATGAGGAAGCACTGAGCATGTTCTCATTGAGTAGTTTTTTTTTAACCAGAATGAAGGCAGATTGTTTCCATTGGCTGAATTTACAATTAAATGCATTGGATGCATTAAGTGAGGGACTGAAGCTTTAGCATGTATTCTTTTTCTTTTTTTGGTTTGTTTCCTTTTGGTTATAATAGGGTGGGAAGTAAGGTGAGGGTCCTGGAGGGCTCATCTTCTTGAGTGGGACCCTTGGTGTTCTGGTGACAGCCGTCACACAGAGGGACAGTGGGGCTTGCAGAGACGTGACCTTTGGGCGCTAATTCCCTTTTATTGCCTGCCTAAGCAGGATTCACCTTCCTCTGTATGGTGTTTATTTTGGTTTTGATTTTGTCTGCTGTTTTGAGACACAAAAACTTGTGTTCAGAGGGAAAGCTTCAGAAATGCTTCCCGTGATTATTAGAGTTTGATAAGTGAGTATTCCTGGACATCTGATTACCCTCTTTGTTATTGATCAATACGTGGATTCTTCTGATTAGTTTCATCATTTCACAGCGATAGCTCCCATCTTCAGTCCTTACCAAAAACAATTGTTTTATTTGAAAGCTTTCTTTTGGAAGCAACTAATGCATTATTACTTTTATCAATTTAATAACAATTAAATCTGTGTTTTCAGGTTTTAATCATTTTTTTATTAAGCATCCATACATTTTGAGGGGAAAATTAATTATTTTGGAAGTACTCATCATATACTCATAGAAATAGATATTGGATATTATAGGGCATATAATTTATTTTTTAAAAGATGCAAAGATTCTAGATTTTTCTCTGATCTGTAAAATTTTCCCTCTCAAAAAAGTTTTTCTTTGTTTATGCTCCATAATTTATTTATTTTAAAGACCGACTGGGTCATGTAAAGTGAGAGAGCTTTGTTGGACGGAGGATAATAGTGCATAAACCTGTCTTTTATGACACCTTGGACTTAACCTTCTTTGTACAATAGAGACACCGAGGGTTGGCCTTAGGAAGCCTGGGTTGTTTTTGTATTATGACTCGAGAGATGCTGAAAAAACCTCCTACTGCTTTCCTTGTACCTCAGATTATACAATTAGAGACTTAGGCTTTTAAGTCTTGACTTTTGATTATGAGTTTCTGTTAAAATATGACAATTAGGATGTAAAGGAGCTGCCATCCAGAATCTTACCAAGATTTCTACCACCAACTGAGAGGACAGAATAGAATGACCCGGTGGCGGAAGGACTCATTCCTGCTGGGCCTGAGGGAAGAGCTGGAGGGAAGCTGGCTTCCTCAAGGACTTTCCAGAGCTGATCCTGGTTCTGTAGTTGACAGAGCAGGAGTATTACCATCTTGGACAAGCACTGTCATTTTAAAATTCACCTTGATCAAAAACCGCCTAAATCCAAAGGGTATCACCCTCATGGCTAAGGTCAGCACGACCATAAACCACAAATAACATCTTCAACCAGAAACATTCCAAACTCCTCCCCGACCAGAGACAATTATAGCCCCAAGATAACCTCCCTCCAGCCGGGAAGATGCCAGCCCCCAAGATAACTTCCCGTCCTCCCAGAGACATTCCAACCCTGCCCTAAAACTTCTCCCTCACACGGAAACATGCCAAGCTTGTGATAAAGCCCCCTCACCCTAAAACCAGTATGTACGCTTAGTCTGTAAGAGAAAGCGCTCCTGACCGAAATCAGCCAGAAGCCCCTCTCAGGTTTTATCTAAAGTAAACCGGTCTTTAACTGTCAAGCCGCCATTCGTGTTTCTTTCCTCTTATTTTAACTCTTACAGTAGTGACAAACTCTATTGTGTGGGGCTGTAAAATTATTTAGAAGAGAGAGAATCATGCATATGCATTTCACCTGCTTGAAACTGGTTGGGAATTTACTTCTGGGATTTTTTTGTTTGTTTTGCTGTATCAATTAATTTATAATCTATTTCACCTTTCTCTTTCCTTACTTGCCAATTACTGGTCTTTTTAGGGATTGTGGTATTATTGTGGGAAAGAGACTATTTGCTTTTTTTTTTTTTTTTTTTTAACCAAGACGTTGGTTACAATTCCATCCTACTATTCTGGGAAAATGTGGATTCCCCCCACCTTTCAACCATCATCCCTTTATTTTCTCACTTATTGGTCTGCTTCTTGCAAGTTTTTGGAAAATGTCAGTGAAGAAACAGTTGAGCCCTTTTGTGAGGTAAATTTCCATTTACCAATGTATGAACAGTACACATACTCTAAGCATAAATATACAATAAACTGTGTTTGAAAAAACTCAGCTGTTTACTACCACAACTTGATGAAATGAACAATGGACTGAAGCCTTTCCGGGCTTGGCTGGCAGCCCCTGAGTCTCAGTCCCCTTCTAGGAAGAAGTGCCCCAAGGTCACTGTGTACTTCACACTGTGCAGGGAGAGAGAGTCACATGGCTGTCCACCAAGAACAGATCCCATCCCTCCTCTGTCTCATCCCTGCCTCCTGAGAGCATCATGTTGAGAGACATGCCATCCCTGCCGCAGGAAAGAGTTTGTTAGCAAGCTCTGGCAAACACATCTGGTTCCTTGTACTTCTATGTACCTCATGGTGGCAGATTTTGAGAAATTTCACCATTTATCAAAAAAGGCTTTCAGTGTTTAAAACCTTCCTTTTTGGTTTTGTTTGGTCTTTTTAGTTAGGAGGGAATGGCTAAACATTGCTTGGCTACTCCACAGATGCACGGCAGAGCAGCTCCTTCTGGATCCCTCACCCCCTTGTAAGCTGGGAGCTCTGGTGGGTGCTTCTCAAATCTACTTTCTTTTCCTGAGTCAAAGGATAGAGGAACTGCTGACATCCTGTGAGCCAGAGCACCTGAAGGAAATCCATTTCCAGCTTGCATAGCATAGGTAAGGAAATTGCCAAAGCAATGCATCACTAATTTTGCTCCCTGGTGCTAAGTGCACCTAGCAGGCATGCTAAGTACTGCCCCCTCCTGCCATCCAGTGGTGGCAGGGACTGGCATGGTTCCCAGTGCTTTGCTGCCTGGGCTGCCTGTCTGTGCAGGGGCTGGTTTCAGCTGTGTGCAGCCTCCAAGCTTCAAGCACAAAGGATCACTTAGTTGCTGAAGAGCAGAAGCCACAAACACTTCTGGTAGTATATCGTAGGGCCCAGTAATCTTCCTACAGCTGAAGCAGCAGGCTCCTAAACAAGTATCAGGTAGAATTACTTGCATCCATTATCAAGCTAGCCATGAAAAAATGGTGTACTTGTTTATGAACATGCTTCAATTTATCCTTTTTGATGAAAATTTTAAATGATTTTTTTTCTATTATTAAGTTTCATAAGGAAGCATGAAAGAGAAATTACCAAATATTTGCAATATATATGATGGATAAATTGATAAGAAAACAACATGGTAGTAGTAAAATGTCAAGGATAGGCTGTTAACAAAAAGTAAGTACCAAAGTTGAATAAAAAAATTTTAAGCATCACTAATATTATAAATAAATATGAAAGCATATATTTTTAAGCATCAGATTGGCAGAGATGGAAAATCTCACAATATACCATGTCAGGAAGGAACTGGGAAAAGTGCCTTCTCATATATTGTTAATGGGGGCATTTATAGGGACAATGTTTATGACAATGTTTGGCAATGTGTGATGACAGTTTAGAATATGCACACTCAATTTCTGACGTAAGAATTTCTTCTTAACTCATCCTAAGATAAATGGACAAACCCCAAAGGAGACTGGCCCAATATGGGTGAGTGCAGCGTTATGTATTTCCTGTGCTGTCAGTGGAGAGCCTGCTTTGCCTCCTGTTCCCTCTGATGTGCAACTCACTGGATTTAGGGCTTATTCATAGCCCCAGAGCAAGCTCAAGGTACCCGGCTAGTGACTGAAAGGACATTTCTTCTGTTCTGAGTAGAACAGTCACAGATTCTAGTGCAGGGGCCCTGACACTTGGTGAGGAACATCCACTTTGTCTTTCCCTGAAGCAAATCATTAACGTCCAGCACACAGCAGTTGTGTCAGCTCTGCAGACAGAGGCTGGCCCATGTGGCTGCTGTCCCCAGGGCTCGGTGTGCCTGCTCCGAGATCCACCTGCAGGTATTTAGCCAGGGCAGGTCTGGTCTCCCACCCTGACTGGCACCAGCCAGGATTAGAGACTGAGTGGCCTGGGGCTCCCTCCTGTGTCACCTTTGTTAAAGCTTCGAGTTCCAGGAGCAGCAGCCTTCTCCTTCCACCCTCTTCAGGAACACCACTGGAGCCTGGTGGCCATCTGGGTGACCTGATGCCCTCAGAGCAGCAGGGTTTGCTCCGTCATCATGAATGGCATCTCCATGTGCCAGTGTCATCAGATGGTCATCAGAGTGGGTTGTGGGGAGCATGAGGTAGTTGTGCTGTGGATTTTTTTTTTCTAGAGGCAATATTTGGAATTAGAAACCTATTTACATACACTTAGCATTAATTTACATATAATCCTTGAATAACTTCAAATACTCTTCTATTCAACTAATTAGTGCAGCTAACCAGTGTTGTAGCCCAACTCAGCATTAAGGACATTAAACGTGTGAATCACTGAATAGATTTCTAAAACCATAATCATGGTAATGGTAAATCAGCTTAGGCCGCTCACCAATGGAGCTGGCAATAGCTGCTCCTTAGCCGTGATTCCTTATGCTGGAGTGATAGCTCAATTTACAAATTCCAGGGAAATTGTGCCTTCATAACTTTTGGCTGAATCAGCCTTCCCCCTAACAAAAAAGGAAGGAAAAGAAATTAACATTTATTATATTTCATTTTATAGGCCTGTGCTAATGCTAACAGTTATTATTCTACTTTAATTCTGCTATTCAATACAAAATCTACATTGTTTGTCAAATTGGTTTATGAAGAGTTGAAACATCTAGGAAAGGCTATACTATAGATTTTGGAGATTATGTGAAGCTTGCCTGATATGGTTGGACTGTGTCCCCACCCAAATCTCATCCCTAATCGTAGCCCATAATCCCCACGTGTCATGGGAGGGACCTGGTGGGAGGTAATTGAATAATGAGGGCAGGTTTTTCCGTGCCTTTCTTGTGATGGTGAATATGTCTCATGAAATCTGATGGTTTTATAAAAGGAAAGTTCCCCTGCACACACTCTCTTGCCTGCCACCATGTAAGATATACCTTTGCTCCTCCTTTGCCTTCTGCCATGATCGTGAGGCCTCCCCAGACATGTGAAACTGTGATGCCATTAAACCTCTTTTTCTTTATAAATTACCCAATCTCGGGTATGTCTTTATTAGCACTGTGAGAACAGACTAATACATTGCCGTTAGGGTTTACAGTGTACCACTGGAGCTGAGTTTATCTTTCCTTCCTTTTCTCCTTGCTTACCCTTTATCCTGGAGTGAGTAGTCTACCATCTGCCTCACTTGAGAATAGATAGTACAGGAAAGGGGACAGCTTAACCCGCTCTGCCACTGACCCTGTGTTGACTTCCACTTGATGGGTTCCACTGGACGTTGATATTGTCCTGCACATTATTGAAATGACATGCTGGCTACTGGTGTGTACAGATGACTTTCAATACCCTTTGGGGAAATTTTACCCCTTCATAGGTTTTTTGGAGAGTAGGAAGACCGGTTGTCAAACAGTAAAAGAGTACCTGCAATTCATGTCATTCTTTGCATTCACCTTAAAATACTGATCTTAATAGATTTTTGATAACTAAATGTATACCTTTTGTTTTTGTTGCTTTTAAGTCATTTATTCATTTAGAGTCTACATGTTAGCTTTGGTTTATTTTTAAGGAATTAGGAAAATATTTTAATTTTAGCAAGAGAATGCTCAGTCTCCCTCCTTGTTTACCCTTACCCCCAAAGCACTATTGCTTCTGTTGGTTGAGAATGTTGGTCTAGGGAATAATTTTATATTCTTTATAATTTTACGGTTATGCTCTCCCATGAGTTTTAAGCATGAGTGATACAAAGTTAGGGGGTTTTGTTTGTTTTTTTGTTTTTAACACTAAGACCTTGAAATAGGCTCCTCATTAGCAGTGTCATGTTATGAAAGATGAACAGCTTGAGATTCAGAAGACGCAGGTTCTGGCTGAGCTCTGTGCCCCTGAGCTCCCATATGATGGGGGGCAATCTCTGCCTCTGTTTCCTAAGCTGATCCCTCTGGTCCATCATGTCTCCGACATCCACTAAGGCTACATCTTTTCATTGGTGTTACTGTATGGTTTGAAGGAGGACTGATGGCAGCGTATTTATGGTATCTCGGTGACTCCTACCTTAACCCTGTTGACTTTTTTTTTTTTTTTTTTTTTAACCATTTCATCACATACTTTATTGGACATCTCCTGTGGCTGGTCACTGGGATACAGTAACCAGGAAATACATAGTCGGCCCTCATGAATGAACGAAACTTACAACCCCAGGAGGGGAGCCAGAAACTCAATTAGTGGCTTAGTTTCCACAACGCTATGTGCTACAAAGAGGTACAGAACAAACCCTGTTGACTTTTAAGATTTCAAGGCAAATTGAGTTAGGAATCTCTTCCTAGCAAGAAGGCCTTGTAAGTAAGAGGTCCTTAAAAATAAAAGGAAAAAACCTAACATGTAGACTTTTTCTCTGCAGCCCCATGTCCTGGAACCTTCTGCTTTTAACCTGTTAATAATGGAGTTATTTCTTATTGCAGTTTGCCCAGTTTTGTGCCAAAGAGCTCGTTTTTCATACTCCTTCCCCAGACATGACCTTGTAAATCTTTGCCGGAGGTAAAGGATTAGCGTGGCTGAGCAGTTCGAGGGAGTGAAGAAGTGTCTTATCTCTATAACTTTCCAAAGTGGTCCTCTTCTGTGTAGTGGGTAGGTTCTGTGGTATTAGAGTGCTGTGTTTCAGTGATAGTGTAGCCTGCTCGATCTCTAAAGTCTCTGCTTAGTGTTGTTTCTATATTAAAAAAAAAAAAGAAACTGTGGCTACCAACCAACTTATAAACAAGTTGATTGGAGGCAATCCTTATTTACTGTGAGGTAAGCCATGTAATAAAATATTTTAAAGCTAATGTAGCATATCAATTTATAAAACAAGTCATATGCTTTATCTTATTCAGTTTCTCCCAAGGTCAGAGTGATGGTTCAAAATTGTGAATGGTGATTGAGATCTGGAATGAATTCACCAGTATTTTTCAATTGTCTTTTTGTTGCCGTGGCATGGTTGATGTGCTTTCAACCTGTTTTTTTGTTTTGTTTTGTTTTTAATAAAACTTGTGACAACAAATGTATGAGTTTTAAAATTTTTTTTATGTCAACCAATCATCCAAGTCTCTGGGCACCAACTGAGTGTTCTACAATTCAGTTCAGACACTGTCTGGGGTTAGCCCAGACCCCACAGGCTAAAAACTGTCTCAAGATTACCTGCAGTAGAATCTCCAGTTAAATCCCATGTTATCACCTGCAGTTTTGACCAACCAGCTATAAATTGGGGGTCCCCTTGGTCACTTGCTAGAAGGTTTCCCAGAACTCAGGAAAGCATCGTACTTACTATTAACAGTTTATTATAAAGGATACAACCCAGGAGGAGATACACAGGGTGAAGTGCTCTGGGTGTGATGCCTCCATGCTGTCTCCTGGCACACTGCTCTCCCAGCACTTTGATGTGTTCACCAGCCAAGATGTTTTCTCAACTCTGTGGTTCAGGAGTTTTGATCGAGCTTTAATTACATCGACATGATAGATTACATCATTGGCTATTGGTCATTGCCTTAATTAATCTCCAGCTCCTTTCCCCTTTCTGTTCATGAGGCCCTCAGTTCTTGCTGTGATATTTCTGGAGACCCTTGTCCATCCTGAAGCTGTCTCATGGGCCACCAAGAGTGGCCTCACGAGAACAAAATATACTCCTAGCTTCCTAGAAATTCTACGGGATTTAGGAGTTCTCAATCAGGAACAGGGGACAAACATCAAATTTTAGAACACAAGCTGCTCCTATTATCCCTATCAATCAAGATACCACAAAAATTTTAGGAGCCCCTTGATGGGAACCTGGGACAGTCAGCAAATATATATATATAGATATTATTATATCAGAATGTAGTATAGTGTTTTCTTCTAAGTCTTATCCATCCTCACTTTTTTCTTTTGTGATTTCCCTTTCTTTGAACATCTCTGAGTCCTACTTCGCCATGTAGGTGTAGCGTATGCTGCTTCTGTGCTGGTGACATCATTTGGCTCAGTGTTATGTATCCCAAGAGGAAGCTGTGTTTCTTATGCTGGCTCCACGGGTACCCCAGGAACATTGAGGATACGGTGTGGGGTGTTGCCTCCTACATGGTATGATATAGGCTAGGAGAATAACTGTAGCGCATCTTCATGGAGTTTTAACCTCACTCAGCTTTGGAGGAAATTAAAATGAATGCAGGAATATTATGGAGTAGCAAATGATTCACAAACAGGTGGCATCAGTGAAATTTTATGTTCATTAACAGATACCTTTGGATTATGCATGTTTCCCCAGAGATATATTCGTTCACTCTTCTCTAATGGGGTAAAGTTGAGGAGTCAGAATATGTATGTATTTGAGTATGTAGTTTGTAAATTCTACAGGAGTAAATATTACTGTAGTAGACATTAATTCAATAATTTTTGGCTGGGTGGGGTGGGTCACGCCTGTAATCCTAGCACTTTGGGAGGCCAAGGCAGGATGATTGCTTGAACTCAGGAGTTCTAGTGCAGCCTGGGCAACATGGTAAAACCCCATCTCCAAAAAAATCCCCCAAATTAGCCAGGTGCGGTGGTATGGTCTGTTGTCCGAGCTACTTGCGGGGCTGAAGCCGGAGAATTGTTTGAGCCCAGGAGGTCAAGGGTGCAGTGAGCTGAGATCGCACCTCTGCATTCCAGCCTGGGTGACAGAGTGAAACTCCGTTTAAAAAAAAAAAAAAAAAAACAGATTGATGGTCTTATTCTACATATTTTTTTGAGTCTATTTCTATGATGTTTTCAGTATTTTACTTAGATGGGCTTTAACAGATTTAATTTTCTCTTTTATTTTGCTTGGCTGTCTTATTCATGGCCTTTTTCATTTTAATGTTACCTCATTCAAAGAGTTTTTGCCTGACTAGTGAGTTGTAGTTTTAAAGTGCTATGTGTTTAGATCTTCATAATGAGAGATTAACCGGAGCCGTGGATCACATCTCTGGGAGCATTCACGTGTCCCATGTCCAGCCTGCCAAGTTATACCCCTTGGGATTCCCTGGCCACAGGGAGGGACTTGAATCACAGTGTTCTGGTGGCTGGGATTTTCTCCTATCTGATCACATAAGTTAACTTACCTGGTGTCTTGTTCACATTTGTCTCTAGTTCCCCTGGTGCTATTATTGCCAATAGTGAAATAACAAAGGTTTGATATGAAGATGGACATGTGTAAGGGAGAGCTGGGGATTAGCCAGCCCAGTTTCACCTCAGCTGGTATTGTTACTGGGTCAGAGTGGGGTTGAGTCTGAATGGCAGAGCGAGGTCAACACTTACAGAATGGGACTAAAAACAATGTGTGGGAAATAATTCAGCATTATCAAAGTGAATTTCAGAGAGCATCAGCTGCTGCTTGGGGCCTGGGGTCACACCTCTATAGTCGCTGGTGTTGGAGAGAGGGTTTTACCCCTGGACCTACTGCCCTACTCTGAACCTATTGCCCGACATTGCTGAGGTCATTTATGATTTCCAAGAGAACTTGAGTGAGGATATGTGCATGGTTTAGTGAATTGGCTCCCATTTCCTGAGCCCTAAGATGCCATGGCACAGCTGCTCTAGTAGTCACGGTAAATATGTTATTTCATTTAGTTTTCACAGAAAGTCAATGAAATAGATATTCCTGATCCCCTTTAGTTTCAGACAGGAAACTAAATCCCCGAGAGGTCACATGATTTGCCCAAGCCTCAGGTTAAATTTGGGAAGTACCAGCGCTGAGATTCAGACCCAGGACTGTGTAACTTTGGAGACATGCTCTCATCTTGCTCCAGTGATAGACACTGAGCACCCAGTGTGCAGCAAGCAGTGGGTTGTGTGCTGGCAATATAAAGAAGAATGAAGCCACCCACTTTGCAGGGGCATAGCACATCATCTTCAGTGGAATGCTAAGGAGGTTCCAAAACGACTTAATTGAAAGCACTGCATAAATGCATGACATTAGGCTGGCAATAGTTTCCTGCCAATATATGAAGTGCTAAGAATCAATAGAAAGAAGTATATGGTTATAAAAAAGAAATGAGCAGAGCCATAGAAAGGCTAATGGAAAGCATGGAATGTTAAGAAGCTGGCAGATTTATTTATGTGAGTTTGGAAGATGTTACTCTAGCAGTTTTTGGCTGATTTTGATGATTGATATTATACCTAAAGTAGCTGAGTTACTCCGATTAACATCACTTGTTTTATTTAAAATCACGCTAACTCAGAGAACCTTACTGTTAATACACCTGAAGGTATACACCTATTTATGTTGGATGTAAGATGTTACAGAGTCAGAGGAAACAAATAAAACAAGGGCAATGTTATGTGGTTTCAACACCAGTCATCTGTATATTGCACATGATATTGTGCCCGGGGGTTAGTGATGATATGTGCAGGACACATAGGGCAAACGCTTTCATGGGAGGGTCATTAGAATCAAGACAAGGATGAACCGCATTAAAAGGGTAATGGCTCAGTATTAAGGAGTAGAGAAGAGTGGATACTGAACATTGGTTTTTATTGAGCAAAATGAGTTATTCTTAGTTGACCCAGCTCTTAGGTTTATAGACCAAATCAAGAATGTTATACTAATATTGATTTTCTTATATGATCTTTTGAATTTAATCCATAATACTTTGTCTTGGCATTGGTAACCTCTAAAGTGTACCATTCTGCTTTCTGAATCGCCTTGACATTTTTCATCACCAAATACTTTTTTACTGTTTTAATGGAGTTATGGCAGTGAAATTAGAAAACTAAAAGATTTTGGGAACAGTCAATAATTAAGCAATACTGTTTATTTTGGTCTTACTTGAAATAGATGGACAGGGAGGAGAAAGAGACTTGTGTCTCTTATGGCCCTCTAGCTTCATACCTATCCCATTTCATCTGCGTAGCCTTGATGACCGTTTTGCAGATAAGGACATCGTGAT
This sequence comes from Pan paniscus, assembly GCF_029289425.2. Lineage (NCBI taxonomy): Eukaryota > Metazoa > Chordata > Mammalia > Primates > Hominidae > Pan > Pan paniscus. The sequence continues at coordinate 19,962,093 of NC_073254.2, forward strand.
TTTTTAAGAGGTTGAATGAATTTGCTAGTCAAGATGCAGTCAGAATTTGAGCCCAGGACTGTTTCTTTCAAAACTCCTTTATTTTGCTGGAGTGTGCTGCTTCTTCCAGTTTGAAATGACTGAACTGTAATGACCAGCTAGATTATAAAATATGAAGTGGGAAAGTTGTGGTTATTTTCTGACTTACTTATTTTGAGCAATGCTATCATATTAAGTAGATATTTTAGATAGTATGGACATGTCTGAGGAACCTCCTACCTTGCCGGACATTGAGGATTTATTCACCTTGAGCAGAGGCAGGCAGGTGTCTTTCTGAATTGGTGGTGGCTGAGTATAATTGAGTTTCCTACACTTTAAAAACTGTACTCCAGCCACTGTTTTGATTCTCTTGTTTGACTGGCCTGTTTGTATTTTGGGCAGTCCCTAGCCAGGTGTTAGACCTATAGTTTACCATGTAATTCTCTATTGAGTTGAGCTCTGCCGTTGTGCACTTTGTACATCATCTACCATCTACTGCATCATCCCTGTTTGCTTCAGGCTCTCCCAGTGTGACTCATCATTAAATATCCAGTTGGAACCTCAACCTCTTCCAGGAATGCCTCCTCTGGCATCCTCTACATGTGCTGTTCTTCCTCCTAAACCTCCAAGGGACTTGATGCCTGTCCTCTTGTTAATCATATGCTCTTTTAGAAATGTATTTATGTTTTCCTATGAATATGGCGGCCCTCTGGCTTCATACATTTAAAATGTTTGTGGTCAGGGATGATGATGATTTAAACAACAGTATTTTGGAAAGTAGGACTTTTTTTAAAAGTCCTCTCGCATTATCACTTAGTGTACAGCAACTATTGTAGTAAAACTACTTGGCAGTGTAGCGGTAAAATAGTTTAATCACAGTGGTACAAAGGGTGCAGGGAGTATGGCACTCGTACATTGTTGATGGGAGTCCTAACTGGCGCACTCCCTCTTAGGAGATCCATTTGGCCCTATCTGTTAAAATGTAAAACACACACAAACCATTTGACTAGCAATTCAGCTTTCAGAAATTTATTCTAAAAATGCTTGCTTCTGTATGAAAAGACACAAGTATTTCCTTTATACAGTTACTGATTTTAGAAAAATATTGGAAACAAATGTTCATCAGTAAGGAAACAGCTAAGTAAACATGGGCTTTTGTATGATGGAATACTTGGCACCATTGAAAAGAATGAGGTAGATTGCTATGCACTACTGTACTGCTGTGGAAGGTCATGAGTATTAATTCTTACCAGACAAGAAGAGGTGCACAGCAGTTTGCTAATGTTTGTTTGAAAATCAAGTCTGGTGGAAGATGGGCATGTATACTTATACATACAAGATGATGATGTAAATTGTGAAATATTTAATAGTTTTGGGGATTTAGTTTAAAAATTATGATTTTATTCTCCTCTGTAATATTTCCCCATTTGTCTTTAACATAAAATAATTATAAATCACTTAATATCAGGAAAACAATCCAAAAATATTATCTCTCCAGGAATAAAAATATTATTCTGTCAAAATGTGTAGTCTTGGCATATCAGCCATGTTTGTCTTGGGGCAGTGTAGAACAACTGCTTCCCAGCTCCATGTGCAGGCAAGCCCTGTTTTGAGAAGCAAAGCTTTCTATCTATAAATTAAGGTTGGGATCTGATATTTTGATGGTTTCTATGATGGTTTGATGATTTCTTTTAAGTTGATGAAACTGAATTTGGCTTCTAAGGTGTGTCACCATCTCTTGACATTTGACCTGTGAAAGCATTAGTTCCCTGACACGCGTATGACTGTACTCTAGAAAGGTGTTGTCTGAATTTTTACTTCCCAATCAGTATTCTCACTTCAGGATTTTCATTGCTTTAAGTGACTCTTGTATTTGCAAAGCCCATATCCATTTCAATTCTGCTCCCATCTGATCCTTTGTGATCTGTTTAGCAGCCCAGGCCTGAAAGAGGAACAAACAGAGAGGGGAAATGAGAATAAGAAATGAATTAAGTGCCAGGGAGGGACCCAGAGTTAACTGTACAGGCGCTTTATATTGATGTTTCTTCTTCAGTATTGAAAGCTTACTATATTGATGGACTCTTTTTCATCTTGGTATCTTGCACTTACATATTGATGTTATTTGTTTTTTTACCAATATTGAAATGTAGAATTGATTAGTTAGACTTATCATTCAGATAGAGACTGTTTCAAGCTCTTTTTTTGGGAACAAATATTCTTAGGTGAATATTAACATGTTATTGAGCAATTAGCAATTAGTTGTAATGTAAATCAGTTTTCTGTAATACTTTATCACTGCTGTTTGGTGAAATCAAGTTTTATTGGATGATTCAGTGTGTAAGAGTGTCATAAATGAGTTTTTCACTATTACTGGAGATTTAAGTTTTTGGAGAAATTGTGTGACCAGTAATCAAAAGGTATAAAACATTTAGCCAATTGGAAAGTGAAAAATTATTAACATTTGATATGTAAACATAGGCCTCATTTTAATTTAGTCATATTGTCAAGTAGCAGGACGATATGTGTAGCAGATAATGATACCTGTGCTTTTAATTCCATTCTTTTTGTACTTCTGAGTTGGATATTTTGCTTTGTATAGAGGGGAAGAGAGAGGAATAGCTTTTATTGTTAAGCCTGTGCTGAATCTGAGGTGCCTCCCCACTTGCCCACTGTCTTTCTAGTGCAGACTCAGAGGAGCAGTGGACCTGTTTCTTCAGCACAGAGCTCTCTTAAGACTTAATAGGAAAATTTGCAGAGGTATAAATGTAGTGGAACCATTAATTCTCAGCTGGATTTTTTCCTGTTGTGTTTTATTTTTATTTTTCAGATACTAAAAGTATCTGACAAATAAACTGAAAGGTAAGATTGGTTTTTGGTAAAAACAGTCAGAAAGGAGAAAAAAAAAAAACCCTTAGTTCTAAATATATCACTTCAGGGTTATAAAATAAGACAGCCTTTTTTTTATGGAAGAACAGAGACATGGCAGTCTGATGGATTTTAAAAGTCTCGGTGACTTTATTTTATACCCATATAAACTAGAAGCTATGAGTCTTTTCAAAGTGTTTCTAAAACCAAAGACTTTTCTTTACATATGTGGATCTCATAAACCTATGGTCAGATAACCTATTTTCAAAAGTCCAGATTTTTTAAAATTTATTTTTAATTTTTAATTTTTTTAATTTTAAAAATTGTGGGTACATAGTAGGTGTTTATATTTATGGGGTACATGAGATGTTTTGATACAGGCATGCAATGTGAAATAAGCACATCATGGAGAATGGGGTATGCATCCCCTCAATCATTTATCCTTGAGTTACAAACAATCCAATTACACCCTTTATTTTAAAATGTACAATTGTTACTGACTATATTCACCCTATTGTGCTATCAAATAGTAGGTCTTATTCATTCTTCCTATTTTTTCAGATTAGTTTTTGAAAGAAAATATGTGCATGTGTTTCCTCATGCACTGCAGATATTTCCCACAATTTCTTTTTCACCCTTGCAAGTTTTTGATGTTTGTAAACATCAGAAGTTTTAAATTTTCATGTGGTCAAATGTATGTATCTTTCATTTGGTTTTGTTTACTTCTTTTAAATTTCTTTTGTAAAATAGTCATTCCTCACACAAAATCAGTTAAAGAATTACCAGTATTTTTTATTTGTTTTTCTTTTTAAACAGGTAACAAAACTCTGTACATTCTATTTTGGCACGTGACAGGAAGTAAATATCACTTCTTTTTTTTTTTACCCAAATAGTTTTTCAACACTATTTTGTATGTAATTTATTCCTTCTACATTGGTTTATGAGATTGTATATGTATGTGTGTGTGTATGTGTAAATATATATGTAATATGTATATATATATATATATGGAGAGTGAGAGAGAATTAAAATATCAGAGTTTGTTTGCTGTGTCAAGTCTTGTGTTAGTTTTCATTATTGTGGCTCTCATTGTCCTTTTTAAGAAAAATTCCTGGCTCCTGTCAATTGTTTAATCTTTCAAACGAACTTGGGAATCATTTTCACAAGTCGTTCCCCTTATTTTCCTCTTTCTTCTGCAGACCTTTTCACTGTGAATTCCAGGAAAATAATTTGGGTAGAGCGGCATTTTATACTATTCAATCTTCACATAGAAGGAATATCTCCTTTTTAAATTCCAATTTTCTTTCATGGTTTCTTATAAAGTCTTGTGACTTGTTTCACATAGGCCCCTTTATATATTTGTTATTGTAAAGGATGTTTTTCATTATATCGCTATTTACTGTTGGTAATTGCTTGGATTTAAGCTGTTGATTTCTCAAAATTGTAAGTTAATTCCCTTCACCAAGCTTTTATTTGTTCTAATAGTTCATGAGCTCATTCACTTGAGCATTCTGGATATACCATTGTGTTGTGGCCAAAAACAGTATGTTGGTTTCTTCCTTCTAGTAGTCACATTCCATTACTGCCCGTCTAATGTTCTTACGTTGGCTAAAGTCCTATAAATTTTAGAAATGATTGGCTGTAAAGTGCCTATTTGCTGTTAGGAGTGATTTTGTAACTCATCCAGAGACCACAAATTACTGTGAAGAAAGGCTTCTGGGAAAGCATCAAGTTTAGGTGGTAATACCATCTTTTCATATTTTTGGTAGAACAATTAGACTTTTAGGGAAAATCTATTAAAATAGTAGCTTTGAAAACTTAAAGCGGATTTTCAAATAGATAATTGTATATTTTTGTCCTTTTTCTGTTTCTGGATGGAAACTTGGTGATATTGAGAAAGAGAAACATAGAATGAAAAAATAATGAGTTCACTGATTCAAAAGTAAAACCCAACTTTTATGGATGTTGTTTTAATAGACCTATAGATTATATAGAATAAAATAGTTTGGATTTTTTTCACTAGATTCAGGTAGAGTTATCTTTTTAAAAAATTATTCATGTGAATTTCCTACTAACTAACTTGCTCTCACGATGTGCTGTTTTTCATTTCCTGAATTGTGTATTGTGCTTTTGTTTTTACTAAAGCTGAAAACATCTATCTGTTTGCTCTCTGGGTGTGTTTTCGTCTCCCTTTCTGTACTGTTTCTTGGATGCAGGTGTGTCGTCTTTCTTTTCTCCTCAGCAGTCTTTTGCAAAGCCTTTCAAATGCCCCACAGTCCTGAGCAGAGTTCATATGGAACGTGGCCTTGTCCAGGTCGCCTTGACTGCAGTGACTTTCCTCATGCTCTTTCCTCTGCTCTAAAATGCTCTCCCTTTTCCCCACCCACCCAACCCACCTGCACAGAAGTTTACCTCTTTGATAGAACTCTCTGATTATCTCAGGTATGAGTTCTTGGATTTGCAGGGCACTTCATGGCATTGTCTATGGCATTTAGTAGTCTGTAGCTTTCATTCTGTGTATGTGAGACATGTTTATAGTTTGGCACAGTTTTCATGGCTATATCACATTCTCCGTGAATCTGCAGTGCTTAGCATCACCCTTGTTTGTTGAATGAGTGAGTGCAGGGCTGCTGTACTTTGGTGCTCAGTGCCTTGGAACATGCAGTTTTCTTGCGATTTTCCTGTACAGTCCCCAGATTTACTAGCCTTCCCTCAATATACTGTTATTTTCAAAAATATATTAACGACTGTCAAGATATGTACAGGTATATGCTTTTTGTTTTTATGGGTGTCATATGTGGCTATTGGTGAAAACGAATTGCAACTAAAGTTTATATTTTTATATGGCTTTTTCATTTCAAACATTAAAAAACATTAAAAATACACCAAAAGGATCAGAAAAAATGCAAGATGATAAAAATACAACTGTGGCCAAAGCCAGGACTTTGTGTCCAGTGCCATGGCTATACTACTCTGTCAGTATTTTATGTCCTCTAATGAAAAATATTGTACCCTAGTGCCCATGTGTAATGTTTTAGACACTGTCATGTAACTGGGAAAGTGTTATCTCAGTAACAAACAATTTTACCTAGTAAATATTCCTAATTGGCTCAAAGATAACTATATTTAAAATCATGTTTATAATATCAATGATAATGTCAAAAATGAAATCAGGGCAAGTTAGCAAATTTTTTGTTTATCATTCATACCAAAAATTAATTCACAAACCAGGAGACTTCCTTTTTTTTTTTTTTTGAGATGGAGTCTCACCTTGTCAGCCAGGTTGGAGTGCAGTGGTAGAAACACAGCTCACTGCAGCCTTGACCTCCTGGGCTCAAGTGATCCTCCTTCCTCAGCTGGCAGTAGCTGGGACCACAGGTGCATGCCACCTTGCCTGGCTACTTTTTATATTTTTATATTTTTTGTAGAGATGGTGTCTCGCTATGTTGCCCAAGCTGGTCTCAAACTCCTGAGCTCAAGGAATCCACCCACCTCAACCTGCCACAGTGGTGGGATTACAGGCATGAGCCATGGCACCTGGCCAAACCAGGAGTCTTCAAACAGATAGTGGTAAGAAGCTTGGCTCACAGCAACTTATAAAGCATAAATGAAGAAGTACATTAATCTCTGTTGCTGTTATTATAATCTTACATTCCTTTCAGGGCAAGCAGAGCTGTAAAAGCTTATTTGCTTATAGATGGTTGGTTCACTTTTATCATGCTGACAAGGACAGAGAGCTTAAGTTTCGTTTATGGCCAGAGCCAGCATTTTAGAGAAGTCAGGATAGCTGAAGTTTCTCTTATGTGGCTATGGGTGGTTGGCCTAAGGATATGCCCACACTGTGGCCTCCATTTGATTTTTCTTTAACAATAACAATAGCAACCAAATACTGACTGAGTTCTTATTAGGTGCCTTTCACATCTACTTATCACAGTGACCCAGAATTGATGTTGAGTCTCCTTTGCTATGCATTTGCTATGCAATGATGAGGCCATACTTTGTGATAAGGTAGCAACTAGTCACCTGTGAGATGTTTTTCCGCATGGCTTTGCCTCTGTCAAATACCCCACATGTCCAGGAAGCAGGCTTTGTTACATGACTTGGAGCATCAGTATGTGTTCAGAAGGATGTGTGCGTATACCCTAGAAATAGCTCAAGTAGAAAATTCTACTAAAGTCTACTCTTGGTGAAAGGTTAATCCTACTGTGTTTTCATTCCTAAGGTCTCAGAACACTTTTGTAAGAATAATCACCTTTTTCCTCTGATCTTCATGTAAATACACGAGCCCATAAAGTTTGAAGTGATTTTCCTTAAAAATCAATCAGAATTTTCTGGTTTTTTAAAAAAATCATTTTTAGCCTACATTTTCCTAATATTAGGAATGGTTAGAGCATCAACAGTGCCATAGGTGATACAGAATAAATGCAAAGATGGAAGTAGGTCTCAGGAAATGGCTATATTAAGGTTTCCGCTTCTTTCAGTAGGAACTCTGGGAGCTCCCTTTTGTTTCCAGTCAAGGCTAAGACATCTTCTGCCCTTCTGCCTGGGTGCTGCTATGGTTGTAAATGAATTGGCTGTTGCGGGGAGGAGGAACCATCTGCCTGGGGGCTTGACAGGGAATAGAAGACACAAAATGGATGAGGAGGCCAGGCGCGGTGGCTCACGCCTGTAATCCCAGCACTATGGGAGGCCGAGGTGGGCGGATCACAAGGTCAGAAGTTTGAGACCAGCCTGACCAACATGATGAAACCCTGTCTCTGCTAAAAATACAAAAAAATTAGCCAGGCATGGTGACGTGCGCCTGTAATCCCAGCTACTCAGGAGGCTGAGGCTGAGGCAGGAGAATCTCTTGAACCAGGGAGGCGGAGGTTGCAGTGAGCCGAGATCGTGCTGCTGCATTCCAGCCTGGGCGACAGAGTTTCACATGCACACGTTGTTTCACTTTCATTTGCCTGCTCTGTGGCCATGGGGAGATATATATTTCCTGTGAGAGCAGTTGTTTTGAGAAAACTGTGAGAAACTTTTCCTGGGAGACAGTGGGTGGGGTTTGACAGCTCCCCCCTCCCTCATCAGTGTCCCAGCTGCTCTTGACCTGCCTACACTGCAAAACATCAACAGGTCCCTAATCGTCTATGTATTTGCAATACTGTTGTATGGTTCTGATTTTCCACTCTTATTTCTGTTTCCCTACTTGGGACTCTTTGTTTTTATTTTTTATCATGACTTTATTTATTTATTATTTTATTTTATCTATTTTTTTTGAGACAGAGTCTTGCTCTGTTGCCCAGGCTGGAGTGCAGTGGCGTGATCTTGGCTCACTACAACCTCTATCTCTCAGGTTCAAGCGATTCTCCTGCCTCAGCCTCCGGAGTAGCTAGGAATAAAGGTTCCCACCACCACACCCGGCTAATTTTTGTATTTTTAGTAGAGATGGGGTTCCACCATATTGGCCAGGCTGGTCTTGAACTCCTGACCTCAGGCGATCCACCCATCTTGGCCTCCCAAAGTGCTAGGATTACAGGTGGGAGCCACTGCATCTGGCTAATTTTTATCATAACTTTATATTCTGCTACAAGCTGCTTTTAATTATTCAAGTTAAGAGGAAGGTAAAAAAAATAATTTCCAGTTCTTACCTGAGCTGAAAAAAATGAGATAGGTAATATAAGCCAGTTCAAATTACATTGGAAGTAAGAAAACTCAGTTTCTTTGTAAGGATCTGAGTAGCCCAAGTAGAATCACATGATCATATTGGAAAGCATCTTAAAGATCATAAAGATTATTTGGTCATCTTGTAGAAGAGGGAACTGAGACCTAGAAAGCAAGTTAAAGTTTATAATGCTAGCTATTTATGAGTTCTCCACAACTTGACAGTGTGACTTTCATGCAATCAGCACTTTCAAATATTAAAAGATAGATATCCTCAAACTACCTTTTCTAGGCCTAATTGGGACTTCCATGCATCAGCTGATGAACAAACATTCTAATACTTCAGTACAGTCAAGCACAATAATCAACAGTTGCACTTTGCTAAGCAGTGTTTATTTGCACAACTATTTGAATACTGTGGTGCATTTATTTATATTAGTTTCTAAAAATGAACAGAAATGGTAAAATGTAAGTGCTGATACTAACAGCCAGACAACTGAGACAATGATGGACACAGTTAAGTGACTCATGGTCAACTAGACCAGTTATAGAATATAAGGTGATCTGCCTGTAATCCCAGCACTTTGGGAGGCTGAGGTGGGTGGGTCACCTGAGGTCGGGAGTTCGAGACCAGCCTGACCAACATGGAAAAACCCTGTCTCTACTAAAAATACAAAATTAGCCAGGCTTGATGGTGCATGCCTGTAATCCCAGCTATTCGGGAGGCTGAGGCGGGAGAATTGCTTGAACCTGGGAGGCGGAGGCTGCAGTGAGCCGAGATCACGCCATTGCCCTCCAGCCTGGGCAACAAGAGCGAGACTCTGTCTAAAAAAAAAAAAAAAAAGAAAAAGAATATAAGCTGATCTACTCAGTGCACAAAGGGGTGAAAATTAAACATATCCCAAATTCCAAGACTACAATGTCCAAGTGATAGGAGGGAGTGAGAGAGAATTGAGAAAAGATCAGTAAAATATGAAATGAAAATTATTATCAGAATATCCTGGGAACTCAAATACTGGGAAAGAGTTCATGGTTCCATTCGCTAGGTATACAGCTTACTACAGGCTCGTCATCAACAGAAGGCAGCTAGTGCCTTACAAGAAAACAGACAAGACCTCATTAAAATCTACATCACTCATTTCTGCCCTAATCTGTATGAAATGACCATTGATATCTCCTTACAGTTAATAATGGTAGTAATAATTTATTTTACCGATTAGAGATGGTACTACTGCTGACAAAACTGTTGTTTATTACTGTAGACAAAACTGTACATTTCATTTATTTATCTATTTATTTAGAGATGGAATTTCGCTCTCGTTGCCCAGGCTGGAGTGCAGTGGCACGATCTTGGCTCACTGCAACCTTCACCTCCCTGGTTCAAGTGATTCTCCTGTCTCAGCCTTCCTAGTAGCTGGGATTACAGGTGCACGCCACCACGCCCAGCTAATTTTTGTATTTTTAGTAGAGATAGTGTTTCATCATATTGGTCAGGCTGGTCTGGAACTCCTGACCTCAGGTGATCCACCCGCCTCGGCCTCTGAAAGTGCTGGGATTACAGGCGTGAACCACCGCGCCTGGCCTACATTTCAGTTATTCTTGATGTGTTTTAAAAGTGTGCATTCCATAACAGTTGGATATAAAAATATACATTTTATAACTAGAAATTTTACACATTTTTAGTTCTTTGGAACATGTAAACCCAGTGTTGAACTTCTGTACATTAAGTTTTTATCACCTTTAACAGGAATGTGTCGTGACTGAAAGTGGAGGATGAGCTGGTATGACATGGGTTCTGTCTAGGGATTCTCCTGTGGGAGGGAGAGGACCTTTCTCTTGGTAGCTGTCTACTGTACTAATATTCATGCCTCTCTGCCCAAGTCTGTAGTGTCAGTTTTACCACTTGAGAATTTCAGAAATGAAGTTTACCTCCCCAGTCCCTTTAAAAGATAAAAACAAATTAGCTCAAATTCTAACCACAGCCATAAGTGGTCCTTGTGCGTGGCAATGGCTAAGAACGGGCACTGCCTGCTTGTGAGGTGTCCTCTGTCTTTGCTGTGAGCGGCGTGACAGCTGTGCCTTCCGTGCTTCTCTTCGGAGGCTTGTTTCTGGGTATGTGTTCACCGCAATGGATGCTTAGATTTTGGTTCACCGAACGACACAGAAGTCACTGCATTCGATGTGGTGACCTCAGAGCAAGTGGCCTCCAGGTCCAGTTTATCTAAGTCAGAAGCTGTGATTCAGGAAAGCCACTGCAGCTGTTTCCTGTAGAGAGGTTGGCCGAGGCAAGGACCTCATCACCTGTGGGCGTATCTGCTTGCTAATACCATTGCTGCAGAAGAATAGGTTCCTGGAGACAGAGGCACACAGGCCCAGAGACGAAGTGACAGGGATTTGTAACAGATCACACTGACCTGAAGGAAGGCCCTGACGTAGGTATGTCCCCTTTTCACATTCAGAGTCGTTGCTGCTGCTTCTTTTTATGTCTTGGATAATCCATGTTGGCCTCTTGAGTATACTGTACCTCCCTAACCTGCTGGGCTGAAAGGCCAAGTGCAGGCAACTGAGTCTATACTGACCTTGAGTGGTTTAAGGAGGAGGCAGTGTGTTATGGAAGCATCTCCTTGAAGCCTTTGTGTGTATGAAAGGACACATTGCACCAACTGATAAAATCTGCTCCACTAACCAGAGGCAGTGAAGTGAGAGTGAGCTTGCTTGGCTTGGATAACTGACATTTATCCGTCAGCCAAATTCAGTGGAAAAAAGTATGGCAATTGGAGTTAGATCTGGATTTCTGATGCTTGCCAGTCCCGCTTCTTCACTATGTAACCACAGTGCCTCATTTTCTCTTTCTTTCTTTTCTTTCTTTCTTTTTTTGTTTTGAAATAGAGTTTTTCTCTGTTACCCAGACTGGAGTGCAGTGGTGTGGTTTCAAGCTCACTGCAGCCTCCACCTCCCGAGTTCAAACAATTCTCCTGCCTCAACCTCCCGGGTAGCTGGTAATACAGGTGTGTAACACCACACCTGACTAATTTTTTTATATTTTTAGTAGAGATGGGGTTTTACCATGTTGGCCAGGGTGGTCTCGAACTCGTGACCTCAGGTGATCTGCCCACATTGGCCTCCCAAAGTGCTTGGGATTACAGGCATGAGCCACCACGCCTGGCCAATGTGTTGCCTTTCTATAATGTAATATTGATCTTTAATTATGATGATGACTAGATGAGATAATGTATGTGAAGTGCCTGGTTGGCGACTAAAGAAATAATAGTATAATAAAAAAATAAAACACCATTATAATTATTTTTATTATGCGTCTGTTCTTCCACCAGATGTTTTGCTGGAGGTGTTAGTAAGAAGGTAACCAGCTTTTAGAGATGTTCCTCATTGATCTGCTACAGAGGTGAAAAATCTTAAAGGCAAGCTGCTATTTTTGATTTTGAAAAATCTCAGACCCAGGACTGCAGAGATTGTGAAACTGGTAGTTAAGCAGAATATGTTTGGCAGGAGTGTCACTTCACCCCCAGGTACAGTAAATTAAGAGCAGCATCTTGATTACAGCAAAAGTTCAGTTCTAGGTCTCCTTTACGGGGCACTTTACCCACAGCTTCTCAGGCATGCATGTGTAAAACGAGGTCCACGTGCTGTCTGTTCAGAATAGAACAGAGATGAGTGGTAAGAGATTTAGAGAGCAGAATAATTTCAGGTTAGTGTTTGAATTTGGTGTTTGAGAGTAGCCCACAATTAAATGCTGTGAAGTGGCACAGGAAAGTGGCTTGAACTTTAAGAATGTTCCCTTTCCACCATTCTCCCATTTTATCCTGAGATTTTCCATTTGTATTAATTATCTCCACAGCTCCTGTTGGGTTATACAGTAGAATTTGAATTTCAAATAAATGTCAAAATCAGAAAATAGGCCTATAATCTTTCACAGGCAGTTATGAAGAGAATGGACTTTTTGTTTCTGAAGCATTTTGTCCTATAAAGCACAGACCTTATTTTTCAAATGCCTTGTCACCAGAAACCACGAGCCATTCTCATTAAAAGACTCTGGAGGAGTACTGGGGATGGTGGCAGGGCATGGCGGTGTGGGAGAGCAGGCCTGGAGCAGCGGTGCTCACTGGCCGGGGTGTCCTGTCCACCTCACCCTGACTACCAGGGACGTGCAGTCACCTAGAAGTCTCTTCCCTCGCAGGACCCAACTTTCTCATCCGTAAAGTCAAGATATTAAACCAGCTGATCTTTAATGTTCTTTCCTGAGTTCCATTTCTTTGGGCATATCATATGAAAAACCACTCTGCATATTATAATCAACCATTCTTGAAGAAGACATAAGTACGTTTTTATTCACTGAGGCCCATAGTACTTGGGTGGATAAAATTCATCATCACCTCCAGCAGTGATTTTCTGTGTATTTGGGTGTCATTGCATCATTGGAGTCATTAAAATTATTTTATATGAAGGGCCAGTTTATACAATAAATAAAGTAGAATTGCTGTGGCTTCCTCAGGGACTGAGCCCTATGTTCCTGTTTCACTTTCAGCCCCTGAGCATCCCCTGAGACCTATCCATAGAGCCCCATGATTTGAAAATTTGACATTCAGGGTTAGATCCATGCTCCTGAGTGTAGCATTGTATTCTTGATCCAATCCTGTGCCTACTTTTCCCACCAACATTTTATTATGAAAATTTTCGAGCATACAGGAAAAGTTGAAAAAATTTTACAGTTAACCTTCGTATAGCCACCACCTCGATTCTACGATTTACATATTACTGTACTTGCTTTATATTCACATATTCATCTGTCTATCCCTCTATCCTCCAACAATTCTTTTTTTTTTTTGATAGGTTTCAAATACGCTTCAGAATTCCTCCTAAATGTAGATAATGATAACTAATTAGCTGGAGCTCAACATTTATTTATAATTCTTTTTTTAGAGTAAAATTTCTGTACAGTGAACTTCACGGACCTTAGTTATACCATTCATTAGGTTTTTTTTTTTTTTTTAATTGAGATGGAGCCTCGTTCTGTCACCCAGGCTGGATTGCAGTGTTACGATCTTGGCACACTGAAACCTCCGCCTTCCAGGTTCAAGTGATTCTCCTGCCTCAGCCTCCCGAGTAGCTGGGATTACAGTCACCCACCACCACACCTGGCTAATTTTTGTATTTTTAGTAGAGATGAGGTTTTGCCATGTTGGCCTGGCTGGTCTTGAACTCCTGACCTCAGGTGACCCTCCCACCTTGGCCCCCCGAAGTGTGGGGATTACAGGCGTGAGCCAGTGTGCCTGGCCCATTCATTAAGTTCTGACAAAAGTATGTATCTTTGCAATTTAAACTTTCTGTCAAGATGCTAATCATCCCCTTTACCCCAAAAAGTCCCCTCATGCCCCTTTCTGGTCAGTCTTCATTCACACCATCTAGAAGTAGGTATTGTTCTGATTTTTTTCCAACCAAAAAAGTTGTTTTATCTGTTATTACTTTCCATAAAGAGAGTCATATATATTCTTTGTGTCTGGTTTCCTTCACTTATCAAATGTTTTTGAGATCATTTGAGATTCATCCACATTGTGTGTATAGTAGTTTGTGTGTGTGCGTGTGTGTGTGTAATCCATTTTATGAATATACCACTGTTTACCCTTCTGTTGATGGATATCTGGACTGCATCCATTTTGGGGCTGTTGTGAATAAAGTTGCAGTGAATATACAACTCTTTTTCTTGTGAGTATTTTTTCTTGGTTAAATACCTAGGATTAGAATTGAATCATGCGGTAGGTGTACGTTTAGCTTTGTAAAACATTGCCAGCCATTTTTCTGAAGAGCTTGTACCATTTTACAACGTCACCAACAAATCAGAGTTCTGCGTGTTCCACATCTTCACCGACATTTGGTGTTTTCAGTCTTTTTAAATTTAGTTTTTCTACTGGAACAACAACAAGAACAATAATAATAATGATGGTGATAACTAATAGTGGTATTCCACTGGCTTTTATTTGCATTTCTCTGCTGACTAATGATGTCAACCACTTTTTCATGTGTTTATCAGCTTTTTTGTATCTTCTCTGGTGAAGTGTTTGTTCAAATCTTTTATTGATTTGTTTTTAACTGAGCTGTTTGTCTTTTGATTGTTGAGTTGTAGGAATTCTTCATATATCCAGCTGTCAGTTTGTGTCATATTCTTTGCCGGTCTTTGGCTTCCCTATTCATTTTCCCAAAGATGTCTTTTGAGAAATATAAGATTTTAATTTTCAAAAAAATCCATTCTCTCAATATTTTCTTTCACGATTACTGCTTTCTGTATTCTAAGAAACCTTTGTCCACTCCAAGGTATGAAAGCATTCTCATATATTTTATTGTACAAGCTGCACATTTGGTCACTAGTCTTTACATTTAGGTCTTTGCTGTATCTTGAATGGATGTATGTGTGTGCTGTGAGATAGGAGCTCTGCCTGCTTCTGGCCACTCCTTCAACACAATCTCTGCTGCTGT
This sequence comes from Pan paniscus, assembly GCF_029289425.2. NCBI lineage: Eukaryota > Metazoa > Chordata > Mammalia > Primates > Hominidae > Pan > Pan paniscus. The sequence continues at coordinate 19,977,111 of NC_073254.2, forward strand.
TACCCTGGCTTACTGGCCATTTCCCAAATGTATATACACTCATGTCTGTGTACTTGTATGTTGTGTTACTTCCTTCCTTATTTATTTATTTATTTAATTTATTTATTTTATTTATTTTTTTGAGACAAGAGTTTCACACTGTCACCCAGGCTGGAGTGCAATGGTGCAATCTCGGTTCACTGCAAGCTCTGTCTCCTGGGCTCATGCGATTCTCCTGCCTCAGCCTCCTGAGTAGCTGGGACTACAAGCGCACACCACCAGAGCCAGCGATTTTTTTGTATTTTTAGTAGAGATGGGGTTTCACTATGTTGTCCAGACTGGTCTCAAACTCCTGACCTTGTGGTCTGCCCACCTCAGCCTCCTGAAGTGCTGGGATTACAAGCGTGAGCCACTGCGCCTGGCCCACTTCTTTATTTATTGATTGCTTATTATGTGCTAGCAGCTAGGATAGGTATCAAGTATATAGTACTAAATAAAACATAAGTAATCTGTGCCACCGTGGTTCTTGTTGTGTAGTAAGGATAGACATTAAACAAATAAACACAAATGCTCTTCTATGAATATCTGGTGAAGTTCTTTTTATCCTTTAAAACTTGTCTTTACGGTATTTGAAGACAAATAAATATAATCTACCATTATCAGCAGGCTAAAGAAGAAAAATCATATTATATCAATTGATACAGAAAAAGCACTTGGAAAAATTCAATACTCATACAAATAAAAACTCTCAACAAACTAGGGATAAGAGGCAAACTTTTTCAACTTGATAACATTTATAAAAATCCTAAGTTAACCTCATATTTAATGGTGAAAGACTGAATGCTTTCCCTCTAAGATTGGGAAAACAACAAAGATGTCTGCTTTTACCAGTCTTGACATCATACTAGAAGTTCTAGCCACTGCAATAAGGCAAGGAAAATAAAAGACATTCAGATTAGAAAGGAAGAAAGAAAACTATGTCTATTTGCAAATGATATAATTGTCTACATAGAAAATCCAAAGTAATCTATCAAAAATAAAACATAACACCCTCCTAAAACTAATAAGTGAGTTCTGCAAGGTTTCAGGATGTAAGATCAACACATGAAAATCCATGAGATTTCTTTACATTAGCAATGAATACATGGAAACCAAAATTCCAAACAGAATATCATTTATAATCACTCTCAAGGAAATGAGATACTTAGGTATATATTTAACAAAACATATTGGATCTGTACGTTGAAGATTACAAAAACCTGATTTTTGCAAAAGCATCTAAATAAATGGAGAGACACATTGTGCTCACAGGTTGGAAAACTCAACATGCTGAAGATGATAGTTTTCCCTAATTGACTTGTAGGTTTAATTCAATTCATATGAAAATATCAGCAAAGTTTTTTTTTCTTAAAAACATCCTCGATGATACAGTTAAAATGATTAAACTTACTAAATTTCAACCCTTGAGTACTTTTTAGAAATGTATATAAATATTTCAGTAATCTTTGTATTTTAGAGCAGGCTTTGGTTTACAGAAACATTGGGAAGATAATACAGAGAGTTTCCATATATCCTACACCCTTGCTCTTTTACTAATGTCTTAAATTAGCCTGGTACATTTGGTGCAATTAAGGAACCACTATTGTTACATTATTAACGAAATCCACACTTCATTCAGAGTTTCTTATTTTTTACCTAATACCCTTTTTCCATTCCAGGATACTACATTACATTTAGTCAGTAATCTTTTCCGGGCTGTGAGTCAGTAATCTTTTCCGGGCTGTGACCGTTTCTTATACTTTCCTTGTTTCTGATGACTTTGACAATTTAAAGAAGTACCTGTCAGGTGTTTAGTAGAATGTCTGTCAGTTGGATCTTTCTGATGTTTTTCTCATTTTTAGACTGGAGTTATATGTATTTTTTTTTTTGGAAGGATCACAATTGTAAAGGGCCATTATTTTCATCACAGGGTATCATGGGTCCATTACTATCAACAAAACTTATTACTGTAGATGTTGACTTTGATCACCTGGCAGTGTAGTGTTTGTCAGATTTCTCCATTGTACAGTTATTCTTCCCCCACCCCTTTCTTTACTTTCCCCACCTTTTCTTTACTATTCTCTTTGGAATCAGCAAGGTTCGTTCGTTCGTTCTTTCTTTCTTGCCTGGGACTACATGGTGTGCACCACCATGCCTGGCGAATTTTTTTCTTTTTTTTTTTGTAGAGTTGGAGTCTCACTATGTTGCCCAGGCTGATCTCAAACTCCTGGTCTCAAGCATTCCTCCTGCCTCAGCCTCCCAAAGTGCTGGGGTTATAGGCATGAGCTACTGTGCCCAGCCCCAGCAAGATTTTTTTATACACAAGCTGTTTTTCAGTTTTGTTTGGAAGGACATTGTTTCTAGAATAACTAAAATTTTAAAAGAGGTTAGTCAGTAGGATCACTTTAACTGATGTTCATATCTGCTACAGCGATAGTAACGAAGGCACTGTGGCATTTGCGAAAGGTTAGACACAGAGATCAGTGCAACAGAATAGGGAATCCAGAAGCAGATCCCCATAAATATGCCCAATTTATTTTTGACAAAAGCCTAAAAGCAATTCAGTGGAGGAAGGCTACCTGCTTCAGGAAATGGTCCTGGAACATTTGGACATCCCTAGGAAAAACACTGTACTTTGACCTAAACCTCACACTTTGGGTAAAAATTAGCCCAAAATGGATCATGTATATATATCAATACCATTGATATTGTGTCAATGTCCTGGTTGTGATATTGTACTTTAGTGTTGCCAGATGTTATCATGGGGAGAAATTGGGTAAAGAGTCCATGGAATTGCTCTGTATTATTTAATTACAACTGCATGTTAATCTATAGTTACGTTCAAATGAAAAGTTTCATTAAAAAAATCCCCTTCAAAGCTAGTTCCTCTGGAGAGCTGGGGTTTCTTCTAGCTTGTTGTATATTTGCTCATTTAGTCATTTACATACTCATCATTTAGTAAGTTGTTACTTTCTGCCAAATTCACTGATAGGTTCTGAAAATTCAAAAAGTGAGTACATGTCTAGATATAAATATTTGAGATTCAGAGCCATATGGGTGGTAGGATATTACCTCAGTAAGAATGTATAATTTCAGAGAGCATCAAGGCTATACTTGTTTCTCTGTATTGCATTTATTCCACAGAGCTGTCTCCACCAGCCTGTGAACTGGAGCGTAGGGCCATTATTTGTTCATCTTCAGATACCAGCTACCTGCTTTTGTAGCTGATATATATAAGCCATTTTATGCAAATATGGTGAATGATTGATTTAATGCATGAATACATGCTTTTACTTTTTATGAGAGCAGTGAGCCATATGACCAAACAAAGGGACTGGACAGGGAGATATAAAACTAATTTTTCTTTTTTTATAGATTGCAGGAACATATCTTTTCACAGTTCTATGACAACTGGACCTGAAATTTAGCAAACCCAGGAAAATCAGTCTCCAAAACACGTATTTGTGATATATTTCTTGTAATAGCTTATGGAAGATTTTCAGATGTTCTTTGATAGAATATTGACAGAGATTAACTGATGCCCCCCACAACAAACTACATTTCTTATTTTCCTCGATTACAGAAGTTCAGTGCATAAAAGCAGGGTGGGGGAAATCAGATGGATTGCCATAATCTCATAAGCCACAGTTAATTCCTTTATGAGCTCTTCTGGTATTTTTTTATAGCATAAGACTCACCTACGTACATACAAAATAAAGATGATATCATGAGACGTGAGTAATTTTTAGCTGTTTTATCTGTATTGTGACCATTGTGCAATGTGAAAATACAATCTTAATTCACACATCACTGCACCATACTTTATTGCACAAGCCCCTTAGTGTTGGACAGTCAAGTTGTTTCTAATTAGGAATAATAACTGTTTCTTGTTCTGCCGTATTGTGTTAGGGGCAGTACACTTTTGCTATCTCTATAAAAAGATGCCACCATGTCTACCAGAGTAAACCTCTGGAAATAGAGATTTGAAAACAGCTTATCTCCGCCCTTCATTTATATCAGGCTTGTTCAGCCCGTGGCCTGTAGGCAGCCTGTGGCCCAGGATGGCTTTCGATGTGGCTCAACACAAATTCATAAACTTCCTTAAAACATTGAGGGGTTTTTTTTGTGATTTTTTAAAAAAAATTTTTAGTTCATCTGCTATCATTAGTGTTAGTGTATTTTATGTGTGGCCAAAGACAATTCTTCTGATGTGGCCCAAGGAAGCCAAAAGATTGGACACTCCTGATTTATATGATAGGTGATCGACTGTCATAATATTCTTTGAAGTTCACTTTGATTTCTGGGAGGGAGCCTTAAAGAAAAATGCTTCCCAACCAGAAGATGAGCATTGATTTTTTTCTGAAATCTTAAACTCTAACTTGAAGTACGTCATGCCCACTCTGCTCAGGTGTGTGGCTTGTCACTATGTCAGTGACATAGTGCTTTCTTTGTGTGAAGGTGGTGCTTTCTTTGTGTGAAGGGAGATGCAGTGGGTGGGTCAGTAGAGAGCAGTAGGTGAGCAGGAAGGGAGAACGGAAGGCCTGAGGCTTTGTCCTCAGTTACCTCCAGTCAGCACTGCCTCTGCAGAGGAGACCAGCTCTGGGCCTTGGTTTCCTCATCTAGTAAATGCCCTCTGGTTGATCTAACTCATCTCTCAGTTTCCGCTAACTATAAATTTTACATTTCTTTTGAGATGTAAATACTTGCTTGACTAGCCTCGAGAGCTTTCCATCCTTCTGTCCTCCCTTCCTCCTTCCCTTCCTCCTTCCCTTCCTCCCTTCTTCCTGTATTAATTTTTATTTTTATTTTAACTGACACATAATCGTACATATGTACGGGGTACAGTGAGATGCCTTGATACATATACATTGTGTAATGATCAAATCAGGGTATTTAGCATTTCTGTCATCTCACACATTCATTTGTTCTTTGTAGTGAAAACATTCAAAATCCCTTCTTCTAGATATTTTGAAATTATATCATACAATATTGTTAATGATAATCACCCTTCTGCACAGTAGCACACCAGAACTTATTTTTCCTGTCTGTGGCCCTGTACATGTTAACCAGTCTCTCCCAATCACACTTCCCTTCTACAGCCTATGCTATCCACTATTCTAGTCTTTGCTTCTGTGAGATCACCTTCTTTAGCTCCCGCATGAGTGAGATCATGTGATTTTTGTCTTTCTGTGTCTTTCATTTCGTTTAACATAATGTGCTATAGATTGATCCATGTTGCTGTAAATGACAATTTAATTCTTTTTATGGCTGAATAGTATTTCATTGTGTATATATTCCACATTTTCGTTATTCACTTATCTGTTGATAGATACTTGAGTCGATTCCATTTTTTGGCTATTGTGAAAAGTGCTGCAATAAACATGGGAGTGCAGATATATCTTTGACATACTGATTTCATTTCTTTTGGGTGCATACTCCATAGTGGGACTGCTGGATCATATAGAAGTCCTATTTTTAGTTTTTTGAGGAAGCTCCTTACTGTTTTCCATAGTGGCTGTATTAATTTGCATTCCCACCAACAGTGTATAAGGATTCCTCTTTCTCTGCATCCTTGCCAGGATTTATTTTTTGTAGCCATTCTAACCGGGGCAAGGTGATGTCTCATTGTGGTTTAGATTTGCATTTCCCTGATGATTTATGATGTTGAACAGTTTTTCATATATCTGTTGGCCATTTGTATGTCTCTTCAGATTTTTTTTACCTGTTTTTAAATTGTAATATTTGGTTTTTTTTTTTTTTTTTTTTTTTTTTGCTATTGAGTTGTTTGAGCTTCTTAGATATTCTGAATATTAACCCCTTGTCAGATGTACAGTTTGCAGACATTTTTTTCTCATGCTGTAGGTATTCCAGAGAGCTGTCCTTTCTCAGGTGTGATAGTGACTGTGGCAGAACCAAAGCCCAAGGCAGAAGGACAAACCAGGCTTTTCATCTCCTGTTTGCTGCTTTTTTTTTTTTTTTAAAGTGATTTCTTGTAACAGTGGTCACAGACATATATTCTGGTCTAAGTGATAAAATCTTTTTTTTTTCCTCCCAAATCTTACTATGTTAACATCTCCATCTCATCTAGAGATTAGTTTTCTCTCCATGTCATCCTCTGGAGCACAGCCCAGGACTGAGAATTCAAAGCCTCTAAGGATAAAACATGGCCATTTCAATCCTCTTACACTAAAACCAGACACCATATTCTCTAGGTCTTTACCCAATTTCATTGAAACTACTTAGCATTCAGTTCTCATGAGCTTAATTATTTTGCTTCCCAGATAGCTTACAACAGCATGAAAGCCTGAGACTCAGAGGGGATGGAGGAGCTGAGTACTATTATTATAATAACAGTAGAGGATCTGCTGACCAACGGAAATCAAAGGGGCAAAAATGAAAACACTAAAAATCTATGATTGCACAGAATGCAGATTTTCTTAAAGGATTACTATGGTCATTGATAAAAGCTTAGAATATGTTTATATCCTCTGTTTAATAGTACAGTAACATTTCAGTGGATTTCTATGCTAGTGGTTTCCTTTTTTTTTTTTTTTTTGAGATGGAGTCTCGCTCTGTTGCCGAGGCTGGAGTGCAGTGGCACGATCTCTGCTCGCTGCAAGCTCTGCCTCCCAGGTTCATGCCATTCTCCTGCCTCAGCCTCCCGAGTAGCTGGGACTACAGGCGCCCGCCACCATGCCCAGCTAATTTTTTGTATTTTTAGTAGAGACGGGGTTTCACCGTGTTAGCCAGGATGGTCTCGATCTCCTGACCTCGTGATCCGCCCGCCTCGGCCTCCCAAAATGCTGGGATTACAGGTGTGAGCCACCACGCCCGGCCTATGCTAGTGGTTTTCAAGCCGTAGCTGGCATGAGAATCACCCTGAAGGGTTATTAGGGTACAGACTGATGTGCCCTGCCCCAGAGTTCCTATTTTTTGGGTCTAGGGTAGGGCTTGAGAATCTAACATCTTCTCTGGTGATGTCAATGTCACTGGTCTTGGGACTATATTTTGAGAACTACTGTTGTATTCAAAATTATTTTAAATGTTATTTAAAATAAGAAGTTTAAATTTCCTGGGAAACATAACTTGTGTGTAAAACTTAGTCCTTACTACGTAATTATTTTTAAAATAATTAAAAATAATTATTTTTAATTTTGTATCCTACTTCCTGTAGCTCCCACCTCCTTTGGTGTGAATTGAGAGTCATGGGATTCTTTGCTTTTAAATAATTCTCTGTGTGATTCTTCCACCATGGGAGTCTGCCCTCGGTTTCCTCAATTTAGAGACTGTAAATATTTGGGATTTTTCCATTTTTGAATTTACTTCTTTCTATTTTCATATTTTTAATTTTATTTTGCTTCCCTTTTACTGTTTGAACCCAAAGGATAATTTTACTTTTTTTAGGTTTTCCTTTTTTTTTTTTTTTTTTTTTTGAGACAGTCTCACTCTGTCACCCAGGCGTGATCTCAACTCACTGCAACCTCCGCCTGCTGGGTTCAAGCAGTTCTCCTGCCTCAGCCTCCTGAGTAGCTAGGACTACAGGTGCTGGCCAGGCTGGTCTTGAACTCCTGACCTTGTGATCCGTACGCCTCGGCCTCCCAAAGTGCTGGGATTACAGGTGTGAGCCACCATGTCCAGCCTTTTTAGATTTATAATGCTGTTTTCTGAGCAGTGGTCATAATATTCACATACACACACACACACAGACACAGATGCACACACACAGTATAACATGCAAAAGGTTAGAAAGTCGAATGGTAAAACATAAATTTCTTTCCCTGCTGTCTCCCAGCCACATCATTCTCTTCCTTGGAGACACCTACTATGATCAATTTCTTGATATACACTCAACCCAATATTATTCACGGATTCTGTACTTGTGAATTTGCCTGCTCTCTAAAATCTGTTTTTAACCTCAAAATAAGCACTTGAGGCGCTTTCATGGGCATTTACAGAGATGTGCACAACAGGGGGAATAAATCTGACTTGCCCGATGTGCACGTTCCCGGCTGAGGTTGAACACGGTGATGTTCTGCCTTGTTCAGCTCTCAAACTGTAAACAAGTGTCCTTTTCATGGTCTATGTAGTGTCACATTTCACGCCTTTCTGTGCTGTTTGTTGGTAATTTTGCTGTTTAAAAATGACGAGATGGTAGGCGCTGTGGCTTACGCCTATAATTGCAGCACTTTGGGAGGCCGAGGTGGGCGGATCTCTTGAGGCCAGGAGTTCGAGACCAGCCTGGCCAACATGGTGAGACCTCATCTCTACTAAGAATACAAAAAATCAGCTGGGTGTGGTGATGCACTCCTGTAATCCCAGCTACTTGGGAGGCTGAGGCACAAGAATCACTTGAATCTGGAAGGCAGAGGGTTGCAGTGAGCTGAGATGGCACCATTGCACTCCAGCTTGGGTGACAGAGCGAGACTCTGTTAAATGATAGATAGATAGATGATAGATAGATAGATTAGATAGATTAGACAGATAGACCTGACCGAAGTGCTGTATAGTGTCTCTAAGTGCAAGAAGGCTGTGATGTGCCTTACAGAGAAAACATGTATGTTAAGAGCTTCATTTAGGTATGAGTGATAGTGCTATTGGCTGTGAGTGCAATGTTCATGAGTCAATAATATGTATTAAATATTTTTAAACAGAAACACACATAAGACAATATTATATATTGATTATTTGACAAAAATGTGACCAGAGGCTCGCAGGAAACCAACTGTATATTTTCCCTTGGAGCAGCGCTTCACTGTTTGCTAATTTAGCAGTCATAGCAACTTTATAGACTATACTGCAGATAAGAAGAACGGACGGCATATGTATTATTTCTTATATGCTTTGCAATTTCAGCTAAATGATTTCATGTATTGCTAATCCTTACAATAGACCTACAAAGGTTATAGAGAAGTGGAGGGCTGTTTTTTTTTTTTTTAAACAGGAATTTTAGCAGAGAGCACAGTATGATGGGGCTGTTTGGGGTTAATGGAACTCTGATATGTAGGCCTGAATTCCACTCTTCTAGCAATCTTGCCACTATGTTCAGGATATGACTTACCATGCATAGAACAGCCTACTCTGAATTATAAAATAAAAAGTTGTTTGATGTCCGTCTTTTCGAAGGACTTCCTAAATGAACTTCAGTGCTGTGCTTTAGTTTTTCAACTACTTTGTCACTAGATCCATTATGGGGAGAAAATGGAACTTTGGAAATATCACTGTGAGTTAAATAAATGGTATCTTTTCTTAGCTAAACAGTGATTTGGAAATGTATAACATAAATGTTCATAATGGGTTTACTCCATTTGATTTGGAAAAACATTCCTTTTAAGGATAGACATATTGTCCAAAACATTGTCTGAAGCAACTTGCGGACATACTGTCCCTGACCTCAAGTTGCTTAAGATCTGACAGATGGACTAGCATCCTAACTAGTAAGTTTAGTGAGTGTTTTATGTGCCATGAGTGAAGTGTGTACAGAAGACAATTGGGAAGAGAGAAGAGATGGCTCATTTCTCCCCGAGGAGAGCATATAGGATAAGTTATGGTTTGCATAGAGGTAAAACATCTCTGGAATTATAGATCATGTCAATGGGAAGATGTATTTTGACTTAAAAAGAAATTTTATCAAGAACTTACTAGGACTACGTCTATTGAAAAATGCAAGGTAGGCTAATATTCATTAGGAGAGGGCAGGCAATGGAAATAGCAGGGGTGGACTGGAACCAGGTAGGAGTCAGGTGAACCTGGTTTGAATCCTGGTGCTGCCACTTAAGTACTTTCGGTCATTTGGCATGATTTTCACAGATTAATGTTTGTCTTTCATAGTGGTGTTACGAGGATTAAAAGAAAGGAGTAATGAAGAAACGGCTTCATAGAGAAGATGATGCTCCTTTACCATTTGTAGGTAGAGAAATATTTCAGGCTGTTAGACTCTACTTACTAATTGTGAGTGTAAAGACTGACAAAACCTTTGTGTAATTGCTGCACTACAGTCAAGAGCCAGGAGTTTATATGCAGTGACTTCATTTAGAGAATCTTATAAATAATCAATTTATTTAGAATATTCAGGAGAAAAGGATTTTTAACCTGGAGGCTATTTCTTCTGTAGCACAGTAATGTTTTTAATTGCTTAAAATAGTTTTTAATATGCGGTTTAGAGAGTTGATTTAAAAAAATTTTTAATTTTACTTGCCATAACTATTCTGCTTGCTAAATTGTTTGTGGGGGAAAACTTGATTCTTTTTCATTAGCTGAATATTTTTAGTTTAAAAACTGTTATATATATGTACATAGTAAGATTATTATAAAATTCTTTTAAATGCTGAATATTATGGATAATTAATTATGCCAACATTCCCCAAATATGGAATATGTAGAGCTATAGTTTAGTTAATACCATTTGTTAAAAACAAAAATAAATGATTTTGTTGAGATGCTAAAAAACATGAAGGATGATTTTGATATTTTTGTGTAAGAGAGAGAGAGAAAGCCAGAGTATGTATTGTGCTTTTTCCATTTATTGAGAGGAATTTTTTCCCTGATAGTTTCGGAAAGCATTGGTACAAATGGATATTGGTAATGTGAACTTAATTTTAACTGAATATATTTTTGAAAGTTAAAAAAGCAAAAGAATGATTGGGAATCACTACAATTCCAAATACGGTGATATCTTTAGACACATCTTCAGATTAATTTTGCAGTGTCTTTTGTCTGTAGTCATTCTCTTATGTATTCATTTAATTACAGATTTTAACCTTTTGACTTAGGACAGCAAAACGGATTTCTTTTGGAACTAAGTACTATGATTTGTGTCTAAAAAAAAAAACTTCTAAGTTATATTTTTCTATTTGTTTTTGTGTTTGTCACAAGATATGTTTCTCATGGGTATAGAAGTTTCCAGTGTGACAGAACACCTTCAAATCTCTCATTCTTGAACATATGGCATTTATTAGCAAACAATAGTATTGATAGTCATTTCTCAATCGAATTATAGTGATGAAAAGATACCTTTTTTTTTTTTTTTTTTTGAAATGGAGGCTTGCTCTGTCACCCAGGCTGGAGTGCAGTGGTGCAATCTCGGTTCACTGCAACCTCCGCCTCCCGGGTTCAAGCTATTCTCCCGCCTCAGCCTCCCCAGTAGCTGGAATTACAGGTGTGCGCGACTGTGCCTGGCTAATTTTTGTATTTTTAGTACCGGCGGGGTTTCGCCATGTTGGCCAGGCCATTCTCAAAACTCCTGACCTCAGGGTGATCCGCCCACCTCGGCCTCCCAAAGTGCTGGCATTACAGGCGTGAGGCATTGCTCCCGGCCAAGATATCTCTTCTTAATGGGGAAGATGGCATCGTATATTGAGATAATAATTGTTTTAGAATTGCTTCCCTCACTACTTTTTCCATTAGACTTATTTTTTTAAAAAGACATTGTCTGCACAAAAGGTAGCCATTACAAAAGAAGACTGAAGTGTCAAAGGATTTCTTGGGCTCTCTGATCCATATGCCCTGGCACTGTCTCTCATAAGGCTTGCCCTCTTCGTGCAGTTGCCAAGTGCTTGCATAATTGTCTTGACAAATGGCATACTCATTAATATTGTGTTGGGCCTTTGCCAACCTGTGGAAGCCATGTGCCCCGGGCAGTGAAATCCAGTGCCAAACTCTTGCTGATGGTTATAAACCATGCCTTAAATACGTTGTTGAGATCAATGATAGATAAGTAAATATCCATTTGACCTAAAAATACTTACATTTATCCATGGAAGCCAAGAGCATTTGTGAATGGTAAGGGGCTGCTGGGGTTCTGAGCTGTAGACACTCTCATGTGCCGGAGCTGTAGCTTCCTGCCTTGAGGGCTCGTCTTTTGTCACTTACTTGCTCCAGAATCAATCAGAAAAACATACCCTGATGAACCACCACAGAAAAGAGGTTATTCACTTCTTCAAGGCTGTTAAAGTGCCTAGTCTAGAAGCAACGTCATTGTATCAGGGCCTGCAATCAGTTCTAGAAATTAGGTACACCAAATTCTCTAAAAATTAATAATTGAGTCTAAATGGATGAAACTCAGGAAAAGGGTGTGAGATGCTGTCGGTACAACTGTATATTAACATTTTCTCCCAGGCATTTCATGTTACTTCAAATTAATGATTTCAAAATGCACTGTTCATTTGTCCTTATATTGGTTGAATGGTACTGTGCAACTTGTTTTTTCTTGAGCTCACTAGAAACAATTGTAGCAGTGTGGTATGAGAGCCATTCATTCATTTTTTTCATTCATTCATTCATGGAAGAAGCAGTTTCTTTGGGCACTTACTTCCTGTGCCTGACCATCTTATAGAAACAATCAAATGAATGGCTCCTGCCCTCAAAGTCTTATTTTCTAGTGGGAGAGGTACACATGTCTACAGGTAATTACTGCCTGGGTCATTTGGCATGAAAAATGTATTTCCATTTTAAACATCCAGCTTATTTATATTGATTTCAACAAAGCTAGTGGGAGATAGGTTTGCCCGGTGTGGAGTTAGTTCCAGAATTTGTAGACCCAGCATATTCTGTTCTTGTATGCATCCAAGCTGGCTTCCTGGTGATCTTATTATTTGCGTATTACACAAAGTCCCTGTAAGAATAACCCCCAAATATTCTCCAAGGTAGATATCTAGATAATGTGTGACCTTGTCCCTGATAATTGATTTCATTTGCACATGAACTTTAAAAATTTTATCCTCCCTCTCAGAAAGAAGGTCTGGATAGGATAACCAGGATCAGGAGCTGAGCTTGTACAGTTTAAAATTTATGATGTTATGTTAGTAGAAGGAGAATGTTCTGAATTTAGAAAAATTGATGTCAGTATTCAAGACATTTTTAGTGAAACAGACAAGATCAGGCTAGAGAATGCTTATATTACCTGAACCAAAGGAGCCACAGAAACTAAGCACAGTTGAAACTTGGCGAGATAGGACAATGGTTTTAAAGTTTAATTTAAAATATAATGAATGTCTATTTAGAATATTTGGAAATATAAATACATAAAATAGAAAATAAGCACCAGGGATAAATTGCTATGAAATCTTTTGGCTAGTTCTTCTCATGGTTTCTAAATATGATATGCATGTGTTTATAGGTAGGTATATATTTATAGAGTTAAGATCATATCGTACATACAATTTTATATCCTGTTTATCACTTTATGTAGTTGTATCATTCAAACTCTTTGCAACCATTATATTTAATGACTGCATAATATTTTATTGTATGGTCTCCCATAATTTGCTTAATCATTCCCTTGTTGTGGGACATTTATGTGGTGTATAATTTTTTTCTGTTATAAATAATACTGTAATGAAACTTCTTTGTGTTTAACTTCTGTCTTCATTTACATTATTTCCTTGTGATAAATTCCTAGAAGGGTAATTACCCTGTCAAAGGGTATGAACAGTTTTAAGTCTCTTGATAGTGCTGAATTGCTTTCTAGAAAGGTTGCGCCAATAACACCCTCACGAGTAATGCAGGAAACTGCCTGCTTATAGCCCTTCTCTTTTTGTTCATACTAGTCAGCAGGAGCAAAAGCATTCTCTTGACTTGGCTTTGTATCAGTAAAAGTTAATGGAAGTTGGCCATTTTCCCACCATTATTTAGTAGAATAAAATGTATAACTGTGTTGACTGAACCAAGCTTCATTTTTTCTTGATAGAAATTGTGTGAGTATTGCATCTGGTGGTTATGGATTGTGCTTGAACACTTTTGTATAGTGGTGACCATATATGGGTTATGCTTGCTCACCATTGGCTATTTCCCTTAAGCTAATTATGCTTTAGGGAAATGATCAGTCCAGTACAGTTTGTGTACTACTTAATGTTTTCTTTACACAGAAGAATGAGGGAGGTTGAAAGGACTATTGAAACCATTATAAAACTCATTCATTCTAACAACAAACATTTATTCAGTATTTTACTAGTTGTTGTCATTGTGCCACTTTATAGTGATAAAGAATGCTTACAACATTCTGAATGTGTCCAAAATGAAAAACAAGCAAAATAATCCAAGTATGATCCATGACCATGTAACAGATGCTTCAGATACCTTTCGAAATGTTACTTCTTAGAGCAGTCTTGTAGAGAAGTGGACTTGACCACCATGCCCACTGTTTGGACATTCCAGGCAGCTGTATTCCAATAGTAATGATAGAAATAATAATAATAATGATAATTGCTGCCATTTATTGAGTACCTTTTATATTCCTTCAAGATACTGTACTGTTTTTTACCTTCATTGTTGCTTAATACTCTTATTACCAATGCAAGGTATATGTTATTTTCACGTTGAGAAATATAGGGAAAGTAAGATTCAGAGAGAGAGAGAGCGAGAGTTCTCCTAGTTCATCCTTGTCACAAATCACAGGATTTACTTCTGTCTAAAGGCTGAATAATATTCTATTGTATACATACATCACATTTTCTTTATGCACTTATCTGTTGATGGACATTTAGGTGGATCCCATATCTTGGCCATTGTGAATAATGCTGCGGGGAACAAGGGGGTGCAGATGTCTCTTTGACATGCTGATTTCATTTCCTGTGTTATATACACAGAAGTGGGATTGCTGGATCATATATTAATAGTTCTATTTTTAAATTGTTTTGAACCTCCATACTATTTCCCATAATGGTTATACTCCTTTAAATTCCCGCCAACAGTGTACAATGGTTCCTTTTTCTCCACATCCTCACCAACACTTACCTTTTCTTTTTGGTAATAGCGGTTCTAACAGGTGTAAAGTGTATCTATCTCATTGTGCTTTTGATTTGCATTTCTCTGATGACTAGTGATTTTGAGGATTTTTTTTCACATACCTATTGACCATTTATATGTCTTCTTTTCAGAAATCTTTATTCAGATCCTTTGCCCATTTTTCTTTCTTTCTTTTTTTTTTTTTTTTTTTTTTGACATGGAGTCTCACTCTGTCGCCCAGGCTGGAGTGCAGTGGCGCAATCTCGGCCCACTGCAAGCTCTGCCTCCTGGGTTCACACCATTCTCCTGCCTCAGCCTCCCAAGTAGCTCGGACTACAGGTGCCCGCCACCATGCTTGGCTAATTTTTTATATTTTTAGTAGAGATGGGATTTCACCGTGTTAGCCAGGATGGTCTCGTTCTCCTGCCCTCATGCTCCACCCGCCTCGGCCTCCCAAAGTGCTGGGATTACAGGCATGAGCCACCTCGCCCAGCCCCTTTGCCCATTTTTAAGTTATTTGCTTTCTTGCTGTTGAGTTGCATGAGTTCCTTATGTATTTTGGACATTAGCTTTTTCCCAGATACATGGCTTGTAAATACTTTTTCCCATTCTGTGAGTTGTCTCTTCACTCTATTGAGTTTTTAAATAGTTCTTTACTGCCCCTACCAAAGAGGCAGCCTTCTTTGTTTTGTTTGACCTTGCTGACCAATTTCCTTCCATTCTTTTCTTTTTCTTCCTATTTCTCTTCTTCCTGCGTCTTCCACCCAGCATCACATGTAGTGCTAGATTATGGGCATACGATGATAAATATAAGAGAGAGAGGAGAGAAAGAGTATGTGTATATATATGTGTTTGTGTGTTCTACTCTCAAGAACCACACAGGCTAGTAGGAATACAGACAACAGCAGGTAGTAATAATACGGCATGCTAAACATTGCACATTGAGTGGTATTTGGGTTCAGGAAACAGGCCCATTTCCTTCTAGATGTCTTTCCCCCTGACTTCTGTGCTGTGGCACCCTTTACGTCCCCTCTGTCTTACTCCTTACATCCCCTTCCCTTAAATATGATAAGTTCCAAGTATTCTTCTATCTTTTGCCCACTTCTATCTTGCTCTTAGCCTCCCATGGATTCTTATATACGCTTGTGATATTAACTCTTATGTCTATGCAAATTACCTCCATGGTCTACATTTCCAGGACTAATGTCTTACCTCATTTCCAAACTATAATATAACTCGAATTGCCTTACAGAAATTGTAATGTGGCTATCTCATTCATACTGAACTTCCATTGTCCAAATCTGTTTCCCTCTACAAAAGATGATCTGAACAAACAACAAAAATCCATTCTGAGTTCTCTGTGTCAGTGAATGACTTTATTAGTTCATCCGTTACCCAATCTCTAGAAATCTCTGGGTCACTTTCAACCCTGAATTCAGCTCATCTTACCCGTTACACACTGGGCAATGAGTTAATTAGCTGATGAACATGATCTAGTATAATCTTTTCATTATGAGATAAGTATTATTTTTCTCTGTTTTACAGATGAGAACCTTGAGGGCCAGAAGGGTCAAATAACGTTTCTAAGGATGATACATGGCACCTAAGAGATCAACCTAGGATCAAACCAACATTGGTATCTCTGCGAAGTCTGGCCTATTGCCCATTATATTGTATTTTCTCTTCTTATAGTTGGTCTGATTTTTTCTTTTGTACCAGTGCTAACATACTTCACGTCCACATTTGTATTCTTGCTCCTTTTTTGTGACTTTATAATCTACATATATTTGTGACTAGGAAGATTTTATTAATAGTGTAGAAAAATTTTTCAGTAGGTTAAGCTAAAACAGGGCTCAGCAAACTCTATAACAGACCAGAGAGTGAGTATTTAGGCTTTGTGAGCAACACAATCTCTATAGCAGCTATTCAATCTTACCTTGATAGCAAGAAAGCCATGGCAAATGATAAATCAAGAAATGGCTGTTGCTGTGTTCCAACAAACTTTATTTGTAAAAACAGACTATGGGCAAGGCACGATGGCTTAAGCCTGTAATCCCAGCACTTTGGGAGGCTGAGGTGGGCAGCTCACTTGAGGCAGGAGTTTGAGACCAGCCTGGGCAATGTGGCGAAACCTCATCTCTACAAAAAATACAAAAGCTAGCCGGGCATAGTGGCTTGCACCTGTAGTCCTAGCTATCTCTGGGGCAAGGAGCCACTGGAGCCTGAGACAGGAGGATCACTTGAGTCTGGGAGGTTGATGCTCCAGTAAGCCATGATCATCCCACTGCACTCCAGCCTGGGTGACAGAGTGAGACCCTGTCTCAGAAACAAAAAAAAGCCAAAGCCAAAAAAAAAAAAACCCCAAACAGACTACTGTGGGCAGATTTGGCCCTTGGGTCTGTAAATACTTATTTCATTTTTACTATCTAAGCTAATGTGTTTTATTGGATTTACTTATTCATGCATTTATTTATGTATTTAAAAACACATTGATGTATAATCTCAATTAGATAAAATAGAAGTTAAGGGAGGTTCTTGCAGAGATACCATTTGAACTTAACAATCTTGGACCTTTGATTGAGAAGTATACTTTCTTTTTTTTTAGTGAGGCAGAGTCTCACTCTGTCACCCAAGCTGGAGTGCAGTGGTGCAATCCTGGCTTACTGAAGCCTGAACTCCTGGGTTCATGCAGTCCTCCTGCCTTAGCTCCCCAGTAGCTGGGACTGCAGGTGTGTGCCACCATACCCGGCTAATTTATTAAATAAAAAAAAATTTTTTTTTCTTTTTTGTAGAGATAGGGTCTCGTCATGTTGCCCAGGCTGCTCTCAAACTCCTGGGCCCAAGTGATCCTTTCGCCTTGGCCTTCCAGAGTGTTAGGATCACAGGCGTGAGCCACCACACCCTACTGAGAAATGCACTTGACCCCTGGACAACGTGAGGACTTTGGGGGCACTGATTACCCTCCCTCAGTCAGTTGAAAATTCCTGTATACCTTTTGACTTCCCCTAACTTAACTATTAATTGTTAACTGGAGGCTTTACTGATAACATAAACAATTGATTAACACATATTTTGTATGTTATAGGCGTTATATACTGTATTACAATAAACTAGAGAAAAGAAAATGTTATTAAGAAAATCATGAGGAAAGAAAATGTATTTACTATTTATTAAGTGGAAATAGATCATCCTAAAGATCTTTATTCTTATCTTCATGTTGAGTAGGCTGAGGAGGAAGAGGAGGGGTTGGTCTTGCCTTCTCAGGGGTGGCAGAGGTAGAAGAGATAGGGGAGGCGGAAAGGGAGGCAGGAAGGGCAGGCACACTCAGTGTAACTGTTACTGAAAAGAATCTGCATGTAAGTGGATCTGCACAGTTCAATCCATGTTGTTTGAGGGTCAGCTATATTTGAATTGCCAAGAATTCTGAACTGTCTCATGGCTAGCCAGGCATATGAATTTATGCTAGTTACGTGATCTTTTTGAGCTTTATATTCTTTGTTGGTAAAGTGGTACGAACAATACTTACATCACAGAACTGTTGAAGGGATGAAATGGAAGAACAATGTGTTAATAGAAGTATGAATGTCGTTGGTCTTATCCTCCTGGGTCTCTTATGTATTTGCAGATGATATATTTCTTATAGAGAAATTCGATAGAGGTGGAAGGAAAGGAAGTCACTTCTCAGATAGAAGTGGGAAGGCTCTCCTAGTCATCCATCTCTCTCTGTTACAGATAGTAACAGAAAGGACAGATACTTTTCTGTGTGGGGTGAATGACAGTGGAGAATGTAAGCAGGGCTGAGCAGATAGATAGAAGGCCTGAAAACCAGGGCAAGAACCTCAAACTTTCATCGGCAAGCTGGGGATTGCGTGAGGAGAGCAAGGAAGGGACACGAGGCTGGGGCGCATCCCTGGGAATGGAACCCAAGTGTGGGTTTGGATGTGTGAAGAGCTGGAAACTGGGAAGGAAAAGCATCGACAGCAGCCCACAAATAACTGGATCAGAAGCACCTTTCCCAGAACAATTCTGAACTTTGTCTAACACATATGCCTTTGGGAGGAAGAAAGCCTTTCTTGTGTTTTGGCAAGGGTGCTGAGCTAGGTAGCTAATAACCTAACAGTTTGATTTTGTGCTAAGATGTGTAAGGCTGCATATGCATGTTTAAAATTCTTATCCACTGCAGTGACAAGTCACTGAACACTAGATGGGAAGACATTTCAGTTGAAGCTCAGCCAAAAGCCCTTTTGAAACAACTCTGACAAAATAACGCCATAAGTGAATAAAACCAGAGAGTTCCTGGGTATCTTTGAAAATGTCTCCCATGATGACAGTCTCAGACAAAGGTGTGTGCACAGCTTCTAAGAAGCAATCACACACAAACACAGCCATTCAACTTGCAGCTAGATTTCCTCAGTTCCAATTTGGAGTCAGGTGGATTGTGCTGTCCAGGGACAGACTGTGCTTTTGATAGTGACTTGGAACAATATAATTCTCTGCTAATGCAGCTTCATATCATGAAGCTATATATTTTCTTGGTATGATTGCACGGCCCTTGAAGTAAAACAGCCACATAGTCGTATGCTTTAAAATAGCCCGGTAGGGAAGAATTCCACATTTTAGAAGATGGATTTTTATAATTTAAGTTTGTGAATATAAATTATTTGTGAACAATGGGATGTGACATCTCAAGACTCTCCTTATTGGGATCCCTGAGTGAGTTTAAAACTGGCTTCTGTGGGAGTGGGAAGAAGACACTGTGTGAGTGGTTCACAGCCCTTTGCGGTTGTCTTATTGAACTCTTTCAATACCTTAGAGTTTTGCCAGTTATACTTAGGTCCTTCTCACCTAATCCATGACTTGAACCGCCTATACTAGATGACAGCTGAGGTGACTTTCAGCTGTAAAGTTTGGCATTTTATTTACTTAAAAATCTAGGTCAGTGCTCTGCCTTCTGGCTGCTCTGTCACTCTTCCCCAACAAGTTTAGTCCTGTTTCTGGTTAATTGTGGGTGTGTAGTAGAAATGTGCCCTTTTGCCAAAGGTGTAATTGAGAGGATGCCACAAAGGTATTAAGTTTAAGTGACATGACCAGATGTGAGAAGATTTGCATTTACAGCTGTCCATTGATAGAGTCTATCACTTTGTACAATATTTCCTGAGATTTTCTATTTTATTTTTAAAATATTAAAGTTAACCACAATCTAAAGTGGTATATTTTGTTTAAAACTTTTTAAAAAAATTAGTAATGTCACTTTGTGATCTAGTGAAGTAATTCAGAAGTTATGCTATGTCAAAGATAAAGAGAACTCTGTAGTTATGAGGATGGTTGGCAGAAATGTGAAGGATGGCTCTTAAATCTCTTCTCTTCCACTCTCCTTCGGAAGCCTCTGTCTAATCATTTGCTTCCTTTATTAGTGGGACCCTTAATAGGGTCCAATTAAGTTCTGTATTTTAGGGGATCTCTCTGAAGTTTTTTGGTTCTATAATGTAAAGGTTGTCGTGTTTACAGTTTTTTTCCACATCACGAGTTCAGGACATGATAACATAATAAACGAGGTTTTCTACAAAGCCAAGGATCTGAATGACAAAGGAAGGACAACTAGAGATTAGGGATATAAAAGTGACTTCCAAGAATCTTTTCATTTAGTGTATTAAGTATCACATGTCTGTCAGATTTCTTTAATTGGCTCTTTCAGCTGTGTGGAGGTCGTAGTGGGGGAAACATGCCAGTAGGACAAGAGGGAGCTGGTGGGAGATGCAAAGAACACACTTGCTTTCCACAGAGTGACACCTGACTTGTGCTTTGCCTGTGTGCTCTTTCCAGAACCTGTGAGAAGTTTCTACAATGGTGGGCTCAGCTCTCAGGAGAGGTGCCCATGCATATGTCTACCTGGTGAGTAAGGCCAGTCACATCTCCAGAGGCCATCAGCACCAGGCCTGGGGATCGAGGCCTCCTGCAGCAGAGTGTGCCACCCAAAGAGCTCCAGGCAGTGTGGTGGAGCTGCTGGGCAAATCCTACCCTCAGGACGACCACAGCAACCTCACCCGGAAGGTCCTCACCAGAGTTGGCAGGAACCTGCACAACCAGCAGCATCACCCTCTGTGGCTGATCAAGGAGAGGGTGAAGGAGCACTTCTACAAGCAGTATGTGGGCCGCTTTGGGACCCCGTTGTTCTCGGTCTACGACAACCTTTCTCCAGTGGTCACGACCTGGCAGAACTTTGACAGCCTGCTCATCCGAGCTGATCACCCCAGCAGGAAGAAGGGGGACAACTATTACCTGAATCGGACTCACATGCTGAGAGCGCACACGTCTGCACACCAGTGGGACTTGCTGCACGCGGGACTGGATGCCTTCCTGGTGGTGGGTGATGTCTACAGGCGTGACCAGATCGACTCCCAGCACTACCCTATTTTCCACCAGCTGGAGGCCGTGCGGCTCTTCTCCAAGCATGAGGTGAGTCTTGAGATGTTTCTCATTGCTGAAGGATGTCATAGACGTTTTATGTTGAGGTCACTAACATTTAGCTCGATGAGACCAGCATAGTCATCCTTGCTTGCCTTATTTTGCCTTAGTGAATCATCCATACTTAATGACATCTTGTGTATAGGTGTGCCTCAGTACTTTTTGACTGCTTTGTTGTGTTAGTAACTACAGAAATTGGTAAGCCTTAGTTTCCAGTTGTCTGTCCTTATCCTTTCTCTCAATACTGACCCGCCTTTCTCTGGGTTACTTCTTATGAATGGAGAATAGTCTGTGGCTCAAATTCACCTTTAATCCAGGATGGCTGAAGGTGCAACATGGAAACCTGTGGTCAGGTCATTCTTAATTCTGTTAGGAGAAGTAAATTATATTTTCTTGCTGTTAGAGAGAAATGAATTTCTTAGGTACCTTAGGGGCCTGATGATTTATTGGCTTGGGCTGTAAACTGTGTCTTGTCCCCAGGCACTTTCCTCAACCTCCCTGGCTTTGCATGTTGCTGTGAGATGTCTTAATTGCTGTGGGATGTCTTAATTGCTGCTATTCTGGAAGCATGTGTTAGGATGATGCATGGAGCCTTTTCCCAACTCCTTGCGTCTGTTAGATGTTATCCTAATATGTTGTGTGCATCTGTTAGATGTTATCCTAATACGTTGTGTGCATCTTTTTTTGTTGTTGTTTTTTTTTTTTTTGCAAATTCTGAAATCCCTAAAACCTTGATTCCATTTCCTAAAAACTTGCCATACCACTTGTCCCTCACTCATGTTTTAAAAACCATCTCTGTTTTTATATAAGAAACAAATGCTTAAACTAAGCACAGGGTGTATTTCATTTTACTTTCTTAGCAATGTCCCTTCCAGACATGTTCATTGGAACAGGAGGAATTATTATTGTCACAAAACTCTCTCCTGCCAACGTAAGCTAAATGAGTTATTAATATGAAAACAAATAGTATAGCATCCTTAGGCCAATAGGTAACCATTGTTTTGTTGTATTCTATAAGTCCTATAGCAGGAGATAACTGAACAGGACTGCCCTCCCCTTCTCTCCTTTTTCTTTCTGTTTACCTCTGGATGTGCTGTTCTTCTGCGACTCTGTGATAATACAGTAATAGCTTAGCCTTACACAAAAAGGCCATCCATGCTGGATCTCAGGGGATCTCAAATGAGCATTCTCACTACTTGGAATAGCTGACTATTTTCCAGGTTAGGAAAAATAATGATTAATAAGGATATAGATTTATTAGGGAACTAATATGAGATGAATAAAGACAGGTCAGAATCTGGGAAATATGACCAAGTGATAGAATGTCATTTAAAATTAATGTACAAGAGGAGCTGTGATGCCAGTAATATGACGTCCAGGTCACAGTAGCAGACAGGTGCTCAGCCCAGCTTACCTCATTAAAGAAATAAGAAAGGACTGTGTGCACTGATTTGTAAGCCTGCATGCCATGAAAGAGGCAATGAAGGCTGCCAGGCACTTCTAGCATTTTAATGGAGGGAAAATCAAGGCTGCCACGGAAGATGGGAAATAGGAAGTGGATAGGAAATTAGCCTTCACCTTGTTTCATATTTGTTTTGGGTTCAGTCCAATTTGGTAGTTAGTACAAATTACTAATCTAAACTGATGATGCTACTATATATTCTGCGTATAGTTAAAAAATTATGCTCACGTGTATGTATGTATCTAATCTTCTTATATAAGGTGCATCTGTGTTCATTCCTTCGTTTACTGCTCTTAATAAAAACCTCGCAAGGTAGATCATTTTGACTTCAGCCATGAGGAATGAGGTCCCAAAAGGTTTAGTGACTTACCCAAAGTTGCTGAAGCAGTTAGTAACATGCCTAAAACTGGAACTCAGCTCTTCTGAATTCATTGCCTGTTTTTCTGTATTCTGCTTTTTTTCATGACACTCCTTTCTACGTGGGACCTGCTTATGACCCAAAGGGGAGTTTTGGTTCCAAGAATGCTATGGAGAGTGGAGTCAGAAGATTGTGGTGTTTTCTGAATTCCTAACCTCAACTAAAGTGTTGGTACTAACTCTGACCTAATCTTAACTCTAAACAAAATGTTTTTTCGTCTTTCAGTTTATTCCCCTATGAATAGGATTTTTAGAGTTGTAATAATGTTACAGAGACAATTTTAAACATTTTATTATTATCTTTTAAGGTATTTTTGTTGTTTAATCTTTGTAATTATTACTTTCATCACTATAACGTGTATTTCAGCAAGAAGAAAAGTAAATACAGAGGTGCAGGGTAAAAAAACAATGATAAGTATAGAAATGGATGAGTCACAGTAATCTATACACTTAGCTATTAATTGTGGAAAAAAATCTTTTGTATTTTGAAAAATAGTAAAATGAAAACTAGTGAACAGTAATAAATTGGGGGGAGTAATCAATAGATATTGAAAGTCTGCTAAGGCTCTTGTCATATTTGGGGATAGGATAAAATTACTGAGTAACTTCAGACTTTGTTGGAAAAAAATTAGATTGCAGTACAATGTATACATTGCAAACAGTTGGAGTAGAAAAGGAGGAATGTAGAGCATGATCTCAATTTAACAGACAGGAAAAAGGAATGAAAAAAAAATATGGTAAATAGAAACCCCAAATTAAGGATGTAGATATAAGTCCAAATACATCAGTATTCATGAATTTAAATGGGTTAAACTTACTAAAGACACACATTATCAGATTGGATATTTTTCAGTTAGAGAAACCTGAAACAAAACCACACCAAAGGGTGAAAATAAGGGGCAGGAAAAATAGATATCAAGCAAATAATTATCAAAAGAAAGTTGGTACAGCAATATTAATATTATGTAAAATAGAATTTATGAAAAAAGTGACAAGCAGTAACAAAGAGGGGTAGTTCCTCAATCAGGAAACTTTATGAATTAAGAATTTTTATGTATTCAACATCATAGGCTTAGTACATAAAGCAAAACTGAAGAATTAAAAGTTAAGTTTGACAAATTTATAACCATGTTAGAAGATTTTAAGTGACCTCGGTCAGAAACCAATGGGTTATGAAGTTAAAATGTGTAAAGATACAGACAATCTGAAAAGGTGGTTGACAAGTTTGATTTATATTTATTTTTAAAATTTGGTAGCCATAAACATATATACACACACATACACAATTATATATGTATATGTGTATAAACACACATGCAGAACCATGCACATACATGGAGTTTTATATGCAAATGTCAGAAGTGTATAGTCATATGGATTTCTAAAAATTACTTATGCATTACTAATTGACAGTCAAAGTCTAAACAAATGTCAAAGAATCAACAACATAAATAGAACTTTGCCTGCCTGACTTCAATGTAGTTTATGTAGAAAGCAATAAGAAAGTATAATAAAAATGTTCCATATTCTCAGAAATTTAAAAATATACAAGTATAGCTTCATGGGTTAAAGAGAAATATTAGCAGTAAATTACAAATTACTTATCACTGAGCAGCAATGAAAATACTTTGAACTGCTCAAATGTGGGGAACCATAGTCACTTCATTATGGAGAAACTTGGTATTCGCCACCTAAGCCGTAGGATCACTGTTAACATTAGAAAAACAAAACTGATGATGTTAGCTAAAAGGGTATTTGTCATACCTTTCGCTTTAGATATGTTTATTTTAAAAATTGAAAATGGAAATCATCAAATTAAGTGTTCAATTTATGATGCTAAAAATGACTTTATTACAAAAAATGTGGAAGGGAGGTGGGTGTATAGTCTTTGAATATCCCCAAATCTTACCAAATTGAGAGAGCAACTAGAATAGCAAAACCAAATACCGCAGACAACATCTACAACACAACTAGGTGACAAGTTCTCCCTAAATCCTCACAAATGCATGGGAAGTCACAATGAACAGCTAGAAGTTCTGCACTGTATCAGAAACAGGTAGTATAGGGACACAGCAGTACTTGAGAGAAAAGGAGAGCTTCCTTAGGGGTCTCTCAGAGAACAAACTTCCACAATCAAATTTACAGGAGAGACTTCGGCTCAAAGTACCAGTATCACTGTTCATCAGTGACTACTGACGTCATCTGTCTAGGAAAACAGTGGATTTCTACCTCACACTAAATCTTCAACATAATGTGGGAAGGTGGATTAGACATTAATATAAAGGGACAACCACAGTTAACGTGTCTCCTGAAGGAAGGATACAATACCAATTATAGAGTCTCCCCCAAAATGTTGGACTTGAGTCTGATTAATTCTCTAGACCCAACTACCATATTTGTAGGACATATTCAGGCTGTAGGAAATTGTGTAGCAGGTCTACTGGAGGTGTGATCTGCAGAATGAAATAAATAGAGGACTCAAGAGTAAGTACTAGGAAATGTTTAACCAATGCTAAGGGTTTAGAAATGTTTACGCCATTGTATTCAAGCACGTTATTAGTGGACTTCTTTTGTTGAACAGTGTGTGTGGATGGGTTCAAGTGTCCTTAAATACTCTTGGTGCGTTGAGTGTGCCCAGTCTATGCAGTAGCAGTAGGCCCATGTATCAGTTTGTGATCCTTGGGAAACCTAAAACTATTCCTTTGCTATGGCTTGAGAAGCGCTGCTCTATGGGATAAAGGACCCAATTTCTTCAAATGATTGCAAGAAAAATAAAAGGGGATGAAAATGATACCCGTAGATTAAAAGAAAGATCTATCAGTCACAATGTGTAGATCCTATTTTTAAAGAAAAAAAAACCATGACATTTGAGACCACTGGAAATTTGAGCACTGACTAACTGAATATTTGAAATTCAGTTCTTTTTTGTTTTTATTTTTTAGGTGTGATAAATGGTATTGTATTTTTATGAAGTCATTTTGTTTTAGAGATACATATTGAAATACCTAAGGGCAAAACGATCTGATGTCTGCGATGTTCTTCAAAACAATGTGGGAAGGTGGATTAGGCATTTGGAGATGGATGTAAGAGGATTAATAATTGTTAATTATTGAAACTGGGTGTTGGATGCAGAGAAATCGTCATCCTTTCTATTCGTGCATACGTTTGAAAATTTCCAAATAAAAGGCTAAGGGAAAAGACTGAAGGAAAACACTGGGATCCGTCAGTCAGTCAAAAACATTGGCTGAATATATACTGGGATTCAAGACTGGAAGAAGATATCAGACAGTCATGAGATGGTCCCTGCTTTCATGGGGAAGACAACTATTAATATAAAAAAAGAGTGCAGGATAAATTTAAGATAAAAGCATTCATTACATGTAATAGAAAACTGAAAGCAATTAACTCTAAAATTAATAGCCTTTCCTCCATCAGCCTCAGATGATTTTACACAAATTTTTACCAAATCATGAATAACTTGTACAATCTGTTTCAGAACATAGAAAAGAGAGTCCTACCAAGCTCATTTTATGAGGTTAGACATGTTAATATCCCAACTAGATAAGAAAGAAAACTTTTGAAGTTTCATCATTATGAACATAGATTATTCCTTTTTAATGAACAGATATAGAATTATTAAATGAAATATTTGAAAATTCAATTCATTGATTTATTGTGTCCTACCACATTATTATTGCATATACATTACATTGTACTGTATTAACTGATATAAGGAGAAAAAGCATGTGATCATCTCAATAGATATAGAAAAATGATTGCATTTAATGTCTCATGACATTAAAAAAGCATTTGATGACATTAATGACTCATGATAAAAACTTTTAGCAAATTAGAAATAGAGGGAAACTTCCTTGACTTTACAAATGAAATCCATGAAGCTCTTACAGCAAACATAATTAATGGTGAATCATTCTAAATATTTCTATCCAAATTAGCCACACTTCAGGATTCCTTCCTATCACTGTTCATCATTATGTGGTAAATTCTAGCTTATGCAGTAAGCCAGAAAGAGAAATAGAAGGCATAAGCATTGGAAAACATAGATAAAACTGCTTTATTTGTAGAGGATTTGATGCTTTACCTAGAAAAAGAATATACAGATCAACTGTTAGAACTTACAAGACAATTCAACAAAGTTGTTGGATTCAAGGACCATATAGAAAAATTAATGTTTTTATCCATAAGTAAGAACCAATTACCAAATATAATAACACATTTTATTTGTAGTATCAACTAAAATATTTCAGTACCTAGGTATAAATCTTGCATCAGATATTTGAGATATTTATGGATAAAATTATTAAATATTATTAAAAGACATAGAAGAACATAAGGAGAGATTTACCATATTTGTAGATTCATAGATAGGAAAACAATATCACGAAGATGACAATTCATCCAAAATTAATCTACAAATCCAGCGCAAATCCAACCAAAATTTTCACTGGATATTTTGGAAAAATTGAGGGACTAATCTTAAAATTTATAGAAAGAGCCCCAGGTATTAAGACTTATACTTGTGTAGTTGTAAAGATAGTTTAGTAATGGCACAAGGTTAATTGGGTAGAGAACATTGCAACAGCTCTACTTCATATTTGAGAACTTATGAAATATAAGTGATATTTCATATCACATAAGTGGGAGGTGATGGATTCTACATTAATTGTTCTGAGACAGTCATCTCTATAGGAAAACAGTGGATCTCTACCTCACTCTAAATCCAGCAAATGGATGGATTAATAAGTCATTTGTGAAAAAGAAATCTTTAAAACTTTTGGAAGAAAATATAGGAGATTGTCATTTTTACTCTGATAGAATATAATATCATAAACATGAGAATTCTTGAACAAGAAAAATCCATAAGGGAAAAAAGTGCTAAAGTTGGCTACATTGTGTTAAAACATCTGCCTAATAAAAGTCTCCATAATCAAAGTTATGAGACATTTCTACATGCTGGGTGGAGATATTTGCTGTGTTGTCAGACATTTTCCTACTGGATTCTTTTTTTCATCCTGAGACTTTCTTTTACATGATCACTACCAATCTTCTGTCAATCTTTCGACACTGTTCTCCTTTCTGAAAATGCATATAGGTGGTGAGCACACGTGTGTGCTTTTACTATTCTTTAAACATGTCATACTCATATACTTTTATGTGTATGATTTATTGTGTAAGAAGAAGGCACATGACTGGCTGACAAACAAGGACCAGCTTTATCAATAAACAAGAAAATGCAAATTAAAACAACCAAATATGATTTCAAACTCAGCAGATTAGCAAAATTTGATAATCCTCACAATACCAAAGGCCTAGAGGAACTGTCCATCTTATAGCCTTCTATTGGGAGTGTATATAGTTACTGCCACTTTGGAGGGTAATTTGGTAGTTTCCAATGAAAACAAAAATTGTATGCTATGTGATTTGGCATTTTTTTCTTTAAGTGTTAAAAAGTCTCAAAAACCCATCAAGAGGAGCAAGGATAGATAAAATGGGCTCTGTTTTTATATTGAATACTTCATAGCAATTAACATAAACGATCTAGAGGTACTTGTATCAACATGGATGGGTTTTAATGCAATCTTGAGGGAAACAAGTACACCGCGAGTGGTACTAAACTATCATATCTTTTTAAATGGATATTCAGAATGCACCCAATAACAAAAACATGCCCAACAATGTGTGTTCTTATGGACTTGCTTATATTCTTTCTCATCTGTCTTTGTCTATTTCTCTTTTTATGCACACAAACACAATTTTTCTTTAATCCAGCTAGATAAACATAAAAGTAGATGTGAAAAAATATATGGAAATAATAAACACAAAAATCAAGGTCGTGATTATTTATGATGTGGAAGGAGGGTGAATGAGATCAGGCATCATATCATTCTTTGCAAACAATGCAATATTTTATACTTTTTAGGAGCATAGAAGGATTTTGAGACTTATGTGTTTGAGAACCACTGTTCTATAGCTTCCAAACGAAATTTTTAGAAAACATTTGAGACATTTAGTTTGCAAAGAATGGTGGATTTCAAGTATTTGACAGGCCCACCAGAGGAAACTCTTACAAATCCTGTGTCTATTTAATGTGATTAAAAATGTCAGTTGAAACATGCATGTGTGAACCAGTGCTCAGACAAGTTCTGTTTTCCCACTCTCCCTGGCGGCACCTTGTCGTGTTTCACCAGATGCACACTTGTGTGTGGGCCCTGAGGATGGACAGAGGAGTTGCGTGAGAGACAGGCATTCCGCAGGTTGTTCTCAAGTCTTGGCTGCAGACTCTTTGCCTCCTTATTTTGTCTTCATTCCCCTTTGATAACATCCTCTGGGTCTGTTTCTTCCAGGATTTTTCTGTCGTGTACACACATGTGCAGGCAATACTTCCTCCTGAATTTAAGACGATTCATAATGAGCCTTCTTTTCTTCCAGATTCTGTCTCCATTATTATTATTATTATTTAAAATTCTAAATGCCTCTTGTTTTCTTAAATTTTATACAAGAATGTGCATATCTGTTTCTTGTCCTTCTTGCTAGTAGTTCTCAAACTTGAGTGTATTAACCAGTCTTGGTCCATGACCGAGTTTTTGTTGATTTTACAGGAAAATAAAAAATATAAGAGCAATATACCAATTTTTATAAAGGTATATTTATTTATTTTAAAGAGCTCTCCTCTGTTCTAGGATGATTTCCTTGCCACTTTCCTAAGTGTTAAAATGCAATTTCTCTTATGAAGTGATGGTGATAGTATTTTAAGCATATGCCTGTACTTGGCAAAATAAAGCATTGCCTACCTTATCTTAGTCCCTATAATGTTTTGAAATTTTTACCAATCTATGAAATATATAACCTTACACCTTAACAAATGAAGGCATAATTGTGGAGAAGTTATAAATATTACATAATTAATACATAATTTACAAATATTCACACAGAAATAAAGGGAAATCTTTTTGGAAAAGAGGATGAGTGAAGGTGTACAGAGAAGTAAGCTTTTTGTATAATTTTGACCACAACCCATTACTGGAATGGCCCTTCATCAAGAGGTGTGTGTTCAGTTCGTATACCACCCACCCCTTTAAACATAATCATGCTCATTCGCCATTTCCTCATGGAGGGATTTTAGGAGCGTAGAAGGATATTGAGACTTACACGTTTGAGAACCACTGTCCTCAAACCACTGTCCTCAACCACTGTGGGTGAGGGGCTCCTTCCACGGAGGCTGCTCCTGCCCTCACGATTCCTTCCCGCTGGAGTGAGGCGCTTCTTTTTGAACACCCCTTTGGCATCCTTTGTGGTTCATCCTTGTCAGAAAAAACCGCTGTCATTTATCATTAGAAAATCTTACTTTTGCTGCCTTTGATATTCTCTCCCACTTTCCAGATGGTTCACTGGAACCCTCCTGTTCTTGGGCTTCTCTTTCCAAGCTTCCCCGCTGTTACTCTTGTAGTGAACCCATGGTTGTCTCTTTATTCCTGCTTTCTGCTCTGAATCACTTTTCTGTCTTTCAGTGAGTGACAGGGTTTTATTCTCCACCGTGTGGTTATTGGGTTTCCTTAATAGCCTCATGTGGAGGGGCTTTGCTGAAGGCATTTTTATTCGGCTTTGACAGATTATAGTCCCCATGTTTCCCTAATCTCTTCTTTAAAATATTTTAGGAAGCATTGTCCCTGTCAAAGACACACTTAAATTCAAACAGCTTTTCCTTTTTAAAATTATTTTTCTCTGTTCACGTGTTTACATAGTCCTCTGTCTTGACAGTGAAGTGAGAGGCAACTGGTCATAGTGAGGAGTCCATGGATTTGGGAAATACCCCATTATTGGAGGACAAAGCATGATTTGGAGGACCGTTTGGAGAGAGACCCCTTTTTCTGTGGCACAGGGCTTTTGCAGATAATTAGTCTTTGGCTATAACAAGATGGAAACTATTAGGCTCTTAGTCTGAGACTCATCACTGCCTTGTAGCTGTTTTGCCCACGACCCTTACTGGGCTTTCAGCAACTCACTGCCTTGAAATGTTAGTTTGTGTGTGCCTGGTGTCTCCAGCTGGTTAGTCAACTCGTAAGGGTGCCACTCTATCTGTTTTTGTGCCTCATGTTTCTAACCCAGGATTCTGCACAGAACAGCAGTGTCTCCCTCTTTCTGGGCTGTCAACTTTCACTGCAAAAGATGACAGCTAGCACTGTTAACTGCATGGCAGCTCACCTATCTGCTTGTCTAGTTGGGTATTCTCAGCTATAAGAGCACATGTGTCTGTTAGGGTCCAATTCTGATACGGAAACCGCACAGTAACTTGATCAAGGAAAGCATAATGTAAAGAATTACAAACTCCAACACAGAACTTGGGTAATCAGGGATTGCCCAGTAAGAGGTAATGAAAGAGTCCAGAAGTATTATCTATAAGGAGGAGCTGCTACCCCTAGGACTAAGACGGGGACCCAGAGAAGAGCCCCTTCCTCCTTCCCGCAGCTGTGGTTCACTAAGTGGCTCAGAAGTGGTAGTAGTGGTGCCATGCTGGTGAAATTGCTTGATATCCACGCTCTGGAATGTACCGAAATCTGCTTTCTTGGGTGTGGGGAAAGTTAATTTGGGAGACTTGTCTTGCGGGAAGCACTATGCTATGAAAATGATCAAATGGGGTACCGAGGGGAGCAGCTGGCCATTGGGGGAGCTGTGTTGCCACCTGCACTGCAGATCTGGGCAAAAGAAGTGCAGGGTGCCCAGTAAGAATACCTTCCTTTGCAATGTCCCTCCAGCGACCTCTACTGACAAAGTTTAGCATTTTGCCAGCTGGCAAAGGAAAATATTTCAAGGACTCAACTCAGTTTTCACAGAGCAGGCAATGAAGGATTGATTGTTTTGTGCAGGTGATAAGTGACAGAGTCAGCTTGCTCCCTTTCCTGAATGTCTAGAAGCCTTTAGGGAGATAGGCTATCATTTATGCAATTACATGAGTTGCTAGGGAAAGTCATATTTATGGAGGCAAAATATTTGTTCTTAATTCAAATTTAATATTTCTGAAAACAATTAGGTAATGGGAAAGCTCTCTAGTTATTTGATCTTAGTAGATGGAATACATAGAGAATAGAGGATGTTCTCAAGGGTAAAAGCTTGTGCTCCTGAACCAATAATAGCATCCAAAGAAAAACAGATTAATATTCTTTACATCTCATTTCTCTAAGATCTCAGGAAAATTATTGCCATTTACATTCTACATTTGTTGTTGAAGGCTAAGAGGGCCTCATTAGGTTTACCAAATCCAAATAATTACAGTTAGAGATGGTGTTTTTTTCTACTAGCTGAAGTGATGTGTGAAAATAGCAAAAATATTTTCACAGAGAAATTATGCTCTTTAACAGTAAACTTCACGCCTTGCTAGGAACTGCATTTCTCTGCCTGGTGTGTATCATCGAATGCTACTTGTAGGGATGGAGTGGTCTAATTTCACATTTCGAGCTTGGTAGGTGCAGGTGGGCTGTAGGTGAAAGGGAGTTTTCTTTACCAGCCAGCCTCAAAAATGGCTAGCAGCCGGTGCCACTCGCATAGTGTTGAATTATATGTCCAGATACCCCAGTCTACTCACAAATGTAAAAGACTACACTCTTGCTATTTGACCAAGAATGCACCCTGTACTGGGTACTTTCATTGTCCTCGCTCCGAGGCTTCGTCCTAAAATCTGCTTTCTGTGTCATCTCCCTGACTCATCCTGGGATAGGTCTCTGCAAAATTGTAAACTTTTGTTAGTTTAAATGAATTTGAAAGGTAAGATAGTTTTCTTAAACTAGATACATCATCTAAATACAATGTTAGTCTTTAGCTGTATATTTTAGTTTTTATAGAAACTTTATATAATCTTATATAAGATCAATAGTAGTTCATTATAGCAATTATTTATTTATTTATTTATTTATTTATTTATTTATTTATTTATTTATTTTGAGACGGAGTCTTGCTCTGTCGCCCAGGCTGGAGTGCAGTGGTGCGATCTTGGCTCACTGCAAGCTCCACCTCCCGGGTTCACGCCATTCTCCTGCCTCAGCCTCCTGAGTAGCTGGACCTATAGGTTCCCGCCACCACACCCGGCTAATTTTTTGTATTTTTAGTAGAGACTAAAAATCCTGTTAGCCAGGATGGTCTCGATCTCTTGACCTCGTTATCCACCCACCTCGGCCTCCCTAAGTGCTGGGATTACAGGCGTGAGCCACCGCGCCCGGCCTATAGCAATGATTTCTAATTTTCTTTTCTTTTCCTATTTGAGGGTCTGATGAGAAATTTGCATACTCCCCAGAAACACACACACACACACACACACACACACACAGACGCAGAATTTTTTATATAGTTTAAAGGGTTTTATAGGCTTATTAGTTAAAGGGTTTTATGGGCTACTGGATTAGATTATGAAATTTGAAGTCAGGGTCAAGGAGATAGTTTTTGCTTTTAATAGGTAATTCCCAATCTCAGTCTGTAGTAAATTGGAAAATCTGTTCTGGATTCTTTCAGCAATCCTCTCTCTTTCCACATCTGCCACTTTTCTGTGACACTTCTTTTGGGTCACATTGCCATGCTGGGGTTATGTTTGGTGGTCGATTATGTAAGTAGCAACAGAAGTTAGGGTTAAGTTTGCTATAGGAAGGCAGAGAATGCTGCCTAACTTGGGTATGACCAGATGTCAGTTATTAGAATGATTGGAGATTGAGAACCAAGTCAGGAGTTCAGAGTCAGAGGCAGTGTAGGAACAGGAGGCTGGGTTGGATGTGTTGGGGGAAACCAAGGGAAAAGTGGAAAGTCTCTCTCCGAGGGCTGGGAACATTCCTAAGTTGTGGTCATTTCTGGACCAGGAAATACAAAGAGCTGGTTTCTGTTTAGAAAGCTGGTGAGGCGGACAGATAGCCAAAGAGCAGACTCTGGGACAGTGGGCAGCATGGGTCCTGCGGGGAGCAGATCTTGCCATGCATCTGGTAAACACTGGCCCTTGGAATCTTGTTATGTGTTGGACTTTAGATAGCGTGTGTGTATTCTTTAAGGTTTATGAGCTATGCTTAAATCAAGCAGAGAAAGATTTACATTTGACAAATGACAAGGAACGATTTCTCACCATAAAGATTCTGAGTGAGAGAATGAGTTTCAAGGGAACTTGGGTTAACCTTCTCCAGGGTGATGCTTCTTAATATTTTTATGCTGTGGATTTCCAGATAAGGTAAAAGACCCTTCAGTTCAGTTATCCCAACTCTTTCATCTCTTTAATGCAAAAGGAACTCAGTGATAGCAATGAGGTGTCATTTGGGAATTTGGTGGTAGGACTATGTAGAATATGTATCCCTCTCCTTTGGTAATAGTAGTACACATGATTTTTATTTAAACTTTAGTGTCTCAAATATAATCTTAAAATCTAGTTGTTAGATATTGATTCTATCATGTCAATTTATACACAGTAAAGTCATCCATAATGATGTAGCTAGAGTAACAGTGATTTATTATTAAAAGGCCTAATAGTATGTGAAGTCTACAACCAACTCAGGCTACCACTGAAGATCCACTGATAGTTTACTTCTTGGAATCGTGGAGATTCCACCTTTTGAAGAGTGCTGCAGGGAGTAGAAGCTTCTTTGTTATTGTCTGTTTATGTTAGTCAGGGTTCTCCAGAGCAACAGAACCAATAGGATATAGCACAGATATATAATAAAAAGATGGCTCAGGAGGACAAGCATTATAGTTCGTCGCAATCTGAAGGTTGGAGAAGCAGAAGAGCCAATGGAGTCCAAGTCTGAAGACAGGAGAAGACTGATGTCCCAGTACAGGGACAGTCAAGTAGAGAGAATTCTTTCTTCCTCAGCATTTTATTCTATTCAGGTGCTTGATGGATTGGCTGAGGCCCACCACGCTGGGGATGGCCACATGCTTTACTCGCTTTCCCTGTTCAAGTATTAATCTAGTCCAGAAACACCCTCACAGACACATCCAGTAATGATGTTTAATGAAATATCTGGGCACCCTGTGACCCCATCAAGTTGGCACATAAAATTAACCATCATACCATTCTTGGGGATCTTCATGGTGAAACACTGAGAGTCCTCAGTCAGTTCTAATTTATATGTTCTATCGATGCCACATTTTTATTAATAACTCCTAGTGTACCACTTAGCCAATGACCAATAAATAGCCTCTATTTGTACATAAAAGTATAAGAATAAGGAATTATGCCTTTTTTACCCTTTAGGACTGAATAAAGGACTGGAACTTTTGGCCGCTGGCCTTTGGAGCCCCTCCATGGCCTGGATATTATATCTTGAAAATGTTTGTTTTTATAGCAGTGCTTGTTATTCTCCAGAATAACACCAGCTTTTGAGCTAGCGAAACGAGAGGCAAATCCTGGCTGTGCAACTCAGCCTCTGGTGACCTTAGATAAGTTCTTTAACGTTAACACTCTGAACTTCAGCGTCCATAACTAAAATGAGGACAACTCTTGAGTGGTGGTGAATGAGCCTGCCACGCTCCTGACATTAGGAGGTGTTCAGCTAATGGTCGCTGCCCTGCCCATCCCCTTCTGTGTATCTTACAAATAGTTGTCTCCTCCTTTTGTGTTAAGTGTCGATCCATCTGAGCATTGTCAATGTCAATTATGTATCTTGTGGGTTGTCCTTTTTAGTTCTGATCTACTTTTTTTTTTTTTTAAAGCCTTTGCTGTCTTTTCTGTTCCTTCCCGTGGTTGACTGATTAGTAATGTGTCTTCTGTCACCTTCCTGTAGAACAGGTGATGGAATTTAGATGGGGCCTTTGTCCTGTTATATTTTACCCACTGGCATCATGAATGAGCTGTTTAGCCACCTGGAGAAGAAAATGCAATCTCTTTCTCTCTGTTTGATCTGTCATCATGGCCCAGGAAGAAGATGTTGAGAGATCATAATTTTAAAGTTGACAGCAGAATGGGTGAAGTTTTCTCCTACTTTACATGGTGGTTGTCATGAGAACCAGTTCACACCAGAATGGGGTGTTTTTTGTTGTTGTCATTGTGCTTTTTGCCTTGACACATGCAGATATTTAATTTCCATGTAATTTGTGTGCAGCTTCCTTGCTTTGACGGATTGAAATTTCTGATTCTCTGTAGAGGCCAGAACTTGGCAGGAATATTAATCTACTTCCTTTTCTCCTAGGAGAGCCCCTGAGAGAAGAAAAGTGCTGGAAAGTATAGTCATTGCGATATGTCAGGATTAATAAAAGCAGGCAAAGCAAATGGCCAGATTTCCAAAATACCCAGCAGCATTTGGCAGTATTTTTGGGGAGGCCGAGTTCAGGCAGCTGCCGATGCCACCCCACTGAGAGCACTGCGGAGGGCAGCCTCGCCTTCTGCCGGCCACATGGCTGTGTGGAATCCCATGGGATGGAATCTGCTGCCCTTAGGATTTCTATTGTCCCTGGCCCCTGGAGAGCACAGGTTTTGGTCACTAAGCAAGGAACTGAGTAGCCTCTGTGATGTGTTCAACTTGAGTTTTCTGTCATGGAGGCTTAAGTAGGGGGAGATATGGACAGGCCATGTTGGCCAGCGAGGACTTGTTTGAGTTGGAAAATAAAGGTCTGACATAGGGTTTCCCTGAGAAAGCTCAGACTGAAATAGGAGGAACCTGTCTGTTTGAAGCTTGAGCTTCTAATCTAGTATAGCTCCCTGACAGCCAGTATTTTGTTCAGCTGCCTGGCAGAAGTTGTTTCTCAGCCACCAATGTATTTTTGTAGCATCTTTCACCACAGAATACTGACTGTTTCACATCTCTTCCCATTAATCCATTGGCACAAAGTCTCATTGCAAGGAGAGGAAATGAGACAAGCAGCAGGGAGAAAATAAAGTCTGCTTTTTGCAGTATAGGGCTTTAATGCATTTCTTCCCCTGTGCTCATCTCTGTAACTTGATTAATTGGCATGTGGTGCATTACAGAAAATCCAGGCAATGGCAAAGCTGGTTCAATATCAATTAGTTAAAACAGGGAGGGACTTCCCATAGAGACCTTAGGACAGAGTTGTATTTAACTGGGCCCTTGAAACACAAGTCTTCCCAAATGATGAGCAGTAGAAGATCCTACTTAGGGCCCAGTTGGTTAAAGAAATTGAAAACTGTAGAAATTAGCAGCTGAAATCCGCTTGGATGAGTTTGCTATCCCTTTAATGTATCTGTCTATTCATCTTACTAAGGCATCCCAATCCTTCCTCCAAAGTGATTTGAATACTTAATATTTGCTGAAATGCTTTAGTTGGATTTGAATAATGTAATTGAATTTGCTTGCTGCATTTGGGGGAAATGAAGGCTTGGGAGTTTCTTTTCTTTTTTTCTTTTCTTTTCTTTTTTTTTTTTTTGAGACGGAGTCTTGCTCTGTCACCAGGCTGGAATGCAGTGGCATGACCTCAGCTCACTGCAACCTCCACCTCCCAGGTTCAAGCGATTCTTCTGCCTCAGCCTCCCAATGAGCTGGGACTACAGGCATGCACTACCATGCCCAGCTAATTTTTTTTTTGTATTTTTAGTAGAGACGGGGTTTCACCATGTTGGCCAGGATGGTCTTGGTCTCTTGACCTCGTGGTCTGTCCGCCTTGGCCTCCTAAAGTGCTGGGATTACAGGTGTGAGCCACCACGCCCAGCTGGGAGTTTCTATGGTAAGAAATGTGAGTGTGCTTATGTTTAGCAGTGATTCTTATTTCTCTGTATGTGAACCAAGGATTAATAAGCAGTAGACCTGCCAAGTATGTGAGGCTGTATTCATCACAGTTACAGCCTGTGTCTGTCACTCTGCAGATGACTGGCTTATCCCTGGGGCTCAGGGGTCGCCTGCTTAGTGACAGGTTTTGGTTGAACCGAGTTGGATATAGATTGCCTTTGTGTTTGGATGCCACACATTCTTGGGAAGCTCATCCTAAACCAGATTGCTGTAAAATATGATATTGACTAAGTGTTGTTCCTATATATATAGAGAGAGATGAAGTATAAACTCTGCTCCCCACAGTCAGCATAGTGGAAGATACAGTCAAGGCACGGAAGAGGGAGAGCTCTATTCCTGGGGGTAATAATAGAAGGTGTCCCAAAGAATCTCAGACAAAACATTATAGTTGTACAGGCAGAGAAGAAGGGGCACTGTGTTTCAGGTGGTGTGAGTAGCAGATTGAAGAAATGAAGATGTATGAAGGTGACGAGTCCCCGGAATGTGTAGTGTGGAGCGTGGCACATTGGAAAGTGACAGGTGATGGAGTTAGAGAAGGAAGCACGAACTGCTTCATGAAGGGCCTTCTATGTAACTTTTATAATTTGAACTTCAGTTTAAAAAGAATGAGGAGTCTCTACTAATTTTTAAGGGGCCAGAGTGAGGCAATCGTTCAGGTTGGCATTTTAGAAAAATAATTCTGCAACGTGGCCAGTGGAATGGAGCAGGGTCAGGCAAGACTGGTGATGGAAAGAGTTGTTAGGAGATTATTACAATCGTCCGAGAGAACTAGTGCAGGCTAAGCCAAGGAAATGGCAGGGATGATGGATAAGAAAGGATGTGAAAGACGTCCGAGAGAACCAGTGTAGGCTAAGCCAAGGAAATGGCAGGGATGATGGATAAGAAAGGATGTGAAAGAGGTGGAATTAATTGGATTTTATCCCTCTACATGGGGAAGTGAGGGAAAGGGAAAAGCAATTAAAACTAACTCCTGGGTTGCTTTTTTGGTGCCATTCACAGAGTTAGGGGTCTCAGGAAGAGAAATGTGTTTTGGGGTAGGGACAGGAGAGAGACTTGAGTCTGAGACATGTTTAGGTTTGGGATTTGCAAGTAGAAATGCCCCCTTGGCAGGTGCATCTGTGTATCTGGGCCTGGCACAGTCGCCTGGGGTGGAGGTGGAGATATGTGATCTATGGGCATATGATGATAGTTGGAGCTATCAGTTTAGCTGCATTCATCTAGGGGAAGGTACGCAGGGTAAAGACTGTAGAGGGCTGAAAACGAGTCCCTTGGAGTACAAATATTTAGTGACAGTGGAAGGAAGGGAAGCGTGAAGAAGACCAAAAAAGAGCTATCAACCTAACTGTATTTGTGAGAGGGGATAGTTGCAGCATGGTCTGGGGCTGGAGGGAGTTTTGTTGGTTTGTTGGACCGTTTGTTTAAAGGAAAGAATGGAATATATTCATAGAGGAGAAAGAGCCTTTGGAGAGATTACTGGTACAAGAGAGATGGCGTGATTTCTAAGTGACATCTTTGAGGAGACAGAGTGACGGGATAGGGTATATCCAAGACGTGAGGAGATGGATTAGTAACACCTGCCACCTGACCAGGGGAAGGCACCCTTTTCCTGTTGTTACAAAGGTAGGAATGAAGGATTGAAGCATGGCTGCAGAAAAGGCACAGATGTTTATGAATGGGAATACAGGGCGTAGACATTAGGGAGCTTCTTCTCTGTTGGCTTCTCTGTTCTCAGTAAAGAAGAGGACAAAGCCAGTTTTTTCCCCAGTTGAAAGGAGCGTGGGAGGGATAGACATTTTAACAAGTGAGATACATGATTAGCATAGTCTCTGAAGTTAATTGGAGAGAACAGCTAATACTTTCTTCTCCAAAATTTGGTTCTTGACTCGGCATGTGCTTATAGAGGCAGTCTACATTGATCAAGTAATTAGGAAGAATAGCGTGAAGCATCTGCTATGTTCAGGACACTGTGATGGGGGTCTCTGCTCCGGAGGTCGTGATGTTATCCTTCTAGAGCTCTTTCCTCATTCTTTCATGTTGGTTACAAATCATGGTTGCTTGTCTTCTCTCACGATAAGAGACTGAAGTGTTGTTCCTGGGGCTGCAATCTGTCTATAGCATGCTGAACTCATTCAGAGGAGTATATTGTCTCTATATTAAATTTTGCAATAAATGTTTAATTTCAGAATAGTTCTAGGTTTACAGAAAAATTGCAAAGACATTACAGAAAGTTCCTGTATAATCCATATTCAGTTTATCCTATTATTATCATCTTATATTAGCATGGTACATTTGTCACAATTGGTGAACCAGTTTTTTTTTTTTACATTATTACCTGTATTCATTTTTGTTCTTTTGTTTCTAAACTCTCTTGCTATGACCTTTTCAGTTATCTTTGGCAGTGGGAGAAGCACTTATCTACTAATGCTTCAGAAACCTGAGATGAACCAATAATTTGAAGCATCCCCTTTCTTGTGTCTTTGGGATTATCTTATCTTAAACCCTATGTCTTCTTATTTCAAAAATCATACACTTGGCGGGGGGGAAATAGTTGCAGAAAAAAAGTAAATATCAACTGGGATTTTATCAAGTTCATATGACCCTACTGTGAGTTATATGTTTGTTTAATTTAAAAAGTATTATTATTTATTAAATGCAATTTGACACAAATCTTTTTTAAAATGGGGTTCATCGGGGATTAATAATGAAGACTGTTTTTTGGTGACAAGATCGTGTACCATCGCCAGTAATAAAATAGTTCTCTATGTCTTTGCCTCTAGATGGCACTGATTTTATATTTGCCCATGATTTTTAAGCTATTGAGTTTGGAATAAAAAAGCCTGTTCTTTTCTGGCTAACACTGTGTCTGTGCTCATTTGTGCACTCTGTTTTTACTTCACTCTCAGCAAAACACAGAATTAAGAACCTGTTTTAGTTCCTGTAAGAGTCCAGCCATTACAAAATCATTCATGAGTGATCTAGGATTTGCTGATGAATTCATAAGGAAGAGAGCATTTGTATCATGTAACCTATATGGAATCATTCTGAAAAATATTTAATGGATCTGTATTTTCTCCAAGTTCCTTTTTCTGTTGTCGGTGGGCAGTTGTCCTGAGCTATTCCTCCAGGTGGAACTTTGCTCTCTGGTATCCGCTTCTCAAAGCCAGGATATTTCAAAATCCTTTTAAAAAATCCCTTTTGTCATACTTGTCATACAGAATTATTTAGCAGGTATCTTGTATTCCATGGGCCCCTTTGGGTTTTCAGTTCTCCGTCATATCTGTTTATTGTTGCCCTCCCCTCACATCCACAGATGTCAAAGAATCTCTTTACTTTTTACTCCGAGAGTAACATTTTTCCTTCCTAATTAAGCTGCTAAACTTTTCTGTCAGATCCTTTCTAATAGAATCATACAGCTAAATGAAACAGTTAAAAAATATCGGCTTGCAGAAATATTTTATGACTTTGGACATAGCGTCATTCTTGGACAATGCAAAAATGCCTTGTAGTTTGAAAATGTTACATCAGTTGACCACTATGTTATTCGAGTACTATTGTTGAGTTCTCCAAGCTGCTACTGTTCCTCCTCCCCTCCCTTGCCATCTTCTCTCTTGTGTCCTGTCTCTCTCTCTCTCCTCTTTATTAAGATGCTGGTTGGCACAGCCTGGACTCTTAGTTATGACCTCCTTTCTTTCATGTACTCAATCTGTCTACTTAAATGATTTTGTTTGGCTGCATTACCCAGCAAGATTTTTCTATTAGCATTCTCTTGGATCATCTCTTCACTGCTCATGTCACTTGTACTTGCGTTTGGTATTGTGCAGAGCAAGAATGTCCTGTGGTGTATCCCATCAGACTTTACCTTTTTGGTCTATTACCTCAGGCAAAGATTGGCTTATGAAGCTAGAATTAGTGAAATTGGTGATATGGTAGTGGCTAACTGACTTACCACCTGCTTGAAAATTTCAAATGCAGTTGAAGTGACTTTATTATATTTGTCTTAATGTTACAATGCAAAAATGCCTGTAGTTTGAAAATGTTACATCTGTTTCTGATTTTCCTCTCTGAAACAAAGCTTTCTGAATTCTGCTCCTACTACAATTTTTTTGTTTTTTTTTTTGTTTTTGTCGTTGTTGTTGTTATTGTTTGTTTTTGTTTGTTTGTTTTTTTCCTGAGAGAGGGTGTCTCTCTGTCACCCAAGCTGGAATGCAGTAGCATGATCTCAGCTCGCCGCAACCTCCACCTCCTGGGTTCAAGCAATCCTCTTGCCTCAGCCCTCCGAGTAGCTAGGATTACAGGCACGCGCCACCATGCCAGGCTAATTTTATATTTTTAGTGGAGATGGGGTTTCACCATGTTGGCCAGGCTGGTCTTGAACTCCTGGCCTCAAGTGATCCACCCATGTCGGCCTCCCAAACTGCTGGGATTACAGGCGTGAGCCACTGCACCCAGCCTCTACTACAGTTTTTTTGTTCCAGTACTTACCTTGCTTGTTTAGGTTATTCAGAAAGTGAGTACTATTGCTTTCTTTCCCTGTGAGGTTAGGCCAGTTTCCGAGCCCATGCTTGGCCCCAGACACCTCAGGCAGGAACAGTAGGTATAATTATTTCATCAGCGTTAGGATTAAGTTAGAAAGCAATGAGTATGTATTCTTTTGCATCCCACATGCTAAAAATATCCTTACTCAGTACCCTTGAGGGATCCTGCCTTTTATGAGTCCCCAGGTAACCACAGGGACTACTCAAGTCCTACTGTTACTTCAAGGATTATTTTGATTGTTTTCTATGACACATCATCTTTCAGATTTTTATAAACCGAACAACAGTATCACAAACCAGTGCCTTTCTGTGTGAAGGCTTTCTTGTGAACAGCTCCTGGGTTTGAGCAATATTTCTTTCCCTTACCATGTATATAAGGGACATTTATTTGGTCAGTTCTCAAACATATTATGCCTACATTTCTTCTGCTGTTTTTCTTTGGTTCTCTTCTATTCCCTTAGTTTAAGAGGAAAGGGGCTGAGATAACCAGTGTCAAGCCCTGGTGTCCTAATAGCTGCCCCAGGTATGGCCCCTTTCCCGTACTCCATGTTG
This sequence comes from Pan paniscus, assembly GCF_029289425.2. Lineage (NCBI taxonomy): Eukaryota > Metazoa > Chordata > Mammalia > Primates > Hominidae > Pan > Pan paniscus. The sequence goes on from NC_073254.2 coordinate 20,020,004, forward strand.
CCTTTGGGAGTTCACATGGCCTCTAACCACACAGTGCCTTCTTAGGAATAATGTGGAACATGATCATAGCTTACAGGTTTTTCAAAGCAGTCCTCCTGGAATAACCCAAGAAACTGTTCACATTGATGCAATTGCACATATGCTAAGTGCATTTTAAAGGCAGACCTGAATTTATCACTTTTTGAGAAACGTATTAGTCCTTGTTCAATAGGAATGATATAACTAGGGTAAACCGTCATTATTTTATTCAGGGTGCCTAAAGCAGTAGAATTGTGTGGAGCTATTGCAGCTCAGCTCTGTTCATGAGTGTTTTATGTCCAGTTCTAAATCCTATTCATCTGACCCTATTGCCGCTTTTAATACTGAAGCTGAAGAGAGTGATAATATATATTCCATCACGGAAATAACCACAGAGCCTGGAAGATGGGGTCATGACTTGGAGATTTTGGGTTGAATTCAGGCTCCACCATTTACTATGTCATGGTACATGTTATTGAACCTCACTAAGCCTCAGGGTTCTTAGTTGAGAAATGGGGAAATAATAAGGATTGTGAAGATGAAAGAAAACCATATAGTATGTAAGATAAGCACTCAGCAAGGTAGCAAAGGTACTAAACGGTGTGTAACTATTAACCGTTAGTACTGCAAGTGGCAGTGAAGTGTGTTATAGGATCATGTTATCAGTCACAGGAACTCAGAGTCAGGATAGATAAGTGTTTAGCATTAATTTGTAAGGCAGATTGTATAGATGAAACTGGCGGTCAATAGTTATTTTTTTTTAATGGCTGGTAAAAAAGTGACTACTTTGGGAGCCACAGACCAGTCCTCAATATCTCCTTGAAAATCTACTATCATCCAAGCCTCATTTTCACTTTGCCACTTCTAGGATTTTGCAAAGAAGCAAATTCTTCTTCTGTCCGTTTTCTTTTTTCTGTGCTCTTTAAATGTGTGTTTAAAATCTAGACCTTTTGGGAAAATCTTATTGGCTTTCTAAATTTTAAATTTAATTGGCTTTTGCAATCTACTTTTATTCTTAAATCTGATTAGAAGTAATTCCTTGCTCAGTAATTCCTCAGTAGTTCTGAACTACTTTCTGTGGCTTTTGTAAGCAGTTGTAGTTGGGGTTGAATTTGTATTCTGGGTCATTTGGATTTGCACAAGGACAGTTAGGAAAATGTCAGAGAAATAGAAGCAGTCCTAGTGGAAAAATAAATTATACAGACTGTTGGGTGCGATTAATGGAAATTAATTTAATTTCAATACTGTGGTATCTCCCAAACATAAAGCTAGTGAGAGGCAGATACTTAGAGGTCCCTGGAATCAAGGGTGAGATTGGTCCTGGCTTGATGTCTAATTGGCTGAGTGATCTTACCCTCTCTGGGTCTTTACCTTTCTGAGTTTCCTATCCTTATATGGCATTGGTTAATGGACTACAGTCTCTTCCAGCTCCAGTGTTATATTTCCATTAGAAATAATCTCTGCCTTTGATTAGTCTTGTTCTTCTGTGTTGTGTTGTGCACATGGCCTTATGAGCTGCTGCTATTCCTTATTTCAGGGTTTTGAAAACTTTAATGTGTGTTACAGTTATATTTTGGTCAGACCCATATAGTGCATGTATGATTAGATCTTAATAATTTTCTAAAAATAGCCTTAAAGTGACTGACCTCTTTTGCTTAGCACTATTCTAAGCTATAGTACCTGTGAAATCATGGGTTTGATAGGAGAGTTATATATTTTTCTAGTACACATTGGAAGTATTATGTAGTTATTAAAATGAAGTACTTAGCCTACCTGCTCTCTCAGCTACTCAGGAGGCTTAAGTGGGAGGATTGCTTGAGCCTAGGATGACCAGAATGACCACATTGGACTGAAGTTTAAGCTTTAAGATCAGCTTGAGCAACATAGCAAAACACTTGCTCTAAAATATGTATATATATATATACACACACACACACACACACACGTATATATATGTGTGTATATATACATATATGTATGTGTATATATTATGTATATATACATATATGGGTATATATTATATATGTATATATACATATATGGGTATATATTATATATGTATATATACATATATGGGTGTATATATACACATAAAATATTGATTTTAAATATCTGAAAATATTTTTAAAATTTATTAAAATATATGTAAAATAAGTTTTCACAATGGAATGTGTGCTGCATTTTGGGAATTATCAGTGGGTTTTGGATTTATTGCTTCAACCATTCCCTAATATGTCCCTAATATTTTTCATATGTACCTACATGGATATACTAGTATTTCTGATTGATCTATTGAAACTAGCTTAGTCGCAATAAATAATTGAATCCTGTAATGCACAGGTAGAATCCCAGGATTATTATATGCTAACCATGGAATCCTGGAAAAGATACTCCCACAGATTTGGATTCCATGTGTGTAAAGGAGTGGTGGTTATGGTGTCAGTGGCAGCAGTGGAGGGTCTGGGAGTGATGATGGAGTGGCTCATGTAGAAGATGACAAGTGCTTTGGCCGGGCATGGTGGCTAACGCCTGTAATCCCAGCTCTTTGGGAGGCTGAGGTGGGCGGATCGCAAGGTCGAGAGATCGAGACCATCCTGGCCAACATGGTGAAACCCCGTCTCTACTAAAAATACAAAAAAAATTAGCTGGGCATGGTGGTGCGTACCTGTAGTCCCAGCTACTTGGGAGGCTGAGGCAGGAGAATCACTTGAACCCGGAGGCAGAGGTTGCAGTGAGCTGAGATCTTGCCATTGCACTCCAGCCTGGTGACAGACCGAGACTCCACCTAAAAAAAAGGCAAGAAGATGACAAGTACTTTTAAAATTATAATACAGTTTACCAGTATGAGGTATAATTAGTATTATCACGCAAACATGTGTTGTTTGGAGAAAGGCACCCTTTTCCTCTTTGACTGTGGGTATTAGAGCTGTCCTCCTTGCGTGAGGATGGAGAACTGCTGAGATGCTCATTGGTCATCTCCTCTGTGATGTTTGTTTAGTATGTGGATGGAAGGGGCAGAATGAGTGAGACATCTCGAGCATCCTGCTATGCATTTAGACTGAAAATGTGTTGGCTTTGGTTTTTATTGCCAGGAATGGTCACGGCCACATTGGACCGAAGCTTAAGGCTCTGACTTCCTAAATGATCAAGTATTTCTCCTTGGCTTGAGTAGAAATTTGAAAGAAGAGTTTATTTTCCTCTGGTAACTACATAATGACATTACTGTCAAAGAGGGGACTATTTAAGCTTCAGAATGAGGAGGAGCATAAAGCTGAAATATATGTATGTGTGTATATGTACATACACGCACACAGTCCTGCACCGCAAAACATTTCAGTTTTAGTATATATGCTGCTGAGGTGAGCACGACCAGAAAACATTTCAGTTAATGGCAGACCCCATATATGACAATGGTCCCACAAGATTATAATGCAGCTGAAAAATTCCTATCACCTAGTGATTTGTGTTACAGTTGCCTACAGTATTCAGTATGGTAACATGCTGTTATAGATTTGTAGACTAGGCACAATAGGCTATACTTCATAGCCTAGGTGTGCATAGTGGGCTATACCATCTAGGTTTGTGTGACTACACTCCATGGTGTTCGCACAATGACAAAATTGCCTAATGAAGCATTTTTCAGATTGTATCCTCTTCCTTAAGTGACACATGCTTGTGTGTGTACATATATGTACATATAAAAATTACAGTAAAACTATGAAGGTTTTATTACTCAGGTTTTATAATCTAAGTACCTAATTAGAAAATGTCGAACCGGGTGATATCTTATGGAAACTCTGCTGTTTTTCTTGTACCTTCTGTAAGTGACATGGAGTAGGGGCTGTTTGTTTTCTCTTTCAAGTGTCACTTTGAAACATCTGTGTTGTTAGTAAAGGACAGTGTTTTTTTTTTAAAAAAAACATTTGGTGTCCTTAAATAACTGCAACATAAAAAGATTTTTTTTCTTGATGCTCGTTAACTTTTGACATCACACTCATTTTGCCATTCGAAGTGGTACAGAAACCATATTCCATTGTCTAAAAAAGGATGATCTGCGTCTTTTGTAGGAGAGTAGGACTGTCACCTTGTAGGCCTCTCTCTTTTTTTTGCCGTTTCTTAGTTTAGCCAGGCTTATTCTGCAAGGCCCTGCTCTAGTTCCCTTTTCTAGCTGAATGACCGTCAACACTGTGCTGATTGGTTTTGAGACAGAGTCTCGCTCTGTCACCCAGGCTGGAGTGCAATGGTGTGATCTTGGCTCGCTTCAACCTCTGCCTCATAGGTTCAAGTGATTCTCCTGCCTCAGCCTTCTGAGTAGCTGGGATTACAGGCATGCACCACGACACTGGGCTAATTTTTGTATTTTTAGTAGGGACAGAGTCTCACCATGTTGGCCAGGCTGGTCTTGAGCTCCTGACCTCAAGGAATCCACCTGCCTCGGCCTCTGAAAGTGCTGGGACTACAGGTGTGAGCCACTGTGCCTGGCCACTGATTGGTTTTTAATATATAATTGCAAGTAAATACTTCCTTTTATTACCAAACTAGATCAGGTAACAGAATTTTCACTTTTCCTGGACTATAAAAGATATTCTTTGGAACCTGGGGTCTTTCTGGCCCTGATCAGTTATTGATATTTTTGTTTAGTAGGGATGACACTCTCTACCTGGAGCCACATTTTGACTAAGAACACCTGATTTTTCTCTGTACCATTACTAGTGAAATGTTCCCCTCCATTCATCTTATTAGTTCTCCTCTCCTTATTCTCCACTAATTAACGTGTTCTGGGAGTAGTTTCCATCTTTGGAAAAAACAGCTTTATCTTCATTTGTGGGAATATCAAAACACTGTGTGCTTATAATAATTTTGGGGTTGGCCACTGTATTTCTAGCATTAGGAGAGACTGATGTTTGAATCCTTTCCTATTCCTCTTTTTATCCTTGTAGTAACATTTGTTGTTTTCTCTGCAACTTCAAATGTAATCTTGCTTATTGAGGAAATGTATAAAATATATAAAAGCACTGAGAAGAAAAAAATTATGGGCAATCTGACCACCTAGTGGTGATAAATGTTTTTAATGTTATGGTTTTGTTTTAAATCTTGAATTTTAATGTTAATGTCATAGCCCACTGACATTCTAGTATTCTATTAGGATAACTATTTCATATATAACTATTCTTTAAAGAAAATTGTTATTGCTTGCTAATTTAATCTGTTGTATTTACTAAATTCATTGTTCTTAAAGAAGAATAATGTTCATGAAACCTGGAATTCATATAAACTGCTTCCCAAGAGCTCCATGTTGCATGTATATTATGTTTAAAAGGTACTGAGAGATTTTTAAAAATAGATTCTAGTAATTAAAGGCTATTTTTATCTTTCAGTTAATTTCCTCAGGGGAAATAAATTCCAGTGATGCTAAAGTTGCTCAAATATTGTTAGAGTTGTGTTTAATTTCACCGTTATATATTGTCATTGGTCCTCAGCCTTCATCCCTTCAGAGATTTGTTTTTTGCATAATCATTTGTAAAAAATCATTTGGCTACAAGGCTGGAATTTGGGATTGTCAAGCGGAGTAATAATACTGTTTTGATTAAGAACAAGGTATAAAAGTATGAGGATTTTTCACCCCCTGGGAGATTTATAATTTGATTCTGAAAGCAGTTTATGAAATCAAGTTCCAGAAACTTCCACTTCTTTCACAGACTAGATATGCTGGCTAAAAAAACCCCAACTAGACTCCACATAAAATAATTTTGTTACAATTTTTAGGCTCACCGAAAGTGACAGAACTTCCCAAGGGAGAGGGGAGAAAATGGAAGGAACTGAGCGCCAGGAGCAGTGAGCTGACATGAAGCGAGTGGAGGTGCTACAGCTGCTGTCAGCAGCAGGGCAGCTGAGCGATCAGGCCTCTTGGTAGTAGTGGCAAGATGGGGAAGTCAAACCTGGGCCCCTCACCTTCACCTCTTCAAGAACGCTAAATTGGTTCCAGGGCTGTTGCTGCCCTGGTTACACACAGTCTTTGAAGGCAAGTGTCCCCTACCTAGGCCCTCAAGTTTCCCCCTGATTTGATATCATCCAGCCTAGGATCACCACACACAAACCATCCTGTGTGAAAATCAGCAGAAATCACACCCAATTGCTTCAGCTATTTGAATTCCTTGGCGCAAAGTATAAAATAACTGTATGAAATCTTTAAAGAAGTAGAAAATACAATCTCAAATATGTATAAGTAATAAAAATGGTTTTTAACAAAAGATCATACATGAGTTATTAATCAATGAGAAGACATGGGGGAAATGTACATGCATATTACTCATGAAGGAAGACAAGCTGAAAAGGCTCCATACTCTATGTTTCCCTCTATATGATGTTCTGGAAAACACAAAGCTAGGGAGACAGTGAAAAGAGCAGTGATGATCAGGGGCCAGTGCGGAGACAGTGATGAATTGGCTGAGCGTAGAAGATTTTTAGGGCACCGAAAACACTGTGTGATACTATCATGGTGGATGTATGTTCGACATTTGTTTAAACCCATAGAATGTACAACTCCAAGAGTGAGCCCTAAGGTAAACTAAGGACTTTGGGTGATTATAATGTGTCAGTGTAAGTCCATCTAGTGTAACAAGTGTACCACTCTGGTGGAGGATGCTGATAGTGGAGGAGGCTGTGCATGTGTGGAGGAGGAATTATATGGGATATCTCTGTATCTTCCTCTCAATTTTGCTGTGAACCTAAAACTGTGCTTAAAAAAGTCTTTATTTAAAAAAAGAGGCTATGCCGATTTGAGAAAGAACTAAATAGAACATGTAAAATTGAAAAATGTGTTTGCTTAAATTTAAAAACATGTCCTTTTTCTGGACTAGAATTCAATCTAGGATTACATGTTATATTTTTCATGTGTCCATCTCCTTTATTAAATTGGGATAGTTACTCAGTCTTTCTTTGTTTATTATGACTTTGATATATTTGAAAGGTACTGGCCATATATTGTTACTCAGTCTTTCTTTATCATGACTTTGATATGTTTGAAAGGTACTGGCCATATAATTTGTGTCATGTTTCTCAACTTGACATGATTTTGTATTTTCTCATGGTGAAATTCATATTCTACATTTTTGACAAAAATGCCATGGAGATTTTGTTGTGCCCTTAGTGTGTTCTATCATGAAGAACGTGGTGGTGATATGTTAACTCTGATCACTTGGTAAATGTGGCATCCATTAGGATTCTCCGCCATTATTATTTTCCCCTTTGTAGTTAATAGTGTTTGCAGGAAGATACTTTGAGACTGTGTAAATAGTTCTCATAATATTTTGCCCTATTAACTTTGGATTCCATTGATAATTTTTGCCAGAAATTATTGTGGTGTTTGTCAAATGGTTATTTTCTTTCTAATTTATTCTAAAGGTATTAATTAGAATTTTACTGTAAGGAAGACCTTTACCTTCTCTCCCATATATTTATTTAATTATTTATATCAGTATGGCTTCATGAATATTTGGTTATTGTATGGGTTATAACCTGTTACTAAAATGATTTATTTTATTGCTGAAATTTACCCAGGTTTGGTCTTTGGGAGCCCCTTAAGTAGTCTTCTGTGTCCTCTGACATGTTATCATTTTTTGTCCCCATGAGATATCCCAGATTCATCTTTTACTTTCTCCACCCCAGCCCTGGAATCAGTCATTTCTTTAAGAAACTCTGTTCCTTTTTTATTAAAGAATGGTATTTAGAAGCCTAGACCTGAGTATACTTATTGCCCTAGGGATATCATTACTTGTAGGCCCCCTCTAGTGACAGAGCTAGGAAATACATATACCTACTTCTATTTCCGTATTGATGTATCTGCATATATGTTACAAAATATGAATTCATATGAGTACCTCCAATCTAAGCCAACACCACATGGCTCATTCTAGCCCTCCCCATTGCCTTTGATAGTGACAGTGAGAAACCTGATTCTTCTTACTCATGACATATTTATTTTCTTGTTCAGTCCTGGAATGAACATAAAGGTAGTTTCATAATTGTTAACACATACCTCTGTGGAAAAAATTTGCTAACTAGTGTACAATATTTGCTATGTTTATTTTGTTTTTCATCTTATTTAGTTAAAATACTGTTTTTGAAAGTTATTTTGGTTAATTCTTTTCTTCTCCACTCTCTTTAAGTGGCTGTCATTTATTTAGAATAAACTTCTGTCCATCATTACTGTTTGTATTCCATTTGGGTTCTTCCCACCTCTGGGTAGATTTTATATTATTTTATTATTATTATTATTATTATTATTATTATCATCATCATCGAGACGGAGTCTCCTTTTGTTGCCCAGGCTGGAGTACAGTGGCATGATGTAGGTGCACTGCAATTCCTGCCTCCCGGGTTCAAGTGATTCTCTTGTCTCAGCCTCCCAAGTAGCTGGGATCACAGATGTGTGCCACCACGCCTGGCTAATTTTTGTATTTTTTGGTAGAGATGGTGTTTCACCATGTTGGCCAGGCTGGTCTCGAACTCCTGACCTCAAGTGATCCTCCAGCCTTGGCCTCCCAAAGTGCTGGGATTGCAGGTGTCAGGATTTAATTTTTAATGTTTTGCGTAGATAAAATATTAACGTCCTTCTAAAACTCGGAACTATACAACAAGGTTTACTTAGAAGTCATGACCCCCACTCTGCCATTCATTATACTCCATTCCCATTCAACCATTTTTTCCATCCTGTTTCCACCACCTCTGTGTAGGTGATTTATTTTTGTTATTTCTAGCCTATCCTTCCTTTTTTTCACAAATGAGATGATTCATGTGTATTTTATTATTTCTTACATGAAAGGTAGCAAGTAATATATGCCCTCTTGCACTTTGCCTTTTTTACTTATCAGGATGTCTTGAAAATCGTTCCATATCAGTCCAGAGAGATCTTCCTCGTTCTTTATTACACCTGCAAAAGTACTCTATTGTATAGGTAGACCATAGTTTATTTAACATCTTTCCAATGTGAGACTTTTTAAAAAAATATGGTGCAGTTACAAACAATACTACAATGAAAATTTTGTGCATGTGTATTAATGTTGGAAGTATATTTTCAGGGTAAGTAGTTAGAAATGGAAGGACTGGGTCAAGAGATCAACAAATATGTAGTTTTGTTGGGTGTTGTCAAATTCATCTCCAAAAGGGTTCTACCAGTTTCCATTTTCACCAGCAAAGTATGACTGTACTTATTTTCCAAAGCCTCAGCGTATTCAAAAGAATATGTTGTCTGACTTTTAACTTTTTGCCATTGTGATAGAAGTATTATGTCAGTGTTATTTTAATTTGCTTAATTTGCTCTTTAAGTTTGAATTCCTTTTCATGTGTTCAGGGGTCATTTTCATATCTTTTTTTTGATGAATTGTCTGTTCTTTTTCTATGGAGTTTTTGGCCCTTTGTCAACTTTTAAAAGTTTCTTTACGTTAGTGATATTACCTCTTTGTGGTGTATGTTTCCTGACTTTTGTTCCCCTTCTTTTTTTGTCAGTTTTCAGGTGGAAAGACCTTTATGTGTGTGTGTGTTTGTATGTTGTTAATGGGAATGATTTTTAGTTTTATTGTATTTTAATCAGAGAGTATAGTTTATTATTTCTTCTTTATGGAATATACTTATTTCTTTGTGACTTACTATGTGATCAATTTTTGTTAATATTCTCTGGGCCCTTGAAAATAAAATGTATTTTTCATTATGAAGGGAGTAAGTTTAATGTGTGTGTATGTGTGTGTGTGTGTAAAATATATGTATACATATTTATGTATACACACATGATTTCATTTCCTAATTATGTTTTTAGGTCTTTTATCTTATTAATTTTGCACATTTGATCTTATACTAAGAATGATGTATTAAAGTTTCCTATTATCATTAATATTGTGTTTCTATGTGTGTCTTTTGCGTCCCCTATGGTTCTTTCTACACAAAGGTAATAATTGTCTTATTGATATATAGATATTCATAAGTATTATACCTTCACTGTGATTTGAAACTTTTAGCATGAATACAAGATCTTCTTTGTCTTGCTCGGTGTTTTTTTGCTTGAATTCTACTTTTTCTGATTTTAAGAATGCTATGCTTGCTTTTTTATTGTATCCATTTGCCTGTTATATTCTGTCCATCCATTTGTTTTTAACATTGTTTTAGGTGTATCTTTTGTATAGTTGAGTCATGCTTTGTGGCCAGATTTATTTTTTTTTAAGAGGTGAATTAAGCCTGTTCATATTTATTGATATTACTTTCACATTTATTGAGTTATTGATATATTCGATCTGAACTTTATCATAATATATTGTGGTGTTATATATGTCATAACATGTTATATTTTATTTCTCTACAATGTATGTTTTATTATGCTTTTGAATTGAAATTTTGGTTGCTCTTTAGAAAGGTTATATTTTTGTTTTGATGGTTGCTTTTATACTTAAAACTTTTAAAGTCCCTTATCCCTAATTTTTAACTTTGTTCTTAGTAAAAGTATTCTTTAACTATTGCCTATGCAATAATCAGTATATTCTACTTTCCTCTTTGCTGCTTTCTTCCATTGTTTAGTTACGTTATTTCTACTTTGTCAGAACATATAACAATTGGATATTAGTCTTTCAATGTAATCCCCAGCTTTTAGTCTGAAATCTATAATTTTTATGTATTAACATGTTCTCCATTTGTTTTGTGCTGAAATTTTCCTAGTTATTTATTACTTGAACAAGGCTCATGCTTTGGTAAATTCTTCGGAAAGAGCTCATTAATGTGACATTCCCTATGCTCTTGTGCGTTTCACGTTTTTTCTGTAGACTTGGTGCTTTAAGGACAGCATTGATGGATATAAACTTCTTGACCCACATTTTAAAAAACTGAGTTGTTTGAAAATGTGGCTTCATTGTTGTCTTGTTTCCGTGTTGTTTTTGAAGAATCTGATGCCACTCTGATTGCTTTACTCCTCTCCATTAGTTGATCTTTTTGCCTAGAGGCCTTGACGATTTTCCCCATTATTTATGAAATCTGTTTTATAAGAATATGTCCTGTATTTGATTTTTCCAGGTTCTTTTTCACAGGTACCCATTTTATCTGGTATTAGTTCTGCTCCATTGTTTTTTTTCCCTCTTTAACGGACTCCAATTATATAAATGTAATTCCTTCTTTGCCTGTGTTCCATTTCTACCACTTTCTCTCTGATTCTTCTTTCTTTATTTTACCATCCTCCTTCTGGTTGTTTTTCTCCTTTTCTTCAATGCCCCCTCATTAAATCTTGATTGATTCCATTGTCCCTTGCATGCTTTGGAATTTAGATTTTGTTTCTGAGATGATTTTATTTCTTTTTTTTTTTCTGAGTTAAATCAATTCTCTTTTCATTTTTTCTCTATTTTTGTTCTTAATTTTTGAGTTTCTGACTAAAGCAATTTATATCCTTAAATGCTTGATTGAGCATATGTAACTTAGTTTTTAAGTATTAGTTTGTGTTTCCTTTTAGTGCTCCTTAGTTTTGGGGGGTGGGTGGGAGAAAAGTTGGATTTTCATTAGTTGAGCTCTTTTGAATTGACTTTCTGATTTTTGAGTAATAATTTTCTATATTTTTATTGAATTTATTTGTTGTTCCTTTTTGGTTGTGTAAAAGACTTCCTTAGTCTCTGGTGCCCTCTTCTGTTAGTGTAGCAATGCACACTTTAGTGGTTTATTTATTTATTTTTGGTGTGGGTTAGAGAATGGTTTTGTAAATCCTCTAATTTTTTAGTTGTGCTTTATCTTTCACAACCTTGAATTTTCTCATTTGCATCTTTTTTCTCTTCCTACTCAATTGAAAAGGTTGTCTTTCGCTTTGTATTAACTCCTTTCTCTTTTATTGTAACTATGGTTTTGGGATCCTCTCACTTCAAATTGGGCATGCTTTTACACCACTTTTCTGTGGTCCCTGCTCAGGCCTACTAGGACACTTTTTAAAGGATTTTCACACTTAGTGTAACTTACACTTTCTGGGTTTCTAAGGTCAACCTTAGCACCTCACTCATTCTCCTCTCTTTCTCTTATTTTTTGCAGCTTGCTCTTGCTTACTTCAAAGCCTTATCAGGGGGGTAGGAGTATAACAGTTCTGTCCCTAGGTTTTGACTGGCATTTATTTCTGCCTGCCTGCCTGCCAAAGGCATTGTGTTCAATAGTTTTATTTGTTCTTGTTGCTCTAAATTATTTTTAGAGGAAGCATTGACAGCCGTCATTGTCTTTAGTCCTCATAAGAATAATTTGAGGCCTAGGATATTAGAATATTTCTCTGAAAACGGTTTTGTCTCATTTTGCTGGCCAGTTAGAGGAAGTATGTCTGGGATTGCCTTAGATCATCTTCGTAGCCTGAAGCTCTCTCGATTGTCCAGAAAATGTGATACCTGACTGCAAGTCTACACAAGGACTGGTTTACTTTTGTGCTCATCCTCATCAGGGGGATGAGTCTTTTAGGGACTCAAACACCCCAGCTTGGTTCCACAGCAAAGCTTTCCCTTTTGTCTCACTTCCATGGTAAGCTGTTACAACCCATGTTCAGGTTTTCAGTTGATAGGTTAGATAGGCAGATATTCTCAATGCTTCTCTCTGGCTTTGTGCTTACTTTATTTTTTATTTTTATTTTTTAATTTTTTACCCCTGGCTTCATGCTTCCTGTAGAGTTCAGTCACTCCTCTCTATCTCGGTTTTACTTCTTCAATGCTGTTAAGAATTTCTGTATTTTTTCAGTAGCATTTATCAGGAAGTTTGGTTCTAATTATCCAGACCAACATTACTAGAAATGGCAGCTGATTCATTCTTTTATTAAAACATTTTTTATGTTTGATTATGGGACTTTGGGTGGGAAGAATGATACATTCATTTGCTCAGTTATCCCTTCTGAGCCAATCTTCTACCAAGTAAAGACCTGCTGTGTCACTGACCAGAAAGTTACTTTATTTCAGTGGTAAAGCAGCTTATGACTAATGATAGCTGTGGTTAATAATCATGAAGACAATAATGAGGAAAACTTATTTAGCCATTGGAATGTGCCAGATACTCTGTATTTTTTATATATTATTTTGTTTGTAATAAAATCTACTAATTTACTATTATTATTCCCACTTTATAGATGATTCCCTGAGGCTTAGCTACTGTATCACTTGCCTAAGTTTACACAGATAGTAAGCGGCAGAAACATGTTTGAGGCTCTGCCTTGAGCCTTGGAGATACAGGACTAGCAAATTCCAGCTTGCTTCCTACCTTCATGGACCTTACAGGATTTAATTCCTCGACACTGTGGGATGGTCAGGGATGTAATTTTAGAGTATGAAAGCGATTCACTAGTATTTCCACTAGAATTGAGGATAATGTCTCTTGTTGGGAACTGACTATAAGTTCATGCAAATAAAAAACAGATTAGCAAAGATCAGAAGAGTGTCTTAATTCTCTAAAAACCCCCCATACCATGTAGGGTAGTGTTTTCTTCAGAGTTGTACTAAGTGAATGTTAATTTCATTACGTTTATTGACAGGACATAATGAGTCTTATTCCCACGTTACAACTTTTTAGAGTCAAAAGATTCTTAGCAGAATTTTAAAGTTATCTGATATAGATGGGCCAGGATATTTTCTTTATTTATACTTTCCTGTTGGTTTACAGTTATTTGCTGGTATAAAGGATGGAGAAAGCCTGCAGCTCTTTGAACAAAGTTCTCGCTCTGCGCATAAACAAGAGACACACACCATGGAGGCCGTGAAGCTTGTAGAGTTTGATCTTAAGCAAACGCTTACCAGGCTCATGGCACATCTTTTTGGAGATGGTAAGTGCTCAAACACAGGTTGACAATCTCTTATCTGAAATACTTGGGACAGAAGTGTTTTGGATTTGGGTTTTTTTTTTTTTTTTCATATTTTGAAATTCTTTTTTTTTTTCCCCGAGACGGAGTCTTGCTCTGTCACCCAGGCTGGAGTATAGTGGTGCGATCTCGGCTCACTGCAACCTCCACCTCCCAGGTTCAAGGAATTCTCCTGCCTCAGCCTCTGAGTAGCTGGGATTATAGGCGCCTGTCACCACACTTGGCTAATTTTTATATTTTTAGTAGAGACAGGGTTTTACTATGTTGGCCAAGCTGTTCTCAAACCCCTGGCCTCATGATCTGCCCACCTCGGCCTCCCAAAGTGTTGGGATTACAGGCATGAGCCACCGCGCCAGGCCTGAAATTCTTGCATATACATAATGAGATGTCTTGGGGATGGGAGCCAAGTCTAAACACGAAATTCATTTGTATTTCATATACACTTTACGCACATAGCCTGAAGGTAATTTGATATAATATTTTAAATAATTTCGTGCATGAAACAAAGTTTTGACTGCAATTTGACTGAAAATCTTAAGGAGTTCGGGTACGAAATGTTTCACTTGTGGCTGCAGATTGGCACTCAGAAACTTTTAGCTAGAGAAAGAAAAATGATTATAACGTTTGCTAAGAATGATAATGGATTAGGTCAGTGTCATCAATGGAGTGAAAATATACAGGCTGATTTGGAGTATATTATTATGTTATCATTACATGAGGACGTGATCAGTGGAGCAAGGTTCTTTTTTTTTTTTTTTTTTTTTTGAGACGGAGTCTCGCTCTGTCTCCCAGGCTGGGGTGCAGTGCAGTGGGGTGATCTCAGCTCACTGCAAGCTCTGCCTCCTGGGTTCACGCCATTCTCCTGCCTCAGCCTCCTGAGTAGCTGGGATGACAGGCGCCCACCACCACGCCTGGTTAATTTTTTGTATTTTTAGTAGAGACAGGGTTTCACTGTGTTTGCCAAGATGGTCTCGATCTCCTGACCTCATGATTCACCCGCCTCGGCCTCCCAAAGTGCTGGGATTACAGGCGTGATCCACCACGCCCGGCCCAGTGGAGCAAGGTTCTTAACCATGTGAATGAACCAGTGGAAAACTTTACATATTGCCATACTGATTACCGCTATCAACAGGAGTATATTAACAGTATATTATATCAACAGCAAAAACATTAACAGTATATTTCGTGCAGGAGGAACAATATTGTTGCAATCTAGACCTCACTTAGTCACTTGCCTTTATTTTTCAAAAAATATTTGTTTTCAGTAATGCCACCTTCCCCCTCCAGCTATTTTTAACTTAATTGAGATATATTTTGTTTTTTTAAATCACGATATAAAGAGAAGGTTAGTGGATTTTCCTAATTGTGACTATCTTTAAGAAATACTTACATTTCTTATCTGAGAAGACAGATGACCTACTGTGGTTAGGATTCTCCTTTGCTCTCTTATTCTTGTGAGCTTTTGTAAAAGTCAGTGTTGTTGAGGTGTAATTAACATAAAGTAAGCTATACATATGTAAAGTGTACATTTTGATCAGTTGACATACAATGAACTGCACACGAACATACTCGCACAGTCTTACAAGTTTTGACGTCTTGCAAGTTCATGCCATGAAGCTACCAGTAGAATCAATACATGAACATCTTCATTGTCCCTAGGAGTTTCCTCCTGCTCACTGGCAATCCTTCCCTTCTGCCCTTACCACATCTCACCCCGGGCAACATGTGATCTGCTTTCTGGTGCCATTAATCAGTTTGCATTTTTTAGGTTTATATAAATGGAATCTTAGAATATGTGCTCTTTTTTGTCTGGCTTGTTTTACTTAAAATAATTATTTTGAAATTCATCCATATCATAGTGTATATGAGTAGTTGATTCCTTTTGTTAATCAGTATTCCATTCCACGATTTGTTTATCCATACATTCGTTGATAGGTATCTGGGTAGTTTCCAGTTTTTTGCTATTATCAGTAAAGCGTCTATGAACATTCATGGATCAGTCTTTCTGGGTCGTACATTTTCACTCCTCATAAACGTAGGTATATGTTTAACTTAAAAAAAAACTGCTAAGCTATTTTCTGAAGTGGTTGTACCATCTCGATTCCTTCCAGTAGTCTATTAGAATTCCAGTTGCTGTACATCTTCAGCAACACTTGATAGGGTTAGTAATTCTAATTGTAGCCATTCTAACAGGAGTCTAGTGGTATGTCAAATACACATTTGGCATTTATAAAGTATTCAGTTCCATGATTTGTTTATCCATCCACTCATTGATAGATATCTGGGTAGTTTCCAGTTTTTTGCTATTACCAGTAAAGTGTCTATGAACATTCATGGATGATTCTTTCTGGGTCCTAAGTTTTCACTCCTCTTGAGTAAATACCTAAGAGTGGAATGACTAGATCAAGTAGTAGGTGTATGTTTAACTAAAAAAAAAAAAAAAAAAAAAAAAAAAAAAAAAAAAAAGCTGCTAAGCTATTATCTGAAGGGTTGCACCATCTCGATTCCCAACAGTAGTCTGAAAATGCCAGTTGCTGTACATCTTCAGCAACACTTGATAGGGTTAGTCATTTTAATTGTAGCCATTCTAACAGGAGTCCAGTGGTATGTCAAATACACATTTGGCATTTATAAAGGACTTCTCCATATAAACAAACAGAAATTGTAACTTAAGAGAAAAATGGGTGAACATGAAGGTGGCAAATTATATATATATATATATATATATATATAATGACCAATAAATATATGAAAAGATGCTTGTCTTTATTAGTAATCAGGGAAAAACAAAAGAAAACCACAAAGAGCTTTTTCAAATGGGAAATAATTTTTTAAATCTAACATTTTAAATTGTTGACAAAGGTGTAGAGAAATAGAGTATAGCACAAAGTTCTGGCCTTATGCAGGATTCATGGTCACTGTTCTTCCAGCTGGGACTTCAGTACTCACTGTTCTTGATTCACCTCTATTTTTTCATACTCCAGATTTCCCCTACTTATGCCTGAACTCAAATATGTATTTAAAGAGAATCTTGTTGTCATTTATTAAGCCTCTCCTGCTCTGTTTTAGCAAGGTTTTTTAGAATATCTTGACTGCCATATTGCCAAACGCATAGTTCATGTAATATATAAGAAACCACTAGCTAATCTTCTGTATTTTTAATATAAATACATTTTCAAAAAGTGCACATCAACTTCAGGATAATGTTTTTCTAGGAAGTGGGAAATGGTATTAGGGAGGGGTGGAAACCATGTTTCAAATGTATTTATAATTTTTTTTTAAACTAAAGTTAAATATGACAAAATGTTATGGTTTGATAAAACTGAATAATGAGTATATGGGTGGTTGCTATTTTCTCTTCCTGTCTCTAGGTTTGATATATTTCATTAAAATGGCATAATATAATAGTGAAATAGGTTTCAAATAGAAATTGCTGATGTGAAAAACCTATGATAGCCAGCATCTCTTTGCTTTCATGATAAAAGAAAGGAATTGTGATATTTTAAACATTTATATCATCTGTTTAACACAAATGCAGGGAGATGGATTGAGCTGTTCAGGCCATTTTAGAGGCAGGGTGAGGTAGAAGGGATTCTAGTATTTTAAGGAGGTAGCATTGTGTCTTAACAGAAAGATTCAGGCTCATCTGAATTTTTCCATTGCCAAACTATGGAGAGAATTTTTTTTAGCATCCTCCTTATTTATGTCATCCTACACATTTCTATAATCAAATGATTTGCTGTTGGTGAGGTTTAGAAGCTGGATTTGCACCCTGTTGCAGGCATCACAATATTGAATAAGCTAGCCATACTCCCTGTCTTCAAAGAGCCATGGAGCCTTGGATCTTGAGCTCTCTCCTTGGGAAACATAGGATGTTCTCTGAGCACACAGGCAAGGCGCCTCCTCCTGAGCCCAGCCTGTGCTCCTGGAAGGCTCCTGCTGAGGCACATGCACGCTGACACCTGGTAAGTGGGAATTAGCCTTGGGAAGGGATAAGCAAGGTGGGGGGGCAGAAGAATGGGGTGAAAATGACAAAGCAGGTGACACAAGTACTTGTGGAGAGCAAGCATGATGCAGCACAGTCCACGGAAAGAAGGAAAGAAGAGGCAAGGGGAAGAAAAATGATTGACAGTAGACTCTTATGACCATGGAGAAATGGTATGTAGAATCAGAAAACTTAAAATGAAGCTCCTGTTCATCCCCTTACTCTGAAGTCCTGAACAGGTCACGTAGCATTTCAGGTCTCAGTTTTCTAACTTTTAAAAGTTGTGATGATACTTGCTTCACTCAAGAATAAAACAAGATAACGTGAAAGATGCCTTGTAAGTAAAAAATATCAGATAAATGTGTAAATATGAACAAACGGAAGAAGGAAGGAAGGAAAGGAAAGTTAAGACAAGACAATAAAAGCAGGGAGCACATGACGAAAGAGTAATACGATCAAAGAGCAACGGTCATGGCTGATTCGCCTTCATCATGTCTGAGGGAACAAGAAGGAGCTGTGTACCAGACTGTGGCACCGCAGCCTTATTGGTGCTGATGGTGGCTTTCATATCTGCACCAGGAGATATTTTAAAAAGTAAGCCATATGCTGGCCTCTGTATAGATTATGTAAGCTGTCCAAGGTGTTTCAGGATATATATCTCTCTGAAAATATGGTCCTAGACTTTCCTTTGTATTATTTTTTATATTTGTATTTGCGTAGCTTTCAAATGCAGATGGCAGGTTTCCTTACAAAAAACAATTTATGCAATATATGACTTTTCTGACTGTGATGCCTGTCCTGACATGGTGGGCATGATCCTGGCCAAGAATTAAGAATCTTAAATTTGGGCCAGGCGTGGTGGCTCACACCTGTAATACCAGCACTTTGGGAGGCCGAGTTGGGTAGATCACGAGGTCAGGAGATCAAGATCTCCTGTCTAACATGGTGGAACCCCCATCTCTACTAAAAATACAAAAAAATTAGCTGGGTGTGGTGGCACATGCCTGTAGTCCCGGCTACTCGGGAGGCTGAGGCAGGAGAATCGCTTGAACCTGAGAGGCGGAGGTTGCAGTGAGCTGAGATTGCACCACCGTACTCCAGCCTGGGCGACAGAGCGAGACTCTGACTCAAAAAAAAAAGAAACTTAAATTTTAGAATAGCAGTGAAGTTGTAGCTTCTTTCATTTAGGCATATGTTGCTTTATTGTTTTAAAAATATTGTCAGCCTAGACTTTTGGTAGTCAGCTTTTATTACAGATCGATGTTGCTCTTTTATAAATGTTCAAATTCACTTTTTGTCTGTAAGACTGAGCTGGCAGAATTATGGAATGGAATTAAAGTTTAAAAATCCACCTGCTTGGAGAATACATGTTGGTTCACATGCATCAGAATCTATCTGGGAAGAAAGCCTTTCCTTTTTCTTCTTTCCTTTGAGCCATGGTCATTTTTAACCCCATCCACACAGTGGCCAGGCATCCTGAAACTGCTGAAAGGTGCCTCATTCACACACCCTTGCCATGCCCTGGTGTGTTTCTGCCGGTTGTGTTGCCACGAGCTGTTGTTGTAGAGGTGTGTGAGCTTGTCCCCGACCGTGTTTGCCGTGTTTGTGACGTCCGCTGTATTGCCTCTCAGGGGAGATGTGAAGTGAAGTGGGAAGGTGACTGGAACCCGGGCCCATCTGATGAACTAGAAGAGTGAGAGGGTCTGTATCACAGAACACAGACAGTGCTGTGTGCTTCCTTCATGCTCACACTGAATGTTAACAACGCTTTCAGGATTCTCAGCTGTTTCTTCTGAACTCTGAAGAAAAGTGCTTTGTTCGTTTTTGTGTTTTTGTGTTTTGTTTTTTTTTTTTTGAGATGGAGTCTCACTCTGTCATCCAAGCTAAAGTGCAGTGGCGTGATCTCAGTTCACTGCAAACTCTGCCTCCTGGGTTCCAGCGATTCTCATGCCTCAGCCTCCCACGTAGCTGGGATTACAGGCGTGCGCCACCACACCTGGCTACTTTTTTGTATTTTGTATTTTTAGTAGAGACGGGGTTTCACCATGTTGTCCACACTGGTCTCGAACTCCTGACCTCAGGTGATTCACCCACTTTGGACACCCAAAGTGCTGGGATTACAGGCGTGAGCCACCGCACCTGGCCGCGTTGTTCTATTTCAGGCATTTCAGAAGCACTAATTAGTTATGGGTTTTGGGTTCTTGCTGTTGGTTGGTTTATTAATTAAGTAATTTTGCTAGCTTCTGAAAAATGTCTTGGTAAACCTATCTAGGTGCCATCAACCTGGATTAAATTTAGATTAATAATAGCAATAATAATGGTAATAATGGTGACGATAGAGATAATAGTTAACAGTGTGAAACCCTGTGCTAAGCACGTTGACAAGGAGTTTTTTCTTTTGACGTGCATCTATGATATGGGTGTTACAATCTCTGTTTTTCAGATGATGTATTGAGAGTAAAAATTAGGTTTATAATTAATTGTTAGTGCTACATTCTTCTTAAATGGAATCACATCAAAAATTTTAAGTGTGTATCACTTTAAAAATTTTTAAACCATCTCTATGATATGGGTGTTACAATCTCCGTTTTTCAGATGCAGGAACCTAGACACAGAGAAAAAGTGCCATGTAAAAATCACAGGGCTGGTAAGTATTTGAGGCAGTTCGAGCCCACAGGCTGACTTCTAAGGCCATACCAGAAGTTAGCTTCTGGATAGGATACAAAGAAATCTTATTAGTAATATTTCAGAGACTGTGAGGCCTATAAAAGCCATGATGTCCCCCTGGCCAAACAAAAACAACAACAACAACAACAAAAAAACATCAGGGCCAGGCCCAATGGCTCACGCCTGTAGTCCCAGCCACTTAGGAGGCTGAGGCAGGAGGATTGCTTAAGCCCAGGAGTCCAAGGCTGCAGTGAGATATGATCATGCCCCTGCACTCCAGCCTGGCCAACAGACTGAGATCCTGTCTCTTTAAAACAAAACAAAACAAAACAAAAAATCGTCTTCTCTCTAGGTGCTGCCTCTGATTCTGCCTCTGATTCTTTCCTTTACCTTCTCTTCCCATTCAGTGCCTCCTGGTAGCTAGCTTGTGGTAAAGCCTCCATTTACTACATCATATCTAATTACATTCTGGGTAGCAAAGACCATTTAAAAACTTAAGGTTCACTCTTTCTATAATTAGTGATGAATGGGAACTGCCTCTACAGGCCTCAGAAATATTGAGCAACTCTTTTTATATTTGTTTTTATGGTCCAGGCTTTTCACCTTTTATTATTATTATTGGATTCCTTTGTTCTTGAAAAGCAAAATTAAAAATTAGAACACACTATTTCCTTGTGGCAGTATGTTATTACAGCTGCTTTAGTTTCAGGTTTTTTTCCTGTCCAAATGTGGTTTATTATTTTCTGCTAACATTTCAATTGTACCAGCATCCTAAGGCTATTATAAGAAAGGTTATCATTTTAGAATTAGAAAGAAATAAAATAACTCTTTAGACTATTTTTATGCTTGTGGATTTTGTTGTCATTTTTAATATTTCTCGAGTGTTTTCTGTATATTTTGTACTGTGCTTAGTAGATCATTTCTTTCAGAGTAACCAAGGTGGGGATTTAGGATTTCTAACTTTTAAATTTCTCTTTCTGTCCTTGAGTTTCCAGCCTTTCTTTGGCACAGTTTCTTTGCTAAACATTGGCATTTCCCTTTCTAAAGGATTGGCCTTGTAGCACAGTTTAGATTAATTAGTGTGAAGGAGAGATGGATTGGGACCCTTGGGGGAGTCATGTCTTGTCTTTGCTTGTTAAAAGACCTGTGGTGGTCATTGAAATGCACCTCCCAGCATCCCCTCCGAGGGTCCAGGCTGATGGGATTGCAGATCGCCTGCAGCTGTCAGCTTCTTGGGGAATTGCCTCAGCTGCAGGGAGCCTCCTTGCCCAAAGACATGCCCTTCCTGGGGCAGCCCACATCCGAAGACTGAATGTGGCAAGAATACAAAGGCCCTCCATGGGCCATTCTGATGGGCTGTCTGCTCCAGACCTCTGGCAAGGTAAAGGCTTCATTGGCCTGACTGTAGTTCGTTGACTTCTCCCTCTGCCCAGTTTGCTGCCACTGTCTTCATCCACACGTGTTGATTCCCTTCAGATAACGTGCTTGCCAGCCCAACCTGCATAGGGACCTATACATGGTCCCATCCAGCAGAAACATTCTAGGGCCCTGTGTTGTGAGTGATGTCCTGGTCAGGAGTGAAATCACTTGATCATGTGTAATAAGGAATCACGTCTTCCATACCTTTTCATATTTTTTTTATCCATGAGGCTCTATTAGTATAAATGAAGTGAAAGGGATCAAGAATAAGAATTAGATTTATAATTAATTGTTAGTGCTACATTCTTCCTAAATGGAATCACATCAAAAATTGTAAGTGTGTATCACTTTATTAATTTTTAAATCAGCTCTTTTGGGCTGGCTGCTGTTGCCTGGCTTGGGGAGTGTTATCCTTCTCAGAGTACTCCTAGACAGTGAAGTAGCCAAGGCAGTTGTTGCATTCAAGCAATTTTGACTTGTCTGTACTCGCCTCGCCGTAGCTTAGATGTAGTCTAGAGCAGGTTGCTCTTTCCGATAAAAACGGGCCAACACCTTCAACCTCTGAGACTTGGGATCATTAACTGTGAAAAGTGAAGTGCCTCGCTTTAAGCCAGTGGAGGGACTCAGTGGAAATAAGACATCACCCTAGGAATCAGGTGGAGAGAGGCCTAAGACACACTTTTCCTTAGATGTCTAGTGAAGTGGGAAAATATATACTAGGGTTGATCTGTTGGGGCTAAGGAATTGGTACAAGGGAACCTCTTTAGAGAAAGGTTGAGATAGCAATAGTTGAGCTGAACTATAATACTTTTAAGGAGCCCAGAAACCTTCCTGATTCTATGGCAGTTGGGCAGAGGATAACAGAGAGGTTCACTAATCTAGGGAAATAATAAATGGAAATTGTTTGGGGTTTTATGTTAATTAAAATAAAATTATTGGATCTTAAGGTACAGAGAAAAAGGCACTGAAAATTTTAGGGCTGCTGTAATGAAAACCATCAGTGTGCCTGGAACTACACCCATTGCAAACTATTTTTACTGGTACTAATAACTCTCAGGTGGTTGGTATACAGGTGACCTAGAAACCATTAAGATTTAGGGAGAGAGGGAAGATTCTCCTTCTACTCTTTAGGTTCATAGAAAGCTCAATTTCCTGATTGATTTCAGCCACTTCTCTTCTGGCCTGTCTTCTAGCTCTACTAAGGAATTGATCATCAGCATAAAGTTAGTTATTGGAACTCTGTTATCAACCACTTTAACTCCTTCACTCCTTTGACTTGCACTAGACACTCGATGAAAACCTAGCCTTGAATCGGTGCCCAAATCTCTTTATGCTTCCCCCTCCTGTAGCAGCTCAGATTTGCCACCTTAGCCAGGTCAAGGTTGGTGGCTCTCTTCTTTCTTATTTTGGTCAGCTCACTGTACAAATCCCTTTTTTTCTGATATTCCACACCATTTTTTCAGTCTCCATTTTTCTATTCTTTGTCAGAGGATAAGCTGTATTTTACTGAGAAAATCTAGGTGACTGGCTATGGATTTTGTGCTTAGTTGGACTGCTGATTACCAGCCCATCAGTTTCTCTAGAATTTTGTTTCATCAGCTTTAAATATACCCTAAACGATGTCATCTCACAATAAAACAAACAACTACCATTATTTGATGATCCATCTTTCTCTGGAAACTTACTGTCCTTTTCAGCTACAGTTTATGAAATATACCTTCCAATTGCTGCCCGACAGAGGCAGCGGTGGTTAGTTCATTCTAATGGTTTCTGTTGAGGTCACGATTGATTTCCAAATTATAAAATTCAACAGATTGGGGAAAACACTTATTATGCTGAATCTTTCTGCTTACTCTTTTGTTTATTGAATTATAATGGGCTTCCAATAAACTAAAGTGTACAATTTGATAACTTTTGACATAATTATACACACACTAAAGCATCACCACAATCAAGATACACTCATCACCCCAAAACGTTTCCTTGTGCTCCTTCACTGTCCCTCTACCACCTCTTCTGCCCACTCTCCCTACCCACCAGGCCTAGGTAACTAGTGATCTGCTTTCTGTTACTATAGGTTGGTTAGCATTTTCTAGATTTATGTTCAAGGAAATCCTATTGTATGTATTCTCTGGCTTCTTTCACTCAGCATAATTATTTTGAGATTCATGCATTTTGTAGCGTGTTATCAATACTTCATTCCTTTTTGTTACTAAGTAGGGTATTACATTGTACTGATATTCCACAATATGTGTATTCATCCACCTATTGTTGGCTATTTGAGTTGTTTCCAGGTTTTGGCTATTGCAAATGAAGCTTCTATAAATATTTGTGGACAAGTCTTTATATGGACATCGCTTTTATTTTTCTTGAGTAAATAGCTACAAATGGAATGGCTGCATGGTAGGTATATGACTGTTTTTTTTTTTTTTTTTTTTGAGACAGAGTCTCACTCTGTCACCCAGGCTTGAGTGCAGCATCGCGATCTCGGCTCACTGCAACCTCCGTCTCCTGGGTTCAAGCAATTCTCTGCCTCAGCCCCGCGAGTAGCTGAGATTACAGGTGCCCGCCACCATGCCTGGGTAATTTTTTTCTTGTATTTTTAGTAGAGACGGGGTTTCACCAACTTGGCCAGGCTGGTCTTGAACTCCTGACCTCATGATGCACCTGCCTTGGCCTCCCAAAATGCTGGGATTACAGGCGTGAGCCACTGCACCCGGCCATGACTAACTTTTAAAGAAACTGTCAAACTGTTCAACTGCTTGTACCATGTTACATTTCCACTAGCAGTGCCTAGGAGTGGAAGTTGCTCCTCATTTTTGCTAGCACTTGTTATAGTCATTGTAATTTTAGCCATTCTGATAGGAGTGTAGTGGTATCTGATTATGATTTTAATTTGTATTTTCTTTTCTTTTCTTTTCTTTTTTTTTGAGACAGAGTCTTGCTCTGTCGCCAAGGCTGGAGTGCAGTGGTGTGATCTCAGCTCACTGCAACCTCCACCTCCTGGGTTCAAGCAGTTCTCTCCCACCTCAGCCTCCCAAGTAGCTGGGATTACAGGTGCACACCACCACGCCTAGGTAATTTTTGTATTTTTAGTAGAGACAGAGTTTCGCTATGTTAGCTAGGCTGGCCTGGAATTCCTGACCTCAGGTGATTCACCCACCTCGGCCTCCCAAAGTGTTGGGATTACAGGCGTGAGCCACCGCTCCCTGCCTAATTTGTGTTTTCTTAGTTGATAATGATGCTGAATATTATGTACTTATTTGCATTCATATAACTATTTGGCAAAGTATTCAAATATTTTGCCCATTTGTTTTCTTTCTTTTTTTTGATCTTGCTCTTTTGCCCAGGCTGGAGTGAAGTGGCATGATCTCAGCTCACTGCATCCTTGACCTCCCAGGTCAAGCGATGCGCC
This sequence comes from Pan paniscus, assembly GCF_029289425.2. NCBI lineage: Eukaryota > Metazoa > Chordata > Mammalia > Primates > Hominidae > Pan > Pan paniscus. Next base: position 20,045,348 of record NC_073254.2, read on the forward strand.
CACTTCAGCCTCCCAAGTAACGGGGATTACAGGTGCTCATCACAATGCCAGTTAATTTTGTTTATATTTTGTAGAGATGGGGTCTCACTATATTGTCCAGGCTGGTCTTGAACTCCTGGGCTCAAGCAGTCTGCCCACATTGGCCTCCCAAAGTGCTGGGATTACAGGTGTGAGCTACTGCACCTGGCCCTATTATCTTTTTATTGATTTTTGAAACTGTGAATTTTGGATATGATTCTTTTGTGGGATGTGGGATTTGCAATATTTTCACTCAGTCTTTTCATTAGTGTTGTTCCTCAAAAGGCAGAAGTTCTTTAACTTTGATGAAACCCAGTTAACCAATTTTTTTCTTTTATGGATTATGCTTTTGATATTGTTTCTCGGACATCTTTCCTAACCCAAGGTCACAAAGATTTTTCTACTATGTTTTCTTGTAGAAGTTTTATAGTTTTCAGTTTTATATTTAGATTTGTGATTCCTTTGAAGAATTTTATGGATGATCTGAGGTACGGATTGAAATTTTGTTTTCCATATTGATATCCAGTTGTTCCAGCATCGTTTGTTGAAATGACCTTTCCTTCTGCACTGCAAAGTCTTCGTACCATTGTCTGGAATCAATTAACCATGTATGTCTGGGGCTATTTCTGGACTCTGTATTCTGTTCCATGCATCTGTTATTTGTCTATCTTGACACAATACTTCACTGTCTTTATCACAGTAGCTTTATAATGTCTTAAAATTGGTTAAATTCTTGTAACTTTGTTCTTTTTTCGAAGTTATTTTAATTAGATTGTTTACATTTGATGTTATTATTGATGTTGTTGGATTGAAATGATCATTTTGCTATTTGCTTTCTATGAGTAACATTTTTTTTCTTTGTTCTCTTACTTTGTTTGGATTAATTGTATTTTTTATTGTTCCATTTTATTTCCTTTGTCTTATGAGGGGTAACTTTTTGTTTTGTTATTTTAGCAGTTGCTTTAGGATTTACAGTTATCACAGTCTCACTTCACTTTGAGTGCTGTTACCCCACTTCTGTATAGCGTAAGAACAGCAGACTTCCCTGTTTCCCATCTTGGCCTTTGTGCCGTCACGTATTTTAATTCTTATGTATACTATCAACTCCTAAATACGTTATGATTATTTTTGCTTTGAATAGTTGATCAGCTTTTAAAGATATTTAAATAGTAAGAAAAGTCTTTATATCTCCTAGGTCCTTACCATCTTCAGTGCTCTTCATCTGGGTTCCCAACTGATATTTCCCTTCTGCACAGCAGAAGGTCTGCTTCTGCTAATGATGAATTCTTTTGCATTTGTACGTCCATAAAGCCTTTATTTTTGAGATATTTTCACTGGGAAAAGAATTCTAGATTAATAGTTTTTTTTACCTCTGTGTATTTATTTTTGAGATAGGGTCTTGCTCTGTCACTTAGGCTGGAGTGCAATGGCGTGATCATGGCCCACTGCAGCCTCCAAGTCCTGGGCTCAAAGGATCCTTTTACTTCAGCCTCCTGAGGAGCTGAGACTACAGGTGTGCACCACCACACCCTGCTAACTTTTAAAATTAAAAAAAAATTGTAGAGAGATGGGGTGTCACCATGTTGCCCAGGCTGGTCTTGAACTCCTGGCCTCAAGTGATTCTCCTTCCTCGGCCTCCCAGACTGCTGGGATTACAGGTATGAGCCACTGTGCCCTGGCCCTTTTAGTTTTTTAGAGGTGATATTCCTAGATCTCTTCTCACTTGCCCTGTTTCCTGTGAGAAATCTGCTCTTAACTTTGCTTTTGTCTTTGTTTTTCTGTACATAATGTGTCTCTTCTCTCTGAGTCGTTTTGCAATGTTTTCTTTGTCGCTGGTTTTAAGCAGTTTGATTATGATGTACATAGATACAGTTTTCTTCAGATTTCTTATGTTTGGAATTGGTTGAGCTTCTTGGATTTATATTTTTCGTGAAATCTGGAAAATTTTGGTCAATTATTTCTTCAGATACTTTCTGTTACTCTCCTCCTTTAGGTACTCCACTTGCATGTGTATGTGGCCACTTAAAACTTTGCCACTACTGGTGCTCTGTTCATTTTTCTTTCAGTGATTTTTTTTTTCCTTCTATATTGCATTTTGGATAATTTCTATTGCTTTATCTTCAAGTTTACCAATATTTCTTCTACAGTGTCTAATTTTCTGTTAACTCCATCCTGTGTATTTTTCATCTCATTCATTTGCTTCGGTTTGGATATTTTTAATATCATCCCTGTTTCTACTTAACATGTTTAGTCTTTCCTCTAGCTTTTTGAACATAACGAATATTATAATCCATATTTTAACACATTTTTTCCTACTAATTCTGACATCTGTCATTCCTTGGTGAATTGCTTTTGATTCTTCTGTACTTTGTATTATGTATTTTGTTTCTATTTTGCATGCCTGGTAATTTACTATAGGATATTGCCAAACATTGTTAATTTTACCTTCTGATGCATTGGATATTTTTTACCTTCCTAATATCCGCGAGCTTTATTCTGGGATTACTTAGAAACACTTTGATCCATTTAGGTCTTCTTTTTAAGCCTTACTAGGCAGGACCAGTATAGAGTTTCGTCTGGGGATAGTTTTGCCCACTACCTATGCGAGACCTGTCTTAGCTCTGTAACTGATAACCCGTGAATTATCAGGTTTTCCCCTTGGCTGTTGAGAACTGGCACTATTCCTGGTCCTGTGTGAGCTCCAACTTTATTCCCTCTAATACTTTTGTGTGGTTTGTTCCCTGACCTTAGGTAGATTTTTCAATACACATGATCAGTGTTCAGTTGAATGCTGTAGGGGTTCTTCTGCAGATCTCCAGAGTTCTTCGCGCAGCTCTCTTCTCTCCTTTACTCTGCCCTGAGAATTCTAGCTATCCTGACTTGTCCAGACTCCCGGCTCTGTCTCCTCAAATCAAGGAGACTGTTGGGCTCTCCCATGTTCTCCTTAGGTCTCACCCCTCTGGGGGGTCTGTGTCCTTGGTCACCTGGTGTCCTCTGTTTTGAGTGGTGTGATTTTATATATTTGTCTTATTATTATTATTATTATTATTAGTTTTACATATGGAAGGGTAAAACTGGTTTATTATTCCATCCTGTCCAGATGTGGAAGTTTCTCTTTTTCATTTGAATCGTTTGGCTACTCCTTCTGGACCTTCCTTCCTGCAATTTTCTATTACATCTCATTCCCCTCTTCGCCTTCATTATATTCTTACATCTCTCTCATCACTTACTCTCTGTGTCTTTTTTGGTCTTCTTTTCTGATGCAGCTTAATGTTTGTGACAGGAACTCTTTGAAAGGGTGGCTGGTGTTTTCCTTCTCAGAGAAGAATTTGACTGGGAGATGGATACAATCCTAAAGATGCATTTTTAGATCTGTTTTACAAAACCAGAATTTTTATGAATTTTATTTTCTAGAACACATCAGTGAATTGTGCTTTCATGTATCTCTTAAGATATCTAAAACACACTTATTTTAAAGTCTCAGATTGTTTCATAAAAATAATCTCAACTGAGGTAAGTTAATGTTTGATTATTTGTTCTGCTGGCTGTATTACTTAGCATTAGATTTATCCATGTGTTTTAGAATTTTGGGTTGCAGGGTCATATTCAGAGGAAGGTTTTTTTGTTCTTTACCGTTTCTCTGTTTTCTTCCTTCCTGTCCTTCTCCCCCATCCCCCGTCTCTTACTTTTCACCCTATAAGTGGATTTGCAGGTGATTCCACCCAATTCTCTAGGCTTGAAATCCAGAGTGAGATTTCCCAGGGATCCATCAGATGTCTAGCACCCATACAATGAGGGGATGGAGCTGATCCTAGGCCTATGGCTTGGATCCCTAATCTTAAAGCTCCTTAGATCTACAGCCCCATGCTGCATTTGGGTGACAGTATTTGACTTCCTTCTGGCACCGTCATGGAGCTTATCCCATCCCAGCCTCTGACTTGAAGCTTTTTGCCTCCCTCCTGCCCCAAGCCCACAGTGTGCCATCCTGCAGGAGGCAGGCTCCTGGTTCTTCTTGGTTGTGGACCCCAAGCCCAGCAGGCTCACTTTATCCTCTCTTCCTGTTTTGCTTCTGGCCTGTGGAGGTTTACATTTTGTATTAGTCCATTTTCACATTGCTGATAAAGACATACCCAAGACTGGAAAGAAAAACAGGTTTAATGGAGTTACAGTTCCACCTGGCTGGGGAGGCCTTACAATCGTGGCAGAAGGCGAAAGACACGTCTCACAAGGCAGCAGGCAAGAAAAGAGAGCTTGTGCAGGGAAACTCCCATTTTTAAAACCATCAACTCTTGTGAGACTTATTCACTGCAACAAGAACAGCATGGGAAAGACCCACCCCCATGATTCAATTACTTCCCACTGTGCCCCTCCCACAACACATGGGAATTCAAGATGAGATTTGGGTGGGGACACAGCCAAACCATATCATTCCATCCCTGGCCCCTCCCAAATCTCATGTCCTCACATTTCAAAACCAAACATGCCTTCTCAACAGTCCCCCAAAGTCTTAACTCATTTCAGTGTTAACTCAAAAGTTCACAGTCTCAAATCTCATCTGAGACAGGGCAAGTCATTTTTGTCTATGACCCTGTAAAATCCAAAGCAAGTTAGTTACTTCCTAGATACAATGGGGGTACTGGCATTGGGTAAATACAGCCTTTCCAAATGGGAGAAATTGGCCAAAACAAAGGAGCTACCAGGCCCCATGCAAGTGTGAAATCCAGCGGGGCAGTAAAATCTTAAAGCTCCAGAATGATCTCCTTCAACGCCATGTCTCACATACAGGTCCTGCTGATGCAAGAGGTATGTTCCCATGGTTTTGGGCAGCTCTGCCCCTGTGGCTTTGCAGGGTACAGCCTCCTTCCAAGCTGCTTCCATAGGCTGGTGTTGAGTGTCTGCGGCTTTTCTAGGTGCCTGGTGCAAGCTGTTGACTTCCTTCTGGCACCGTCATGGAGCTTATCCCATCCCAGCCTCTGACTTGAAGCTTTTTGCCTCCCTCCTGCCGCAAGCCCACAGTGTGCCATCCTGCAGGAGGCAGGCTCCTGGTTCTTCTTGGTTGTGGACCCCAGACCCATTCTGGGGTCTGGAGGGGTCTGGAGGACGGCGTCCCTCTTCTCACAGCTCCACTAAGTGGTGCCCCAGCAGGGATTCTGTGTGGGGGCTCCTACCCAAGATTTCCCTTCTGCACTGCCCTAGCAGAGGTTCTCCATGAGAACTCCACCCCTACAGCAAACTTCTGCCTGGGCATCCAGGCATTTCCATGCATCTTGTGAAATCTAGGTGGAGGTTCCCAAACCTCAATTCTTGACTTCTGTGTACTCACAGGCTCCACACCACATGGAAGCTGCTAAGGTTTGAGGCCTGCACCCTCCGAAGCCACAGCCCGAGCTCTGCATTGACCCCTTTCAGCCACATAACAACTGGGACACAGGGCACCAAGTCCCTAGGCTGCACACAGCATGGGGACCCTGGGCCTGGCTCATGAAACCACTTTTTCCTTCTAGGCCTCCAGGCCTGTGATGAGAAGGGCTGCCACAAAGACCTCTGACATGTCCCAGAGACATTTTCCCCATTGTCTTGGGGATTAACTTTCACCTTCTTGTTACTTATGCCAATTTCTGCAGCCAGTTTGAATTTCTCCTCAGAAAATGGGATTTTCTTTTCTATCGCATTGTCAGGCTACAGATTTTCCAAAGTTTTATGCTCTGCTTTCCTTATAAAGCCAAATGCCTTTAACAGCACCCAAGTCACCTCTTGAATGCTTTGCTGCTTAGATATTTCTTCTGCCAGATACCCTAAATCATGTCTCTCAAGTTCAAAGTTCCACAAATCTCTAAAACAGAGGCAAAATGCTGCCAGTCTCTTTGCTAAAACATAACAAAAGTTACTCTGCTCCATTTCCGAACAAGTTCCTCATCTCCATCTGAGACCATCTCAGCCTGGACTTCATTGTCCATATTACTATCAGCTTTTGGTCAAAGCCATTCAAGAAGTCTCTAGGGAATTTCAAACTTTCCCACATTTTTCTGTTTTCTTCTGAGCTCTCCAAACTATTCCAACCTCCTCCTGTTACCCAGTTTCAAAGTCACTTCCACATTTTGGGATGTCTTTTCAGCAGCGCCCCACTCTGCTGGCACCAATTTACTGAATTAGTTTGTTTTCACACTGGTGATAAAAACATACCTGAGACTGGGAGGAAAAATAGGCTTAATGGACTCACAGTTTCATATGGCTGGGGAGGCCTCACAATCATGGCAGAAGGTGAAAGGCCCATCTGACTTGGTGACAGACAAGAGAAGAGAGCTTGTGCAGGGAAACTCCTGTTTTTAAACCCGTCAGATCTCATGAGACTTATTCACTATCACGAGAACAGCATGGGAAAACCTGCCCCCATGATTCAGTTACCTCCCACTGTGCCCCTTCCACAATGCGTGGGAATTCAAGATGAGATTTGGGTGGGGACACAGCCAAACCATATCACCTTTTATCTTTCAACTTAGACTATGCCTGTTTGGTTCTCTCTCTCTCTCTCTCTCTTTTTTTTTTTTTTAAATCATAAATGTCACTGTTGTGTCTTAGGAGAACAAGGACACAGACCGTGCCTTCTTGGTCTCATGAGTGTGCTTTGTGTTGGAAGCTGAGTTAATGTGGTGTTGCACTGTCTGCTCCAGTGGAGGGCAGCATGGGGCTGTGCTGTCCCACACACCTGGTTCTGATCCTGGCATTTACTCTCTACTGTAAACTGAGATTAGATACATGAGCTGTTGCAGTCACATTTCCCTCATCTGCAAAGTGGGAATGAGAGTAACGATTGTTCAGTGTATATGCCAGCCTCACATCAGCGTAAGCATGAAGTGAGAGCAGGCATGGGAAGTGTTTAGCACAGTGCCCAGCATATAGTAAATGAACAGTAAATGTCAGTTACCCAGGAACACAATTTAGACATGCTTATTTTTTCATATTTTATTAAAAAGTGAGATGTTTCAGATTATGAGCTGAATTTCATGACATTCAATGAAAAAAAATACCCACTGAGTGTTAATGAGCTGCTAGTACTGTGTTAGGCTTTTTACACACTTCCCCATGCTGAATTGTCACAGAAACTCTGTGAGATATTCTTATTTTTGACAAAATTGAAGCAGTGCGAGGTTAAGTAACTGGCCTGAGGTCACTCAGCTGCAAGTGATAAAGCTGGGATTTGCTTCTAGATCTGTGCTGGCTCTTAGATCCAGGCTGTCCCCCACCCAACCAGCTTTGTGGAGGCTGGTGTGTGAGCCTTCTGTTTACAATGCCTCTCTGTGTAGCCTGCAGGGATCTGAAGATAGTTTCCTTCGAGAACAGGTTGATGAGGAGGATCGAGGACCAAAGGGCTGTGCTGTGGCTCTGCCTGAGGCCGGGATGCTATTGGACTGTCCCCTCTGCTGCTTGATAGAGAGCACGGGAGTGATCACTTACCCTAGTGCCTCTGAACCCATACCCAGATTTCAGAATGAGGGGCCCATTAAATTGTGCCATACTCCATTTCTCATTTCATTGTGAGGTAGAGAAACGATCATATCATCTTACGATCCAAGCGCTAGTCAAAAGGATCCCTGTGTAGAGGAGTCCCAGGGAAACAGTGTGAAACTGCACTTGCACACACTGGTCTTTCTGCCAAGCAGAAGAATAATAGCTGTGGGACCAGTTATACCATTGCCAATGGTGGAGGAAATCGCCTGCCTTTTATTTTTCCCCTATTGCTTTGTGTTTGTCTTAGCAGGAGTCATTGCGGCTGAAATAGTGTTAATATCTTCTGTATGCTTGGGAGGTCCCACACTGGAGGATTTTATTACCCTCTGTGAGAGGGAAGAGGTGGTATTTACCGTTAACTTTGTAGTAGGAATGGTTTTATTCCACTTGGCACTCTGCAGCGCTGGACTCCAGGGTACATGGTTGTGTGGACGCATAGGATATATATGGCGCTCTTAAAGAGTCACAGTGGTGGCATTGCCAGGTTTGTAAGGCCCTAGATAGGGATGAAGTGTAGGTCATGAATGACTTCATGCTGCGTGTGAGGTGGGCTTTGGAAACAGAATCAGTATTTTTATTCCCACATGGATGCTTCAGGCCTTAAAAGTGCCTCCTCTTCCTTATGACTGCCAGCCACATTTACTGAGTCCAGAAGACACTCTTTTCTTCTCTTAGGGGAGAGACGAGATGTAAACAGCAAGGGCAAGGAAGGCAGCCCTGGGAATCGTGTCTGTGGGTACTCAACTGTTGCTTTATCTAAGTGGGAGCTGCGTAAGAGGGTCGAGCTGGTGTTCTTTTATCAGCAAAGCCCTGGATCTTTGTCTGGGACCTACACTCTCATTGTATTCTTCCGCCAGTTAGTTCTATGGCCTTGGCGCCTGTGGAAAGTATTGAGCTAATGTTAGTGCAAAATATTATACAACACCTATCGAGGGCGTTTTGGCAATATTTATTAAAATCATAAAAGCATTTACTCTTCAACTCAACAGGATATTTAGTCACAGCATTGCTTTCAGTAGCAAAACACTGAATATTCTCCAAGTGTGTATCAGTAAGACTTCGTATATGAATGTGGGCCACACGCAGGAATCTTTGGTAGGAGTAAGAAAAGGACTGAGGGCGTGCTCTATGCATTCATGTGGAGAGGCCTCCAGACACATCATTCAGTGAAAAAAGCGTGGTGCCGAATAAAGTACACACTATGCTGCTTGTTATATAACAAAGGAAGGAAAATAGAAACAGATATTTGTATTGGCTTAACATCTGGCAGTAAAAAGGAAATCCTTAGAGTTTACTGTAAGGGTCCAGGAGATTGGGGTAAGATGGGAAAGGGAGGTAAGTGAGACTTCTTTGTCATGCCCTATTACATAATGAGATGGATCCTGTTATAGTATTTTGATTTTGAACCTTGTGAACATATTTCCTATTCAAAACAAAACAATATATAAAAGAATGCTGTTAGAGCACTATTGAAACATCGTGAAAAAATGGGCTCTATCAAAAGGTTGCGGGTCTTCCACAGAAGCAGAAGAGATGGAATCATCAGATGTCTTTGACAGTGGCGACTGCACGATTTCCCGTGGTTAGATTGTGGTTATCGAGGATGATCCCAGCTCTTTAAGAATTTGTTTCCAGCCAGAGAGTCCCCTCCTTCCTTTTTCTTTCCACGTTCCTTTCCTTCCTTGGATACTAGCTGTTCAGAAAGTGTGAGTGGCAACCCTGATATTAGACCACTATATTCTACTATTTTTCTGGTGTCAACTGAGGGAAAATCTATTTTGAAAATAATGCCAAACACCAGTGATTAATGGCATATTTGTTCAGTTAATTTTAAAAAATTATTCATGGAGGGTACCCCTGGTTTGGTGTAGAAAACCACTGGTATATGCTCTAGTTTGGGCCACTGATCTTTCAAAATTTAGATTCTACCACCTGTAGAAGGCAGTTCTGATAGCAGAGTCCCATCTTTAAATACAAACGGTATGGGAAACAGCAGAAGAATCTCTTTAATGAGTCAATAAATCAGGGAAATGGAATGTGATGTTTATTCAGAATGAGATCCATAACGAAGGTGGGATGGAATGGAATGACGTCTACTTAAATGTTTATAGTATGTCAGACAGAGTGCTCAGGCCCTTCAGGGATTGGTGGAAAGAGACCAAACACACACACACACACACACCCGCCCTGCACGTGTCCCTGGTTGGTCTTGCCAAAGGTGCAGAAGTGGGGAGGCTGGTACACAGAGCAGGCGAGGTACAGTGCTGCCTTCCCCATCCCTGTGGCAGGTAATGTCCTGCTGGAGTTGAGACAGGCTTAGAATTCTTGCTATACCTCTTCCATTTGGGCTCATGTCACTGTCTGGGAGGAATTTCTACTTATTTCTCAAGTCCCACTTGAGTGATTGCTTCTGGACTTTGGGCTCTCCTCATTCTTGAACAAACTCAACATCCTTATTCAGAGGAGAAATTTGAGTCAGTGTCCAGATCTCCAAAGAGGATTGCTGCCTCTTGAGAAAACCTGGGCTCCCACAGGGTTTTTTCTTGAAACCACTGGATGAGAGCAATCATTATCCACGGTGTAGAGAAGAGGCAGGTGGGGCTCAAAGAGGATAAGTAAGCTTCCCGCGGTTTCACAGGAAAAATGGTAGAAGGCTGGGGCTTGAACCCAGGTGTGGTTTTTTTTTCTAAAGTATACTTTCTTTCATGTGGCTCTAGGCTGAAAGTTGAGGTGTATAATTTTTGACAGTTGCTGTAATCTCAGAGTTCTGAAGCCGTTAAAAAAGCTCTGAGCTTCATCTGTGTGGTTTAGGAAATTATTAAGTTCCCCTCCCCCGTCACAAAAAGACACAAGGAAATAGGAAAAAAAAAAACAAAAAAAACCTTGGCATTATTTTCCACTAGATATATAGTTCATATATGCACTTAATTTTCCTCTATAGCCCCAATAAGAAGTTAGTCTTATGCATAATGAATCCATATGATTTGGATATGCTTACTGAAAATTCTCCTCTATTAATATATAATACAAAATACGTAATTTTTAGTAAATATTCTGACTTCTAATACTTGACATGTGAAATAAGTCACACTCAACATAGTTTTGAGCTAGTTATTTGGCATTGTATCTTTTAATACAAGAAGCATGTCAAGATGCTTTTTCAACTAGATATAATAATACCTACAGTAATTCTGAGATCATAGATTGAAAAACAAGAAGAAAGTGTATTTTGGGGGTAATATCAAAGTATTCAAGAAATAATTTCACTACCAATGATTTTTTAAAAAATCTCTGTTAATGTGTCAATGTAACAATTAATTAATTTATTTATTTGAGACTGAACCTTACTCTGTCACCCAGGCTGGAGTGCAGTGGCGCAATCTCGGCTCACCGCAACCTCCACCTCCCAGGTTCAAGCAATTTTCGTGACTCAGCCTCCCGAGTAGCTGGTACTACAGGCATGTGCCATCACACCCGACTAATTTTTGTATTTTTAGTAGAGACGGGGTTTCACCATGTTGGCAAGGCTGGTCTCGAACTCCTGATGTTAACTAATCTGTCCGCCTCAGCCTCCTGAAGTCCTGGGATTACAGGCATGAGCCACTGTGTCCAGCCCTCAATGTAACAAATTTAAATTGTTAAAATGTGTAAGAAAATATGGTATATTGGGAAAAAGTTCACATTAATATAATTTACTTTCAAATAATTACTATTTATGTTTGAAGTAGAGACACAGTGTACTCAAAAATAGTGCTTTGCAAATTTTGGCCTTTTTTATTTTTAGTTGACACATCATTGTACACATTTATGGGGTACAAAGTGACATTTTAATACATGTATACAATGTGTGATGATCGAATCAGGGAAATTAGCATATCCATCATGATATTCTCTTCAATAAATGATTCTGGGCAAGTCCTGTCTTTCTCACCGTATACAAACCCAACTCAAAATGGTTTGAAGACTTAAATGTAAGACCTGAAACCATAAAACTACTAGAAGAAAACAGATGAATTACTTCAGGACATTGGTCTAGGCAAAGGTTTTATGGATAAGACTTCAAAAGCACAGATTTTGACTTTTGTCTATGTGAAAGAGGCAAATCTTAAAAACTGAAGAAGTCCTTAAAGTAGCAGAACAGAGGAAATGAATGGTGTATAGATTTGGCATTCTTTGTGGGGTCATGTAGATTTTAAAAGGAAACTGAGCAGAGGATCTGAGGGGGTAAAAAGGATTAAAAACTTCCTGGTCTCATTAGACACAACTTTTACCAGTCTGTGTTTTCTGTTTTAGTTTCTATGGTAGTATCAATAGATTCTGCTCCATTAAATCGTTAGTGTTTATCATCTTGGTGGATTCTGAAAAACATCGGCTAACTTCCCTGCTTTTCTTGCTTTGCTATCTGTAGTTTTCACTGTGGAGCAGTTACCCACGTTGTTACCAAAAAAGACACCTGCAGGATGATTGAGGAAGAAGAAACTGAGGGCTTGTGGTGGCTGAGATCTTAAACCAAAAAAAGAGCAAGGGTTGATAAAACATATTTTATCTTAAGAATTTGTTCAACATTACAGAAATTTTCAATCCAAAGCTATAATTGTTTTTTCTCATTATAGAAGTGGTAAAGCAAAAGCCCTTCAGTGAAGGAAGGTTCCTGGAGAAGGGAGAGCCATAACATCACTTCTCAGTTCTATCCTTGTGTTGTGCTGACGCCATCAGCACCAGCAGCTCTAGTGGGTGTGTGTAAACAGGGACCTGTCTCTGCGGAGACGCGGCTTCCTATGAGACCATATGCAGTAGACATTTAGTTAGGGTTTAATAAACATTGATTATGGAATGACTTTAATCAACACTTGTAATTGTTTTGAGTGCTTATTAATGTCTTGAAATGTCTTCCTCTTGGACTAGGGAGAACCTAAGATATTACAGTTGTGAGAGATGGAGTTGTATAACTGAACTCTTCCATATTTATTTAACCTATCCAAAATGATTTTTTTTAACAGAACCTAAGAGCAAACTGAGAAAGTAAACTTGTGTAGCACTTACTTTACCGCTGTGTTCCAAGCATTTAGGTAATGTTTAATTACATAAAATTAATTATATTTAATTATATGAAATCATGATGTTAACCCTGAGTCCTGTTCCTGCTTTTGGTAAAATTCAGGCCAAATATCCAAAGCCATGTACACAAAATATATTGTTCCAAACTGTTGTCATAAAATGTTTTCCGCTTACCTGCCAAGAGTTATAAAAAAAGAAAGATAGAAATTATTTTGTCTGTCAGTCCTTCTGCACTCACTTCCATGTCCCAAGACGTCACACATTTCTGTTTGTTAGCAGGATTGTCTCTGGTGCTTTTTACAAAAATATTGATAGGGAATTGTTGGTCCCAAAGATGGGCAGGGATACAGGTATATAAATCCCTTCTTCTCAGAATACAGTCTCAAATAAGCAGTGGCTCTGCGTGTCTGAGCTTCCACACAGAAAAGTCGACTACTCAGGGGACGTGGGGACAGTTCTCCAACGGCCTGCAACAAGACCAGCTTTTTTTTCCCAGTTAGAAAAAGTGTTGATGCGATCTCGGCAATAAAAAGGAATGAACTATTGATAGGTGCAACAACACAGGTGAATCTTAAAATAACCATGATGAAAGAAGCAAGAAAAAAAGGAATACATTCTGTATGTTTTCATTTTTATAAAATTCTAGGAAATGCAAACTCATCTATAGTGGCAGAACAAATCAGTGGTTGCCTACAGATGTGGGGGGTCAGGAGAAGAGTGGGGCAGTGGGCAGGTGGGTAGGATTACAAAGGGGCATGAGAAAGCTGGGAGGTGATGTTTATGTTCATTGTCTTGATTGTGGTGACAGTATCATGGGTGCATACCTATGTCAACATTTGTCACATTATACACTTTATATCTGTGCACTTTAATGTTTGTCTGTTATACCACAGAGAAAATAAGAGGGGGAAATATTGTATTACTGTTGTAAACAGAAATCAGTTGACACTTGTCATAGACAGCAGCTAAGAAGGAAAATAAATGCAATTAAAACAAATCAATTAAAGAAAAATCTGCCTTCTCCTGTGGAATCTGGGCCATAGGAAAGCCCCCCTGTGTTTGATAATTACACTCTTGTCTAATGTTTGACTCTCAAAATATCTTTTTTGATGGGCAGGCAATTATGTTTTAACTGTCAAGAGCTGGGTTTGGGGGCCGAGTGCCGTGGCTCCTGCCTATAATCCCAGCACTTTGGGAGTTTGAGTCAGGAGGATTGCTTGAGGCCAGAAGTTCAAGACCAGCCTGGTCAACACATCAAGACCTCATCTCTAAAGTAAAAAAAGTAGAGAAATTAGCCAGGCATGATGACGCGTGCTCGTAGTCCCAGCTACTCTCAGAGGCTGAGCCAAGAGGATTGCTTGAGCCCAGGAGTTTGCAGTTACAATGAACTATGATTGGGGAGCCACTGCACTCCAGCCTGTGTGACAGTGTGAGATCCTATCAAACAACGCAAAACAAAAAAACAAGAGCAAGAGCAGGGGTTTTGGAGTTGGGCAGACCTGGGTTTGGCACAGTGACCCAGTCACCTGCTAGCTGTGGGACTTTGGGCAAGACAATTGCCTTTTTTTTTTTTTTTCCCGAATTTATGAAATGGGTTGGTAGAAGCATAGTAAGTCCTCAATAGATAGAAGCCATTTTTGTCGTTATTTTTATTTGCTTCACATTTTGATTCCCACAAGATTTAACATGCAGGTAGTTTGGGGTGAGAACATACGGTATTTTAAATTCACAAGAGGGAATGTTCATATTACCATGGAGAATCGAGTCCTTTAGCAAAGTGTTGCCTAAAAAAAGAAGAGGTCAGCACAGGAAGGGAAAGGGACACAGGGACAGGGACACAGGATTTGTCAAAATGCCCACTTTTTTCTGTGTTCTTCTCAGTGGGCATCAAGCTCCGAGGTGACCCTCTGATATGGCTTCTCTGCTTTTAGTGACCTCTGCTCTTTGCAGGCTTTAATTGTTTTGAATTCATTAGTCTTTTCCCTTGTTAAATAGTAAAGCCATTGCTTAAATTACAGCACTTTTTCTCAAAAGTGCTGTATTTATGTTTGCTTATTTAGAAATTCATTCTGGCATTTAGCATGTGCTTTTTAATCATTCATCTGTAGGAGAAATGTTGGACTTTAAAAATGTTTTACTTAAAATTGACTGATAGATTTGGTTTAATCTGACATTTTATTAGCTTTATAAACTTAAAAATAATATATATATTAATATATACTTATGGAAGTAAAAGTTGATCAGTTTATCTTAAATTGGTCATATTGTTGATATGTAAGTTTGGTGGAAAATATAGTAAAAATATACTCTCTTTAACTCTGAAATAATGTCATTTTCATGTATAGAAACTAAAAGAATTACTTGCTTTCCCATGATCTTGGCCTAGTGTTTTCTTCTGCCAGCTGGTGGCAGGGATTTGACAAGTGATTGATTTGGTTTCAGAGGGTCCTGGAATTACACAAAGTGTTTTTTATATTGGAGAAGACATGCCCAGTTTTTCACAAGTTTTAAGATTTATTGCCTCACCCTAACGTGTTGCAAATTAGTTTGTTTGCTATTTATTTTACTCAGAATGTAGTAATTGGTGTCATTAGTGGAAGGGAAAATTTGATCACAAGAAAGGGCAGACAGCTATTTAACACTACTTATTTGTTTCTTTGGCAACTTTGCAGAACTGGAGATAAGATGGGTAGACTGCTACTTCCCTTTTACACATCCTTCCTTTGAGATGGAGATCAACTTTCATGGAGAATGGCTGGAAGTTCTTGGCTGCGGGGTGATGGAACAGCAACTGGTCAATTCAGGTAAAAAAGAATCCCACATTTTATTTACACGTGCTCTAAAGGAACCCTCCCTTCTCAGGCAGCCCCGTTGCACACTTGCAGATATTTACATACTTCTATGCGGGCAGCAGCATCACTGGTCTCTCTTCAGATTCCCCTCTAGATTTGTCTTTGATACTAAGCCCTGGAAAAACTTATTTCTCACATCTGTATTTGCAAAGGCTCTTTGTCTTTGGAGATCCACCTTGTCAGCACTTGGCTGCTGGATTTGTACTTTGTGATTTCGTATTTGTTGATATGTTGCTTTGTAATTGCCCCAAAGGCATTTGCTGTATGTCACAGGGGTGTAGTTTGTCTTTCAGACTATTTAAGAACAAAGACAATGCATAATCCATTTTTGTTCTTACTGCACTTAGTATAGTGTCCCAAATTCAGCAAGTATTTTATAAATATACTAAAACGCAGTGTAAAAACACTTAGGCCCCTAATGCTTAATCCATCACCTCCCTCTGCATAGGCGGTGCCACCTGACTGAGAGAAAATGGAAACACGAGGTTGCTGATTGAATTCTACGTGTATCTATAGGCATTTCAGAAAGATCTGTCTGGCTCTTTTCTGTAAGACCATTGCTTAATAAAAATGATGGCTTCTAAATGTAATTTCAGAGCTGTGAGGTTTTTTTTTAAGTCACTATCTGAATTTAGTATTTTTTAAGTCACTATCTGAATTGAGTAATTTTTAAGTCACTATCTGAATTGAGTATTTTTTTAAGTCACTATCTGAATTTGATTTTTTAAGTCACTGTCTGAATGTAGTACTTTTTTGAAGTTACTATCTGAATTTAATTAAAAAATTTAATATAATTTAATTAATTAAAAAATATTACAGGCTTGTGCACTTTAGGAGGCCGTCCCAGCACTTTGGGAGGCTGAGGTGGGTGGATCACCTGGGGTCAGAAGTTTGAGACCAGCCTGGCCAACATGGTGAAACCCTGTCTCTACTAAAAATACAAAAATTAGCTGGGTGTGGTGGTGTGCCTATAATTCCAGCTACTTGGAAGGCTGAAGCATGAGAATCACTTGAATCCAGGAGGCAGAGGTTGCAGTGAGCCGATATCATTATACTGCAGCCAGCCTGGGCGAAAGAGCAACACTCAGTCTTTAAAAAAAAAAATATATATATATATATATATATATATAAAATATATATATTTATATATAATATATTATATAGTTATATATTATTATATATATAATATATATAAAATATATATTATATATATTTTATAATATATAATATATATTTTTTATATCCCAATCATATATATATATATATTTTTTTTTTCAGAGTATAAATCCTCCAAAAAAAAAAAAAGGGAAAGTTGGTTTGGATTGGGCATTTGAGCTCACTGCATAAGCAGTGAGCACCAAATTGGATAGGAACTGATGTGAATTGTTCAGGAAACCTTTCCGGCTCTGCTCCCTTAGAAGGACATTTGCTGCTTGGCCTTGGAGGGCAGCTCTGAGTCAGGGTTCACCGCCCAGCCTCCTGTAGCAGAATGAAGAGAGGTCCTTCTTGGTAACTAAGAAATGTGAATAGACCATGGGTAAGGATATGATATCTGGTCATGGGCTTGGAAAATGAGGATGAGCAGAGAGTGACGAGACAGGGTGCATGAAGTGCAGGAGCTTGTGTTACCTCGGCTGGGAGACTGGAGGCCTGGCCTTCCCTTCTTACTTTTAGGTACTCTCCATCTGCAGGGGCCTGGACTCCACAAGCTCCCAGATTCCTCTTCATCCTGCTGAGGAAGCCTCAGGAGAAAGCCCAGCACAGGGCTGGAAGCTTCGTGAGCAGTTTTAAAATAGGTGAAGAGCTGTCCTAGAGGAGAGGGAGCACAGAGGTTGACATCAGGACCTGGGAGGACAAGTTGTGAGGCCTGGGCTTGGGTGTCTGGAAACCCAGGGTTTCTGTTAATTAACAGCTGTGTCTCCTTAGGCAGGGTTCATCACCCCACGAGCCTTGGCTTTCTCATGCTTAAGATGGGTGCAAGGATACACCCTCAGAGTTCCATTATGGGGATAGATCGAGGGGATTCCTCTCAAGTGCTTAGCAAAGGGTCTGGCACACAGCAAACATTCAGTAAAAATTAACTGCTGATGTTGTTGTACTTAAAATTTTTCTAATGGCTGCAGCCATGTGTCAACAGAGGGACCCCTTAGTAGGAAATATTTAAACAGAAGTTGTTCCTGCCTGTGATAGAAACAATTTCTAACCAAGTGTCATTTGTTACCTCTTTGACCTGTAGTCATGTCTGTGTCCGCCATTTTATGCTGAGTGAGTGATTTTACAGGGAAAAAGAAAAGTAAGAGTAATAAACAGGAAGAAAAGGAAAATCAGCCTAACAGATGTATGTGCATCTCAACAGAAAACATAAAATACTGGGCGTGAATATGAAAGATTTAATCTCTCCTTGAGTAGGAGCTGACTTCACATACCTCTGTGATGATTTGATAGTTTTGTTTTTTAGAAAAAGACTTCAATGACTACTAGGCTTCCTCCCAGGAGTACCTGGTGTCAGGGGGCTGAAGCTCAGAAAGCAAATCAGGGATGATCAGCTTACACATCAGTTGTCGCTTGGAATTGCACTTCCTTGCACGGTTTCCAATATCCTTGATGGGTTTTTATGAGGTTTATTCACACAGTAATTGGCTGAATATTGTTATCTGAAACAGATTTCCAAGTCATTATTGCACATTAATGAGGCTGCTGTTCTGCAATTAGATCAGCCACATTAGATATTCTTGAATGGAATGGCAAAGTGAAAAAGACACCTAGGTTGTAAATATGTTTCAGAGATTCGCAGTGATAGTAGGATGTGCTTTGAGTTTTGGGGAAACTGTACACATAAAAATTAATTAATTAATTAATTAATTTTTGAGACAGAGTCTCGCTCTGTTGCCCAGGCTGGAGTGAAGTGGCGTGATCTCAGCTCACTGCAACCTCTGCCCCCGCTGGGTTCAAGCGATTCTTGTGCCTCAGCCTCCTGAGTAGCTGGGATTACAGGCGCCCTCCACCACACCTGGCTAATTTTTGTATTTTTAGTAGAGATTGGATTTCACCATGTTGGCCAGGCTGGTCTCGAACTCTTGACCTCAGGTGATCCACCCACCTTGGCCTCCCAAAATGCTCGGATTACAGGCATGAGCCCCTGCGCCCAGCCATAATATTTAAATTAAATATTCCACAAGAGAAGGAAACTAAGGAAATGGAAGAAGAGACAATTTTATAGAACAGATTCTGTGTAGACTTTGCTATTTGAATTTGAAGTTATTATGGCAAAGTTCTGCTCTGTGTTCTCAAATTCAAAGGTGTTTGGATGTCTGTGGTTAAAATCTGTAAACTGCCTGGCAGTCACTAACCACAGACATTTGCAAGTGCAGCTAAATTTTCTGTTTTTTGAGTTCTTACGGCGTGGAGAAAGACCGAATACGTATACTTTATCCCACTCGTGCAGTTTTGCTATTCTTTCTATCTCTTCTATATTTGCTCCCCTGCTCTCCCTTCCTTTTTCCTCCCTGCCCCTGCTCTTCCCCTCTCTTTACTTTTCTTCATTCCCTTCTCTTTTAAAAGAGAACTTCCAAGAAACAATATAATTAATGACTCCCCTTTAAGGTTCTTATAGAGAATCAGGTGAGTGCTAAAATAACCAGAAAACAAAGAAACTGATGGAGCAATGATAGTGGCAGACATCAGTTGAGCCCTTCCTGTATGCCAGCATCCCATAAAGCATGCTGTATATGCTTTCTTTCATTTAACCATGATAACAAGATTCCAAGGTAGATGCTATTATAACCCGTGTTTTACAGAGCCGGAGAAAGGTAATTCAGATCAAATAGCTAGACAGTGCTAGTGAAACTTGCCAAGTCTTTCTGATAACAGTTAACTAATAAGCTATGCTCCCCAAATAGTAAATTGCATGATTTTGAAGTTGCTAAAAATTCATTTCAAATAAATCATTCTGCCTAACGTAGAATGAAAGAACTGAAACAAAATGAAACAAATACATAGCAAACAAAACTTTATTTGTTCTGTAGTTACCTCTAAGGAAGGGCTATGCCACCATGTGTGTTCTTTCCCTGTGATAGAGTGTATGTAATTAAAGCATGAAATTAGATTGCTAATTTGAAAAGTCAGTGAAGACATTTTATTACACATTTAAGCGACTGTGGCATCTATGTGTTTTTATGTGTGGAACACAGCTCTTTTAAATGGCTTGTAGCATTTTACTTTATTTCTTCTTCCTTAAGTCGTAGTGTCTTCACCGTTGCTTTCTGGATCCTTAGACTGAGTGATTGTGATGTGAGTGGTGACCGTTTTCAGGCTGACTTGGTTGTTTTTTCCTTAGGGAGGTATTTTGAGGACAGTACTGAGTCACGTCCCCAAATACTACACACTTGCCTCCCACTGGGTTGACTCAGGCTGCTGTGTCTTTTCACATAGTAAATGGAGCACCGCGTCCAAAACTATCACTGGGACAACTATGAGCCGTGATCATGCCAGGAAGGAATTTACCATTCCTTGCCCCTGTGAAGTTTAGAAGATTTTACGTGGGCCAAGAGGGAGAAGAAGCTTGATAGTTGAAAATATATTTTTAAAAGTGAAATTACCTTCCTTACCTTTTTGTCAAAATTTAAAAATTGGCTCTTTTGGGAAAACCTTATAAATAGGTACATGAACAGCTTCCGGTTTTGAAGGATCATTATTGGCTTGCTTATCAAATATTTCTTCAAAGTCCTTCTAAGGCTATAGCGAAGTGAATCAGCATTGCTCCTGCTTTTGAAAATATCACAGCACACACAGACATACAAACAAATGATTACAGTACCATGTGGTAAGTATTCATAACAGGGGTACCGTGGGCACAATGTGTGGGGAAGAGAAGGATTAGAGAAGGTGGTGCCAGGCCTTTCTCTGGTTACAATCAGGATGGAATATTGATGTGATAGATATTTGAAATGTGCATCCCAGAGTTAGTTAGGTTCTTGTTTGCAAGGAGGGATATACTCTCTCTTTGCTTTTCCTATATTAGCATGAGTCTATTTCCAGTCTGTCCCTGTCTCTGGTAGTTGATCTCTATAGCCTCTACACATACTTAACATGGTTCACTGTTGTTGATCTCAGTTGGTGAATCTGTAATAGCATGGACCAAGGCTGTACTGGTAATAAACATGCCTTTTATATAATTAATGTCTTTTGTGTGCAAGGCACTGTGCTGGACAGAGGAAATTAGGAAAATGGATGAAACACACCTTCTCCCTGTGAAAACTTGTAGTTCTGTGTAGTAGGGCAGATAAAATTATATCATTAGAACATAGTCATGCATATAAATGCATTTTGTGAGAACGAGCTTTGTGAGATGAGAAAAGGGAACTATGTCTATCAGTTGGATCAGTAGAGACTTCATAAAGGAGATGGTCTTTGAATTGGGCCTTAAGTGGTCATTCTCAGATGTCTGACTAGTAATTACTTGGAGGGGTTATTTAAAATGTCTGTTCATAGAGCATCAGAGTCTGGAGGTCTGGGATGGAGATCAAGATATGCATATTAAACAAATACCCTAGATAATTCTTACGAATGACTCACATTCAGACCATACTTTGAAAACCCTATCTGTAGCATAGGTTGAATATTTTTCCCAATTTTTTGGGGATATAATTGAAGTGTAATGAACTGCAGGTATTTAAAGTATACAGTTTGATCAGTTATTGACATACGTATACACCAGTGAAACCATCACCACAATCAAGATGATAAATGTTTTCATTCCCAACTGTTTCTCATGCCCTTTTTGTAATCTGTTCCTCCACCCATCCCTGTCTTCAGGCAACCACTGATCTACCTGCTGTCATTATAGATTAGTTTGGATTTTCTACTATTTTATATAAATGGAATTGTACAGTGTGTATTCATTATACCTGGCTTCTTTCACTCAGCATATAATGATTTTGAGATTTATCCATGTTGTGCGTACTGTGTATCAATTTATTCCTTTTTATTTGGAGTAGTGTTTCATTGTAAAATTCTTTGTGTGGACATATATTTCCATTCTCTAGAAGCAAAAAGCCTATGAGTGGAGTGTTCTATAAATGTCAGTTACATCAAGGTAATTGAATAGTGTTTAGCTCTTCTTTCTATGTTTACTGATTTTTTGGTCTTAGTACTCTATCAGTTGCTCAGAAAAGAGTAAGATTTTCTACTATGATTATGGACTTGGCTATTTTACCCTTTTATCTGTCAATTTTTCTTTATGTTTTTTTGAAGCCATATTATTAGGTGCATATATTTTCATAGTAGTTATGTTTTCATGAGGAATTGTTCCTTTTATCATTGTGAAATGTCTTTCTTTATCTCTGGTAACTTTCCTTGGACTCTGTTTCATTTATATTACAATATCCATTCCTGTCTTGTCTTCCTTCCTCCCCAGTTACCTTTATATTGTTATAGTTACATATATTACATCTACATACATTGAAAACCTTGTGATTCAATGTTACACTTTTCCTTTAAGGAGTCATATGCATTTTTTTAAAAAATTAAGAGGAACGTAGTTTTCTTTTATATTTACTTAGCTGTTTCCCATTTCTCTTGCTGTTCCTTTATTCCTGAAAATACATGTTTCCTTCTGGTTATTCTTTTTTCCTTCAATAAGAAAAACTTTCCTTAGCATTTTTTATAGACCACGTCAAGTGGTGATAATTTCTTAGCGTTATTTTATGTGAGAATGTTTTTATTTCCCCTTTAGTTTGAAGGATGTTTTTATTGAATATAGAATTCCGGATTGATGGATTTTTATTTTTTTTCTCAGCAACTTTAAAGATGTTGATCCATTGTCTTCTGCCTCTATAGTTCTAAAGAGACATCCATAATCTTTTCAGTCATTCTTCACTTGTAAATACTGTTATCTTTCCTTTTTTTAAAAAAAAATATTAACTATAATTTTTTACTGTGCTGTCTTTAGTTACTTTCAAGGCTTCTACCCACCCCCCCCATCTTTGTTTTTCAGCCATGTGATTTTGATATGTCTAGGTATGGTTTTCTTTTATCTCACACTTATGATAGATCTTTTGATTTTGTCCCAGGAGACCCTGAGACTCTGCTTACTTTTTTTTTTTAAATCTTTGTCTTTCTGTTTTTCAGATTGGATAATTTCCACAGATCCATCTTCATGTTCATTGATTTTGTTCTCTGTCGTCTCCATTCTGCTGCCTTGATCACCAAATATATTTTTATTTCAGTGCTTTTTTTTGCTTTAAAATTTGCATTTGGTTTTGTTTTATAGTTCCTATTTTTCTTCTGAGAATTCCTGTATTTTCATTTCTATCAAGTTTGTTTTTCTTTACCTCATAGAGCAAAGTGACAGTGGTTGCTTTAAGTACACGTTGAATATCCATTATCCAAAATGCTTGGAATGAGAAGTGTTTCAGATTTTTGGATTTTGGAATATTTGCATTATACTTACTGTTTCAGCATCCCTAACTCAAAAATCCCAAATTCAAAATGCTCCAATGTGCATCTCTTAATGGGCATCATGTCCATGCTCAAAAAGTTTCATATTTTGGAGCATTTTGGATTTTGGATTTTTGGATTAGGGATACTGAACCTGTATCTGATAGTTCCAATGTCTGGATCGTCCTGTGATTGACTTTTGTTAAGAATTGGTGATATTTTCCTGGTTGTTTGTAAACAAATTTTGGATTGTATATTGCACTTTCTGAATGGCATCCTGTCATCTGTGGTGACTGTTGCTGTTTTAGTAGGGTGATCAACCTGGTGAGCTCTAGGCTTTGAGTGGGACCTGCTTCCTAGAGGCAGCGATTCAGTTCTCAGTGTAAGTCTTTGTTGTGCTTATTTTTGTCCATCCTGTACTTAAGGGGTTAGTCTGCAACTTGTGTGAGTGGTTCAGATCTCAGTTCAGTTTTCTCAGCCTTTTCTGTGCTGGTTGGAGTCTGTGCTGTGCTTGTGTCACTCCAGTGTCAGGCCGATATCTGTGCAGGTTTCCACATAGAATTCGGGCATCCTTTCCTGGGCTTTCTCTACCCCAAGATCATACCCTCAGACTCCTCAACTTGCAGAATCCCTTTATCTGCGGACACACAGACAGGCTTCTCTTTGAGTTTAGTTGCCTGTGGTGTTGTGCAGCTATGCAACTGGGGCTCACCTTTGGGGCAAAATCATGTGAGAAGAAAACAAAGCAGGAACTTCACCATGTGTGGGTTGCCTTTCCAAGTGTTGACTCTCCTGTATAATTTTTCTGTTTGTTTACTTTTCAGAGTCCTCTGTTAGTTGTTTAGAGATTTTGGTCGTAATCAGAGAGAGGGATAGACTGGTGGGCTCATGCCCCCATAGTGGACCTGAACTGTAGTTTGGGTTGTGAATGCACTCCAGGTGAAAGGATAATTGCGTGACACACATATGTGGTACCGGAAACGTGGTGGTATTGGCTCCACTTGTCTATTTACTCTGTCAACTTTATTAATCAGAATTAAGCCTGGTACATTTTTGAGGCCAGTTAGTTGAGACTGTCTAAGATCTGTGAAACTCTGGCTCGCTTCCTTCCTCCTGCCCTCCCTTCCTTCTCCGTTCCTTTCTTTCACCTTCTTAACTTTCCTCTCTTCCTTTAAGTCAGTCTTGCCCCTTTTAGTGCCCATTCAGAAAAGCAAACAAATACACGTCAGCCTCATGTGTAGGTTTTGCCTCAAGTTCCTCCTAGTGACATATTTTCAAGCTGCCAGAATGGAGATGTCTGTTCAAATATTTACTTAGCCTTTCTCCCTTTTCAAAACAGCTAAGATGGTGAGACTTTTTTTCTGATATAAAAGCAATCTGTAATCATTGAAAAATTAAGAAAATAAAATATAAAAATGAAAATGAAAGTAATTCCATGATCCTACATAAAATAGATTCTTTATAAAATTTAATTCCTATATAAAACTGTAAATCTTTATGCATATTTATAATTGTCAGATATACGTACATATAGAAGTTATATATATATTTTATAAAAAGTAGAATCATACTTTGAATATTTTTTGTATTAATTTTTTCTGCAAGAAATGTGACACAAGTGTCCTTTGATGTTACCAAATATTTATCTACATCATCATTGTCAGTGGCTGCACAGCCACTGTGGATGGATCTTTCTGGCCACCCCCATGTTGATGGGTTGTTGACAATAACATTTTTATCCATGTGTCCTGTGCACTTGTCTTAATATTTTCCTGGGATAAGTTTATAAAAGTGGAATTACTGGTTTTTTCCTCCCTAGGTTTATGATGCATATTCATAGGCACACTGGAAAAAAAGTACCTACAGTATTTGAAAGAGTTGATTTTTCCACACCCTTACCAATATTGAACATTATCATTCTCTTTACTGTTTACATTTAACAGGAAAAAAGTGTATACTGGTGTTTTGTTGTTATTGTTTTTTAGAAGTGGGGGGGGGGTGTCTCACTGTGTTGCCCAGGCTGGACTTGAGCTCCTGGCCTCGAGTGATCCTCCCACCTCAACCTCCCAAGTAGCTGGGAGTACAGGCATGTGCCACAGTATCCAGTTTATACTGGTGGTGTTTTAATTCCCTTTCTTTTTTTCCGGTCACTAGTGTCACTGAACATGTTCCCAGAAGCTATTGGCTCAGTCCATTTTCTTTCTTTTTTTTTTTTTCTTTTTTGAGACAGAGTCTCTCTCTGTTGCCCAGGCTGGAGTGCAGTGGCACAATCTTGGCTCCTTGCAACCTGCATCTCCCGGGTTCAAGTGATTCTCCTGCCTCAGCCTTCTGAGTAGCTGGGACTACAGGTGTGCGCCACCACAACCGGCTGATTTTTGTATTTTTAGTAGAGACCGGGTTTCACCATTTTGGCCAGGCTGGTCTCGAACTCCTGACCTCAAGTGATCTGCCTGCCTTGGCCTCCCAAAGTGTTGGGATTACAGGCATGAGCCACTGCACCCAGCCACTCAGTCCATTTTCTAATGAGACTAGAAAGGATGCTAGAATATATTCTGCAAGTTTTTCTTTTTATTCTTTCACTCCAAATGATAACCTTATTCTCATCTTTGTTGAAGTCCTCTGTGTATCCCTCCCTGTCAGTGTCTTCACTCCTTCCCTCTCTCCCTCCCTTCTATAAGCAATCAATTCTGAATTTTGTGTTATTACCTTGATTTTCATTAGAGTTTTATTATTTATATTGTAAAACAAGTTGACTTTCATGTGCTTTTATGTTTTAACAAATGAAATCACAGTATAGCTCCTTTCCTGACTTTAGGTTTTCATGCATTAGTGTGAAGTTCATCTGTGTTGTCATAGGTAGAGTTTTAGTTCTTTTGTTTTTTGCAGCTTATATTCTACTGGATGAATGTTCCATAGTTCATTCATCCAGTCTTTAATGAATATTTGCTTGGTTACAATTTTCTTTTTGCTGTTACAAATGCTACTGCTGAACATTCTTGTACCTCTGAATGTATAGGTGTAAGAGTCTCACTGAGCTATGTTTTACCTAGCGGTAGAATTGCTAAAAGTCAGCACTTACGAGCATCTTTGGGTATCATCAAATTGTTTCCCAAAGTGGTTGGCCCAATTTATATTGTCTTGAGCCTTTCTAAAGTTCCCTGGTGTTTTACATCCTCTTTAACACTTGACGTTGTTCAACTTGTTTTGGCAGTCTGATACGTTTAAAATAGTATCTCTAGCTGAGCTTGGTGGTGCACCTGTAGTCCTAGCCTAGAGGCTGAAGTGGGAGGATCACTTGAGCCCAGGAGATCAGGGCTGCACTGAGCCATGATGCCGCCACTCCACTCCAGCCTGGGTGGTAGAGTGAGACCCTCTCTCAAAAATTAAATAAATAAATAATAAATTAAATCAAATGGTACATTGTGGTTTTTATTTGCATTTACCTGGTTATTACTGTTAAGTTTGAACACAATTTTATATATTTATTTAACATTTATAGTTTTTCTTTTGTTCATTTTTGGGTGAGGCTCATTTCTGTCTTCTAAAACTGGCAGGAATTCTACATTTATATCGGTTACTAATCATTTGTCATTTCTATGTATTGCGATTATATTCTTCAGGTTTGTGGCTTTTCTTTTTCTGTTCTTTTTTTAAGTTGCTCTTTCATAAATGGAATGTGTATATATATATATACACACACACACACACACACACACACATTTCTTTTTTTTTGAGTAGCTTTAGGTTTCTTTATATAACATCATTCTCCAAAAAAGTCACTTCACCAGGGATTGTGCGTGGGTGTAAGTTGGCAAGTTTCATGAAGATAACCCTTTTGCTTGTCATGCTTGATTCTGTAGTTTAAGTCTCTCATGTTACTGCCTTATCATTCATATTTTCAGCATTGGGATTCTAAATATTTAATGACTTTCAAGCATTTACCCTCTCTTTCCTAGTGTTCTGTCAGATTTAGTCCCACCCTCGGTGACAGTTTCCCTTGGCTGGGAAGTCGTACTCTAGAATGTGCTTCTTTGACTAGGAAATGTAGCTCAGAGCTTGCCTGGGAGCCCAGTGATGCCCTTTTCACTGAATTGGATTTATGTCCTCCTATGTTTTTTAGTTTTCCCTAATCCTGCTTCTCGTCCACACCAGGCCTCTGGTATTTCCATTACTGTAATAAAAATAAAGGCTTTGGCAACTTGTCTCAAGCTGTGGTATCTGTCTACATTTCTGATGTTTTTGCAACTGTTGTGTTAGGTGTTGTGTACTGTCTGTGGCATGATTTCTAGATATAAGAAACATCTGGAAAGCCGAGATTCTGTCCTGTATGTTCATTTCAATGTCTAAGGTCTTGTATGCTTGCCACATATGTAAAGCAGTTTCCATTTAACTTTCCAGTTTCCCCCCATCAATGTGGACTTAATTTTCCATTTTAAACTGTTATCCTTTTTCCTGTTGTCTTCTCCCATTCATGAAACAGTAACGCCAAAAACACAGTCTAACCATTAGCTTTTTACATGTAGAAGCTGTTGGCACAGTTTGTGAGTGAGCAAATAAAAGGTGTGGATTGAAAAGAAATGGAATTTGGCAAAGTTGGTATTGATGCAAGTGGTCCCTTCTTTTATCAGACTGTAGTATTGTTCCAAGTTCTTCACCCCTCCCTGTATCTGCGCACTTGGTCCCCTGACTTTGAAGCACTGTCTGCTATGAGAAGAATATACTTCTCTGCCCTGTTGATTTGGAGCTTGCCCCTGTAACTGCTTTGGCTAAAGGGAAATTAGCAGATGTGACAGGAAAAGAGGCTTGAAATGTACTTGGCAGTTGTTTTTTTGCCCTTTTTAGCTTCTGCCATTATGAGGTGAACATGCCCTATGTAGCTTGCTGGTTCCAGAACAGTAAGAAGCATGTGGAGTGGACCCGAACCAACCTCAGGGCCTGAAGCCCAGCCAGTCTGGACCAGCTGAGCCCCAGCCCTGCAGACGGGTGGTGGTTGTTGCATGCCACTGAGATTTTGTAGTGATTTGTTGATCAGCTGTAGCTGGCTGATAAAACATACATTGTAGTTGTCATATTCTTTTTCAGCTTACCAAGGGCTCATAGAATGCTTAAGATTCTCTCTTCCAAAATCATTTCACAGAAAATTCAGCTCATTTATTTCTCTCAAGTATTTCCTCTTCACCTCCCTTTCTAACTTAGCAGGAAGGATATTTGGAAAGAACTTGACTTTTTTACTTCCCTCCCTCTGCAGACAAGCCACTGAAATAGTTTCTCAGTATTTTAGTGGGTTGTGGTGGTGGTTCTGAAAACCAGACAGGGATTGGGGGTGGGAATGTCCTCTACATGGGAGGTTTTTGAAAAGCTACTGATATATGGAAGATCCTCATGTGTGTGTGTGTGTGTGTGTGTGTGTGTGCATGCACGCACGTGCATATGTTCGCAATATAATCTTTTTAAAATTTTAGCGCAGGCTGGGTGCAATGGCTCAAGCCTGTAATCCCAGCACTTTGGGAGGCCAAGGTGGGCGGATCACAAGGTCAGGAGTTCGCGACCAGCCTGACCAACATGGTGAAGCCCCGTCTCTACTAAAAATACAAAAATTAGCTGGGCATGGTGTCAGGTGCCTGTAATCCCAGCTACTTGGGAGGCTGAGGCAGGAGAATCGCTTGAATCCGGGAGGCAGAGGTTGCAGTGAGCCGAGATTGCGCCATTGCACTCCAGCCTGGGTGACAAGGCGTGACTCTGTCTCAAAAAAAAAAAAAAAAAAAAAAAAAAAAAGAGAGAGAGAGAGGAAAAAATCTTAGTGCCAGATGTCTGAATTTAATTAGTCTCAGGTCGAAGACTCTGGAATCAGTGGAATGTAAGCTTCATTAGGGCAGGGAATTTTTTTGGTTTTGATCACTATGGTATTCCCAGTTCCTAGAACAATGCCTAGCACATAGAAGACACTCAATCTCCATATATAAATTAGATGGATGGCTGTGTGGGTGGGTGGACCCCCCACTCCTCATCCCAATGTTCGTTATTCTTTCTTCAGGCTCATGGAAACAGTAAAATGTCGGGGGGGGAAACTGACCTAATTTTTGAAGCTTGCTCGTGGCTCTTTCTGCCCTCAGCTGCTCAGTACAATTCCCAGTTTCCAAGGATGGGCAGTGGGAAGCACATGGGCCTCAGAGTGAAGACCTGGCTCCAGTCAGGCCTGGCCACCAGCTGGGCTGAAGATCTTGGGCAAGTCCTGTGGGTCTCAGTTTCTTCATCTGTAAGGTGAGGGGCCTAAATTATGTAATTTTCAGATTTCATTTTAGCTCTCAAATCTTCAACAGCCTAGAGTTTCTTAATAAAACCCATAGAGGATTGTGTTTTGTTGTATAGCACCACATAGAAAATTGCATAGCAGCAGGACTTGGGTATATATGGTTGGTTAATCAGGGTTTTTCTTCCTCTTAAAGAAATTCTTAGAGACCTTTAAAAAAAACAGAGAGAAAAAGAGGATGCTCATATAATTGGATTTTATTTAAACTATTTATGAAACTCTTGCTTCACGGGATCACTGCAGCTTTGCAGGCAGGTAGTGATGTGCTCTCAGTGGCTCAGTTTTATTTTCTCCCCTGCAAAAAGGCAATTTAGAAGTTTAGGAATTATTTATGGTACTGTGGGGATAAACACAATCTGCTAAGTTATTTTTCTTATATCATTTTTTTTCAAGGTTCATTCCTGTATTTTAGGCTGGAAGCAATGTCTTCATGAAATGGCCATGTTGTTATGTCTGTGAACAAAATGAGGTAATGTCATCACTAGGCAAAATTTATGCCAGGTTTTAAAATTGTGATTCTTAATTGGTATAATTCAAGAATTGGATATTACTGGGTGATTCTCAGAAATAAAGACTTGATAGTCACCTAAGTATGGCAAATGATGGTCTGAAAAAGTTTGAGTTTTCTTTACTGGAGAGTGTCTCCAAGCTCGGAAGAAGTAGCTCTGTTTGAGGGAGGGAGTGTGCCGTATTTTCCAGGCTTCTTTGACCAGAGAATCCCTTCATGAAAAGATTTCTTCTATGGATCCTGTCCCAAGAAGGACACATGGGGACATGCCCATCCATTGGCTGCTGGGATTGACAGTAACCTAGGAGGCTGATGGAAGTGTTTTCTGGGGAAGCAGGGACAAACTACAGTAAGATACTCTTTAAAAATTTTGTGGCCAGGTGCGGTGGCTCACGCCTGTAATCCCAGCACTTGGGAGGCCGAGGCAGGCAGATCACGAGGTCAGGAGATCAAGACCATCCTGGCTAACATGGTGAAACCCTGTCTCTACTAAAAGAAATACAAAAAAATTAGCCGGGCTTGGGGGTGGGCACCTGTAGTCCCAGCTACTCAGGAGGCTGAGGCAGGAGAATGCCATGAATCCGGGAGATGGAGCTTGCAGTGAGCTGAGATCGTGCCACTGCACTCCAGCCTGGGCGACAGAGTGAGACTCCATCTTAAAAAAAAAAAAAAGAAAAATTTTTTTTACCTCGAGGCATGCCTTCAATACAAAGGGAAGTAGCTGATACTAACATAAGTAATTCAGAACATCCATTTATCATTTTAGATTATTTGTCTGTGGAGCCCTGGAAACTGAGGGTTTGTGGGCTTCAAAGGCATTAGGAAGAAAAAAAGCTCTCAAAATCCATTATATGTATTTGATACTCCATTTAGTAGAATCAGCCTTCCCTCTTTTCTTCCATCCCTGAAGCAAACCTTTAAGTATCTGTGTGGTAGGAACCATACCCACATCATATGGATGTAGAGAGGTGGTTTCTACCTTTGGGGGACTTCCAGTCCAGTGGTAGAGGCTGATGGGTAAACTGCTCTGTCCAAGGTGCTATGGTAGCAGTTGAAGGAGGAAATAGTTCCCGAGAGCTTGTGCAAAGCTTCATACTTGGATGTGATGCTTGAGCTGACAGATGAAGTCTGAGTAGTTTAGACGACAGGGGCTGAGGGAAGAGGAGGTTTTTAAAGTACATTTTATTGTGTATATTTAAGGTATACAACATGATGTTATAAGATATATATATATATATATATATATAGTAATATGGTTACTCTAGGGGAATGAATTAACACAGCCATCATCTCACTTAGTCACCCATTTCCCCCGCTGTGTCATGACCAGCTGTTGGCTACTCATCTGCTGGTGCCTCTGCACGCAGGGAGGGAGAGGTGGCACTGTGTGTCTGGGAAGACTGACGCATGGATGTCTGGATTACACCATGAAACATGTTACTTAGGTGGAGGAGGTTGGAACCTAGATAGGGTCAGTTCCGGAAGGGCTACGAATGCAAAATCGAAGACCTTACATCTCATCCTTCTGGTAGTAGTGAGGCATTGAAATATTTAAAGTAGGAAAATAATGTGACCAGATTGATATTTGGGTATCTGGCATTACTGTGGAGTGTGAGTGGAAGAAATGCAAGTTCAAAGACAAGGAGAACAGGCGAATTGTCTAGGTGCTAAATGATGAGGGCTGGAGCTGAAGCAGCAGTAGCAGTGGGCAGAGAGGGGGCCAGATTGTGTGCCTTTTAAGAGTTATCACCAGGCTTTGTGTGCAAGGGGACCACCTTCTTGGCATGAGGAAAAGGTCATGGATTGAAGGAGCAGATTAGTTCTGATTGCAGCTTTCCTAAGCATAATTGACACACAGAACCTTTGAGCAATACTCTGCCACTGATACCCTCCAGAGAATTGTAGGTGAATTCCACAGCATGCTTTTTACCCCCATTCTCTACCTTAAGCTGCCTAAATCATAATCACTAGTATAACCTCTTCCTCATGATGGAGACATTTTTAAAGAACATTATCCAGAGAAGTGGAAACTGTTAGGTGAAGGCTTTTGTTACCTAAGAAGGCAAAATGTACAAATGCTACTCATCATCCCTACCTTATCCTCAATAAATGTTTATTGTGTTTTTGACCCACATTTGGTTGAAAACAGTCCATGTAGAAGTGAACCTGTGTAGTTTATTGAGGATAAAACAATAAATGTTTACTGAGGATAAGGTAGGGAGGCTGAGTAGCATTTGTAAGAAAGGTAGATGCTTGGCAAGTGAAGATGAACAAGGCACAACTGCCCTTAAGGATTGAATGGTTTGATGAGGGATGCAGTCTCACAAATAGCCCCATAAGCAGATATGTTATCAGGCTTGGAGGCAAGTGGCCTGCAGAATCAGGGAGGTTATCCCAGAAGAATTACCTTGAAGAGTGTTCTTTTACCTTCGTCTTGAGGAATGCATAGGCCTTTGCCAGCACAATAGGAAGGCAGGGCCTTCTAGGCAGATGGGATAGCACATTCAAAGATACAGAGTTTCAAGAGATCCAGAATGTTTATTTGAGGACAAAGAATCGCAGTGTGGTTGGGGTAGCCTAGGGGACAATGAGAGTGCTGGTGGGAGGTAGATCCAGAGAATCCTGGCGTGTGAGGCTTTATGCACAAAGCTAAAGGAGTGTGGACTCTGTGCTGTTGTTATTGCAGCCAGTAGAGACGTATTTGGGAAGGGAAGGCGATGAGAGAGTGGAAGAAGGGAGTCCGCCTCTTCATGTATTGTATACAATTATTTTATAGGTCATGCATTTATTTGGGGTGTGAGTGTGCCTGTGAGTGTGTACACTCTCCCTCCCACTGCTTTCATGTCTGTTTTTCTGTATCCTTTAAGTTTTTTAATGCAAATACAAATATGTATTCTTTTTCTTTCTTCTTAAAAACCAAAGCAGCACACATTTTTTCTGTTTTTTTTTTTTTCACTTACAGTGTATTTTAGAGATGTTTGCACATTAGAAAGCATTCCCATTTCTATTCACAGCTGCATGGTATTGCATTGTGTGTATGAACCATAATGTATTTAATCAGTGCTCCCTTGATGGGCATTTTGTGTGTTTCCCTCTTTTGCTATTAAAAACAATGTTTCAGTGAATAACTATGTACATGTGTCACATTTTGCGTGCAAGTACATTTATAGGATTTATTTCTTGAAGTGGAATTGCTAAATCACACAGTATATGCATTTATAATTCTTATAGACATCATGCCTATTAAGTAGACCTGGGGTGAAGCAGTCATATCTGATATGTGGATTGAATGAGGGTAAGCAGTGAGCAAAATGGAGGATGGTGCTAAGTTAGCCTTGGTGACTCATGATGCCATTTCACAAGACGGAGACAGAGAAGCTATGTAGGTTGCACCCAAGCTTTTGAACTCTTAAGTCTGAAGTGTCTATAAGACATCTAGGTAGGAACATCTAGGAGATAGTTGCACGTGAAAGATCGGAGAGCGTAAGAGAGCTCTGTAAGAGATTTTGAATTCATCAGTGAAGTTAAAAGTCACTGGCCGGGTGCCGTGGCTCACGCCTGTAATCCTAGCATTTTGGGAGGCCGAGGCGGGCAGATCACTTGAGGTCAGGAGTTCCAGACCAACCTGGCCAACATGGTGAAACCCCATCTTTACTACCAATGCAAAAATTAGCTGGATGTGTTGGTGGGCACCTGTAATACCAGCTACTCGGGAGGCTGAGGCAGGAGAATCGCTTGAACCTGGGAGGCAGAGGTTGCAGTGAGCCAAGACTTTGCCACTGCACTCCAGCCTGGCTGACAGAGTGAGTAAGACTCCATCTCAAAAAAAAAAAAAAAAAAAAAAAAAAGAAAGAAAAAGAAAAAGAAAACTCATAGACTTAAGATTTTTTATATATGTGTATATATGAAAATTATTATAAAGAAAGAAGAGAAAGGCCAAAAAGTATAAGGTTTCAGAAAAATAAATATTCTCCTGGGTTCCTTTATCTATTAAATTTACTAGAATTCATTGGCATAAGGCAAAAGTTCTCATGTGGTTCAGGTCTTTATTTGACTTATTCATTCATTGTTCACGCATGCATTCATTTTGATATTTGCTGAATACCTGGTAGTACAGATTGCATATCTCTTATGTTAAATGCTTGGGACAAGAAATGTTTTAGGTTTTGGATTTTGTGTGTGTGTGTTTTGGAGTATTTGCATTATACTTACTGATTTAGCATTCGTAATCCGAAAACTCGAAATCAGAAATGTTCCAATGAACATTTCCTTTGAGCATCACATGGCCCTCAAAAAGTTTTGGATTTTGGAGCATTTAAGATTTCAGGTTTTTCAGATTTGAGATACTCAAGCTGTACCAATTAATGATGAAAATATGGTCATCCCTTGGTATACATGTGGGATTGATTCCAGGACTCAAAATCTGCACATACTGAAGTCCTGCACTTCCCTGAGGAACCTGTGTGTATGAAAAGTTGGCCCTCTGTATACGTGGGTTTTGCATCGTGCAAATACTGTATTTTTGACCCACAGTTGGTTAAAAACAATCCATGTAGAAGTGAACCTGTGTAGTTCCAATCTTTGTTGTTCAAGGGTCAACTGTATGAGGCTACAGATGGCCCCTGCCCTCCTGCAGCTCACAGTCAGGTGGGAAATATGGTGAGGTAAATGTGTAATGTCAGTGTGTGCTGACACCTGCTGTGAGGAGAGCAGTACATTGCACTGTGGGAAGAGTAGGAGGTGGCGTCTAGTGTGACTTGGGGAAGCTTTCAGAAAGGCCTCCTACTCTGAGATGTGAGGAATGAGTAAGGGTTGGTGGTAACAGGGCGTGGGGAAGGGGAAGCGTGATGTGGGCTGCAGGGGCAAACTAGTTTGGTAAGGGGCCAAGTGGTAGGCATTTGAGTTTGGGCCGGCCTTGGTCTCCTGCTCCAGCTCCCCCATGCCGTTGTAGTGTGAAGGTCGCGGTGGCCATCGGTGAAGTGTGGCCGGGTTCCAATAACTCCTTATTTACGGATACTGAAAATTTCCCCTGATTTCCATGCATCATGAATAGTATTCTTCTTTTGATGTTTTTCAACCATTTAAAAAAGTGAAATTCATTCCTAGCTTGTAGGCCTTACAAAAACCAGAGGGTTAGGGATCCAGACTTGGTGTGCAGGAGGTAGTGTGCTGCCTGTTAGTCCAGGCACAAGGAACAGCCTGTTCAAAGGTTGAGGCGAGAGAAGCACACAGGGGCTTCTCTGAGAACCTCTTCTTAGGGGTCTCCTTGCCTCCAGGGTTTCCCTCCTCCAGTCTGCCCTACGTGGAATTCCTGGATACATCGCCTTGGGCTGTCTCTTTCATTATTGCCGTGCCTCTCTGGAAAATCTTCCGTGATTCTCCATGAAGGTATTCAGGGTCCTCCCCTCATCTTCTGCTTTGTTTGCCTCAGCCTCCTTTCATGAAGATTTGGGAAAAATCCTGCTCCACTGACAGGAATCTAGTATTTTAGATACGATTGGAGGTGCTGTAAACACTTCAGGGTTTTCTAGGCCACTGCTCATTCCTATGTATGCACACATAGTTTGCTTTCATTCTGAACTTTTTGTATATTTCCTGGAAAATTTACTTTGGGATTAATTTACATATAAAAGTCCTATATTTTCATCTTATTTTTATCCTGCCACTTCAGGTATAGGGAAATAAATGAAAAAGTCTTCAAATGTTGACTTCTAAGGCTTTATTACCTCAGACAGCTTCATTAGGTTTGTGGAAATCTAGTGTGCTTTGAAGGAATTAATCTAGCCTTACTTGCAATCTGTATGTGTTTACATAAAATGAACAAACATTGCATTACGTTTCATGAAAATTCAATTATTCTTGTCTCCAGGAAACATGTTCTGCTTAGTATTTAATTCTCAAGTATGTCAAGGTGATGGTTCTTGAACTGTCGTAAGACTTGGGGAGCTGGGGCTCACTGCTCATTTCCATAATCAACGGAGAAATAGCCAGTGGAGACTTTTTATCACTAAGGTCCTCATGTAACCCATGTCTGAGGTTACAGGGGACATTGGGGACATCAGTCTCAGTGGCATAAGGCTAATATAAAATCCTCTCTAGATTTTTGTTAGAATGAAGAGAAGTAACATTAAGGATGATATTCTACATAATTAATACTTTCTTTTGGAGTTTATTATGCATATGTATGGTTTATTCAGCAGGCATTTTTTGAGATTCTATTGTTAACGAGGTACAGCAAGAGATGGAAAGGTAACAATCAGCCGGTATTAGTGTCTGTTGTGATTGGTTGGACCCTATTTAACTGGCAAGGATCAGTTTAAATGCTTTTATTCTTGAAACATTCCTTGCAAAGTCCAACAACTCATTTCCCACTGTATTGTTACTGCAATGAAGTGATTTTTTGGAAACACCTATCACATATCATCACCATGTCTTTTATAGTTACACGATAGTTACTAAACTTATCCTTTTCTTCCACAAGAGTCTAACCTCCTTGAAGGTAGGACCATGCTTAATTCCTACTGGTTAGTGGCTGCAGTATTATACTGAAGAAACGGTAAGTCCGGTTTCAGCAGGCCGAGATGTGGAGGAGACGGTTTGGGGTCCAGAGTGGCCTAAGGGAATTATTTGAATCAGGCCAAGAGCATGAGTTTACTTCGAGTCTTTGAGGAGTGAGGTGTAGATGGGTGTAGCACAGTACTAGGAGTTGAGAATGGATCAGAAATGTAGCTTGGGAGCTACACCAGGACACACAGAGGCCATACTTAAGGGTTTGGAATGGGGCACCATTGAAAGTTTCTAAACAGAAATCACGCGGTGAGGTCCACATGGCCTTTTGGGGCCTTCCTGCCCTGGCCTTTGCCTGCCTCCTCGCTTTCTCTCCCACTCTTGCCCGTGGGTACTCCATGCTCCAAGGAACTGTTGAATGTGCCATGCACACTCTGTTCAGCATTTCCCAAAGGGACCCTGGGCAGTCCTCATGCTCATTTTCCAAACCGTGCCATGGTTTGCACTGTTCACTAGCTGTTTGAGGGAAGAGGCCGGGTCTCTTTATTTCTTTGCCACCAGGGCTTCACGCACACCTAACCTTTAGTGGGTACTTAGTAGATATTTATTGAATGTTTGGATGGGTGAATGCATTTTGGCACAAAACCTTCACTTCTGGACTGGAAGACAGATTGGATGGAGCAGAGATGGGAGGCAGTGAGACCGAGTGGAGCGTCATACCTGGGAGAGAAACACTGAGCCTGTGAATTACAGCTATAGCAGTAGAAATTCAAGGGGGGAAATAGATTCTGGAGACCTGGGCAAGTAGAACTGACGGGACCCAGTGATCAGCAGATAAAATGGATGCTATGAAGGGCTAAGGGAAGTGGAAAGGTTGAAGACAGGCACCTGAAGCCCGCCTAATCATATCACTAGATGTTTTGCAGGGTGTGCGGTGGGCAAAAGTGGGGGTACGGGATGGGAGTGGAAACCGTTCTGTGTAGGTCCGTTTGAGAATCAGCTTAACTGAGGATTAATTGCCTTGGTTTGGAAAACTCCGCTACTGAAGTTTGCACAACATAGTAAATTGTGGAGCACTAAAGTATCCTTCGCTTAACTGTTCAATTTATTTACAAATTTAACTGCAACATCGTTCTGTAAAGGATATGAGATAGTGACATCTGTAGATACAGATATATCTGGAGAAAACAAAAACCAAGGGGCAAAAGGTAAAGGGAAAATAAGAATATGAAAATAACAAAGCTAGGGTAAGGTTGCACGAAGAAATACACATTTCTCTCAGTTGCCACAAAAAAGCATAGATTTGGATTTCAGCTGCCTAGTGGTAAAAGGAAGGAGGGAAACATAATTAATTAATACTATCTACAGTGTCTGCAAGATAAAAACATGCTCATCCTTTTTCAGAGAAAGCACAATATTCTTGACAGAGAAAACTGAGAAAAAATTTCCCCTCATCTATGAGGCGGAATGTGTTCCAAACAGTTGAATTTCAAAATGAGCTTTCTGACATTCCTTAGTCTCTTCTTACTAGTATAATAGGATTTGATTTGCTCTGTTTAACATATGATGAAGTTAATTGTGAAAGATCTCTAGAATCCAAATCTGCAAATTATTTCCAAAACCCTGTTTTTTATCTTTTACACCAGTCGTTCTACTGGTGAGTCAATACTTGCAGCTCCTGTGTGTGTGGCAGGTTGCCAGGTGCCCCAGATGGTACCAAGGTATGTAGGAATTTTTGAAGGAGCTCACAGTGCCAGTGGGTAGTCTAGGCATAAACACACGGAAAGTATGTTAAATGCAGGAGTTGAATAATGAGGAACCGTACGGGAGAGCCCACGAGGCCGTGCCTGATTTACTGCTGTGCACCTGCTTAGACATCAGGTGGGGCCTGTGAATCCAAAAGATGACAAGACCAATGTGGGCTGGAGGAGCCGAGGGAGCTTTAACAAGGAGGGATGCTTTTACTTTCAATAATAGCATCAATATTATTATTATTATTGTTTAGCTTATACACTAAATTTAAAAATTGATTATTTTGACAAATCTTGAATTTTAGTACAATCTTTAGAAACATCATGTCCCTGGTTTGTTTTTTTCAAAGCAGTATGCCTAGTACTTTCATCAGTGCCGTTGGGGGTTACTAAGTTCTCCCTCCATTTTTTTTTTTTTTTTTTTTAGACCCGTGGACATGCCTTTCTGCTGTCACTTGTGAATCCTATCAAATAATCCTTACCTCCTAATTTACATTTGCTTATTTCAAACTGTTTGTACTGTTCTGAAAATATCAACACTTGTTTTTTAAAGTTTATTTATTTATTTTTTTAGAGATGGAGTCTCACTCTGTCGCCCAGGCTGGAGTGCAGTGGCGTGATCTCGGCTCACTGCAACCTCCGCCTCCCAGGTTCAAGCGATTCTCCTGCCTCAGCCTCCCCCCGAGTAGCTGGGATTACAGGTGCATGTTACCATGCCCGGCTAATTTTTTGTATTTTTAGTAGATATGGGGTTTCACCGTGTTAGCCAGGATGGTCTCAATCTCCTGACCTCGTGACCCACCCACCTCAGCCTCTCAAAGTGCTGGGATTGCAGGCGTGAGCCACTGAGCCTGGCCTTGTTTTTTAAGGAATAATCTTTTAACAGTTAACTCTCGGTCCCCATAATCTCCGTATAATCTTTGGATTCTCATTGCTCTGAGGGTAAAGGTCCAAGTCCGTAGTGAATGTGTCCTCCGAGGCAATGCCTACTCTGCTTTGCTCTGACCAGCTCTCTGGCCATGCGGACCCGCCTTCACCGTCATTCCAGCTGAGCAAGCCTTTTGGTTCTCCCTTCCTTTGCTGGGACTGCCTGGGCACATCTGATGACCCTGTGACCCACTCCAGTAGCACCTGCATGTCTCGTTCACAGCAGGCATCACCACTGTAGTAAACCAATTGTGATTATGTCTTTATTTAATGTCATTGATTCTAGCTTCCCCTTCCCAAGACTGCAAGTGCCCTGAGGACAAGGACCTTGTTGGTCATAGACTGCTGACCCACCAGCATCTAGCATGATACCTGGCACAGAGCGGGTGGTCACGTGTACTTGTTTTTGATGTCATTGTGAGGAGATTTCCTTTTCCGGTTTTCATTCAAAACCATCTTGGTTATTGCTTATTTGTTTCTTACCCTGCAGATGGTTACCAAGCAGCTTTTTGATTTTTAAATCTTTGCAGAAGATTCCAAAAAGCCCCTCCAAAGATGACACAAGCCTGTATTTTATTGCCTTTCAAAATATATACACTTTTATTGCCAAGGGAAAATTTTTGAAGCTTGGGTATGTGTTAGTCTCCAGGGAACCAGCAGGGACGGCCAGATTGTGAGAGTGTTAGTGGAGTAATGTCTGATGTAGTTTACTGAGCAATTTCAAAGCAGAGTAATGGAGGTAATCTCAGAAATTCTAAGCAGCAGCGTTGTAAATGCACAGAGAGAGAGTGTTGCTTTCATTTCATTGACGTGAAATCAGCTTGTTTCCCCCATCCTACTTCTAATTTGTTTTTATTACCTTAATATTCTGTGTCATGGAGGTTCTAAACATCTTTAGAATAAAATTCTTTGGAGATCTATAAACTGCTGCTTTCTAATTTCATTGCTCTTAATTATAGGTCATTGAAAATGCAAAAAACAGAAGTAACGTAGGATAGTAGAAAGAGCTTTATACTCAGCATCAGGAGGCCTGGACAATAGTTTTTTAACTAACTGATTACTGTCTGG
The DNA here is from genome assembly GCF_029289425.2 of Pan paniscus. Classification (NCBI taxonomy): domain Eukaryota; kingdom Metazoa; phylum Chordata; class Mammalia; order Primates; family Hominidae; genus Pan; species Pan paniscus. The sequence goes on from NC_073254.2 coordinate 20,085,293, forward strand.
CTGACTGTTTGCCCTAGAGGAATCCTTTGACATCTCTGAGCCTCAGTTTCTCATCTATAAAAGGAAGCTATTAGAAATGGTATTTAAGATTATTTATTATCTCAGTTTATACTCCCTCCATGCATCAAGCTTCATTTGTTCACTTAACAAACAAGGCTGGGCTCAGTAGCTTATGCCTGTAATCCCAGCACTTTGAGAGGCCAAGTCAAGCAAATTGCTTGAGCCCAGGAGTACAAGACCAGCCAGGGAAACGTGGTGAAACCCTGTCTCTCCAAAATTACAAAAATTAGCCAGGCATGGTAGCGCGCATCTGTAGTCCAGCTACTTGGAGGGCTGAGGCAGGAGGATTGCTTGATCCTGGAGGTTGAGGCTGCAGTGAGCTGTGATTGTGCCACTGCATTCCAGCCTGGGTGACAGAGCAAGACCCTGTCTCAAAAAAAAAACAAAAAGCAAAAAAATAAACAAATATTTATTGTATGCCTACTATGTGCCAGGTACTCTCCCAGGTGCTTGAGATACAGCAGAGTGCAAACAAAGCCGTGTTCTTGTCCTCCTACAGCTTGCATTCACGCAGCATTTGAAGGGCTTACTATTTAGTCCCAATTTGTGAAAGGTTCTGTGTGATTAAAGGCTGTGGCTGGAGAATATGTTGAATAAAGAGATGGGCAGGGTTGGCCAGGCACGGTGGCTCACGCCTGTAATCCCAACACTTTGGGAGGCCGAGGCAGGCAGATCACGAGGTCAGGAGTTCGAGGCCAGCCTGGCCAACATGGTGAAACCCCACCTCTACTAAAAGCACAAAAAATTAGCCAGGCGTGGTGGTGCGTGCCTGTAAGCCCAGCCTCAGGAGGCTGAGGCAGGAGAATCGCTTGAACCTGGGAGGTGGAGGTTGCAGTGAGCCGAGATAGCATTATTGCAGTCCAGCCTGGGCAACACAGCAAGACTCCATCTCAAAAAAAAAAAAAAAAAACAAAAACAAAAGAGGTGGGCAGGGTCATTAGCAGGCAGGATTGAAAAGATGGGAAAGTGAGGCTCCATCTTACCTTGGCTGGTGAAAATGGCTCCCCCAGGGCATTGCTCATGGCCCCCGAACCGTCCACAGGAGGAAAGGATATTCCTGTCCCTAGCCCTGTCCAGCTACCAAAACAACAGCAGGGAAAGGGAGGCCGAGGGTAGCCCACTTACCTTGCCTTGGTAAGGGTCTCCCCTGCTGTTAGATTTAGCTTCCAGTTGTGTCATTTCAAATGCCTGTGATCCTCTACTGTGTGCAAGACAAAAGTACAAATACTTGCTTGTCCAGCCAGGCCCCGAGCCACCCTCCTCCCTTTCCCCTACGTATGTCCAAGTCAGTGGGCAAGCTGGCAGCCCGGTGTCTCCAGCACATGGGGTGCACCCTGTCTCATCTGCAGGCCATTGTGTGTGTGTTCACAGTTCAGAAGCTGACTCACTATCTCTGTCTGCCAACATCCTCCACCACCCCCACCTCCCACCCCTATGGTCAGGGGGCATGGGTATTGAATGGCAGTGCCATCAGAGCTTGCCGGCACCCTGTCACCCAATTCTCGGCCACTGGGATCAGAGATTATTTCTTCCTCCCTGAATCTCTCAGTCCCTGCTGCACCATCCACAGCTGCGGGGGAAGGGCTGGCCGACGTTTTTGATCTTGTTTTCCCTGCCTATCACGATGCCTGTCACATACCAGATCCCCTGAAATTGTTTGTTGAGCAGACTGTTATCATAATCTCCTGTGATATTTACCACATTTTACCTTTTGACATGGTTATTTGAGAATATTTTTAAACTTTCTAGGTCTGAGCTCTTTGATAGCAGGGCCTGTGTTTTATTTATTTTTTAATCTCCTAAAGCACCTGGTTCTTGGACTCCATGAATATTTAATAGCCTGAAATAAACAGAATTTAATTCCTGGATAGTTGAATTTGAGAGGTGGAAATAAACATAGGGTTTTTATTTCTGTTTCTCTCAGGGGAAACTGAGTCAAAGAAAAATAAGTAACTCACAAGCTGATGTGTCAACCAAGGCTATAAATCCAGGGAGAAATTCAGCAATAGAAGAGCATTGTAATATTAGAAAGCTTCCAGATCTCCCCACTCAGGAGTATTTCCTACCTGTAACACACAGATCCGTCATACAAATTATGCTTTGTTTGCTGAAAAGCCTCCTGAAGCTGAATGGGTTTACTTTGGCATCAGCGGAGGCCATGATTGAGGGCAGAGATGAGACATTGGATCGCTCTTGGGTGGCTTCCGCATGGCCGTTGTGGTTCCTCTGCCCAGCCCTCTCCTGCGAGGGACTCGATCAGCTCCAGGGCGCAGCTTGTGTGTCTGCTCCCATGGCCAAGTCCCCTTGGCTCCCTTCCCCTTGGCTCTGGTTTGGCCTGACTCTGCCTTCTGCTCCTCAGGTCTGTCTAGGTTTAGTCCTATGTAATCATTTGCAGCAAAGCCTGCCCATGACTGGAAATGCAGTCCTGGCTTGGCAGGAAAGGGGTTTGTGCAAGAGCTGGCTGTACCTGTGTCTGAAACACCTGAGGCCCTCCCAGGGCTAGGGATGCAAGAAGCCTGGGTTGGCAAAGCTGGCCTTCCTGCCAGGGCTGAGGAGCATTGGAGCCCTAGAAGGGGACTGCTGTCCAGCCCCTTGGCCAGCCAGAGCAAGGGCCACTGTAGTCAAACATGAATTCACAAATGGGAAGAGCAGGAGGTGACTCAGATCCACCTCCGCCATAACTGCTAATCATAGTGAATTATTAAGAGCATAAAATCAGGATCTTGTTTCCCACATAGAGATCAGGCCCATCAGCCCTGAGCAGTTATATAATCCACCTCATACACGTGGATAATATTGAGACTGGCACTTCCAAGCAGAAGCCTGCTAAATAAGGACATGTTTATTGTTTCTTCTACCTCATCAAAATGTCTGTTTCTTATTCCTAAGAATGGCAGGGAGTAAAGGATTATTTATTTCCCTTGATATTTTTCATTTCAAGAATCAACATGGGCAGGTTTACAGTGTTCACAAACATGCTGGTAGCAATTTGATTGCAGGAAGAATGAAATTTTGCTCAGGCAAGTGCAAATTTGTCTGTTGTGGTGAGAAGGGCCATCCATGACTGTACAAATGGTGCCATTCTACCCTGAAGATACATTTTAACAAGGATGGTGGTAGTAGTTTTTATTCCTTTGTTCTCTCAGATGCATTCCATTAAAATTAAAGCATGAAATATATTAATTTGACGAAATGGATTTGTTTCCACTTGATGTGTTGCTTTGTGAAACTTTAACATTGTCTCATAATGTTCAACAGAACTGATGACACTGGTCCATGTGGCCGGCATGGAGGGAAACATGATTCCTCTGAGAGCAGTCTAATAATCCGTGTCTTGGACCTGCATTACTTCTAAGAAAAACAAATTAGTTTAACATATTTCTAGAAATGGAAACTCTTGGATACATCAGAAACAAATTTGAATTTAGGCAATCTAATTAACCTTTAGCTAAAAATGTTGGTATTTTCACAAGTCTTTTGGACAGAGTTCGTTGTTAGTGGTTGCTTCAAACTTTTTTTCCAGATCTTTTATCTCTAAAAAGCAATTTATGATTTTTTTTGACCCTAGTATACTGGGATGTCCTTTCGATGTGATTTTCTTATATTATTCTGGCTCCACTTTTGTGGGAACTTCTTTCCTTTTCTCTTTTGTGCTCTTGGCTCACAGTGACCCAGCCACCTTTGTGGGCGGTGGTGGAATGTGCTCCGGTTGCCTGCTGCCCATGTCGGTGTGCCCAGAGCGGGAGGGACATCATTTTGACCACAGCACTTTGGCCTTAGAATGATGCAGAGACTCCATGTCACTGCCTGTTCCTCTTTCTTTACTCTTTTTAAAAAAAGGCTTCTATTCTTTCCATTAAAGTTTACTCCCTTTAAGCTGAGTAAGCTAGAATGCTGAGTGCCATTTCTAGCTTAAGGAGTCAAATCATTCTGCAAAGTTTAGTACCAAGCCCCAGCAGTCTCCTGTACGCCTTTCCCTCTTCCCCAACTCCCTCCACCTTCCTATTTCTTCCTCCCTAGAGGCTGCCAGTTTCAGCTATTTGACATCTGAGTCTTTGGAATCGTTCTCTGTATCTCTAATGTTCATATTGCTGCTCCTTGATTTCTTTCTGCTTTAAATATTCTCCTTTGACCATGCAACGTGAAATATGAGGACTTAGCCATGTCTTCCCTACCCTAACACCAAACCAACCAAAAGGCAGCCTTTTCATTCATCTAACTTCTCTGCAGTTAGAGCGTGTTTTGGGATAGATCGGTGCTCTGCATTAGGTTATTTTGACTGATGCTATCCACAGGTAAAATATTTAGTAAACTGTAATTACCTTTTCTCTTTCACATAACTTTTTCTTCAGTCTTTTTTTGTCTGCTTAGTTTTCTGTATGCTTTTCAGTAATGCAAACACATACTCTCTGCAAATTGCCTGAACTGACTCTCAGTACATTCACATACATCGCTCTTTTTGTTTGATCTTTTGGAGATGTCTGTCCCAGAGCCTCTGACCTGCCCCTGCCTAGGCAGGCTGTTCTTTTATCATATAGGTATACTGCTTCCTGTGTCTTCCTGTGTATTATGTTTTTCAGGGGTTCAGTTGGAGGGCCAGAAACCACACTAGCTATTTTAAACAGAAAGAGACTTAAAACAGATATTAGGTGCTTTCTAAATTATTGGAAGGGCTGGAGGAGTGGGCCTGAGACTAGGTTTCCAGCAATGCTCCAGAACCACACAGCTGCCCTGGCCTGCCAGGGGTGTTGCTTTATCTGCCACTTTAGGATGGGAGGGAGTCAGGAGGCCGCCTCTGTGACTATTCACTTCAAGAACATTCTGCTGTAGCTGCAGTCCAAGGATCAGAACCTTACATTGCAGCTACTGCCTCTTGATACCCATGAAGCTGGTGACTGACTGCTGGAGTACTTATAGAACAATCTGGTAGCCCTCTAACATGCCGACCAGGAGAACGAGCCAAGCTGCAGAACGATGGCCTCCACCTTCACTTCTCAAGTCTTACTTGAGTACATCTAATTGGAGAAACCTAATTTACTCAAGGAACTCAGTTGTCAGAAAGGCCAGGAAATGTGGTGTTTAGCTTTGTGGGTTCTGTAGTACAGAAAGGCAGATGGGAGTGGAAATGAATGCTGAGTGCCATTCCACCATACACACCACACCAGGGCTGTGTGTGTGTGTGTGTTTGTGTGTGTGTGTGTTTATGGGCTTGTTTTGATGGACTGCAGACATTTTAAAGTTTTTTTTGTTTTTTGAGTCACGGTATCACTCTGTCATTTAAGTTGGAGTGCAGTGGCATGATCTCAGCTCACTGGAACCTTTGCCTCCCAGGCTCAAGCAGTCCTCCCACCTCAGCCTCCCGAGTAGCTGGTACTACCGGCATGCACCATCACGCCTGGCTAATTTTTTGTATTTTTAATAGAGACAAAGTTTCACTACATTGCCTAGGCTGGTCTTGAACACCGGAGCTCAGGTGATCCACCCACCTTGGCCTCCCAAAGTGCGGAGATTACAGGCATGAGCCACCACGCCTGGCCCAGACATTTTAATTTCTGATCATTTATTTGTAGCCAGTTTTTCTCCCTGGGACTTAAAATTTTTTTAATAGCTTATTGAGGAAAACTTTAGGTAATTATTCAAGGATTATTTAGTAAATTTATAGAGTTTTCCAGCCACCATCACAATCAACCCCAAAAAGTTTCCTCATGCCCATGTGCAGCCAGTCCTGACTCCCTGCCAGCCCCAGGCAGCCACCTGTTCTACTTCCTTTTTTTGAGAGGGGGTCTCACTGCTGTTGCCCAGACAGGAGTGCAGTGGTGCGATCCACTATTCTACTTTCTATAGATTTGTCTTTTCTTGTCTTTTCTTGACATTTTTGGTAAATGGAATCATACAATATGTAGTCTTTGGCATGTGGCTTTTTTCACTTAGCACAGTGTTTTGCGGTTCATCCTATTAGCATGTCTCAGTAGTTTGTTCTTTACTATTGTTGAATAGTATTGTACACATTTTATTTATCTATTTACCAGTCAGTGGGCGTTTAGATCCTTTACAGTTTTTGTCTGTAATGAATAAAGATGCTATAAACAGTCACATACAGGTCTTTTTGTGGCCATATGATTTCATTTCTTTGGGGTAGGCACCCAGGAGTAGAATTGCTGGGTTGTATGGTAAGCTTATGATTGACTTTTAAAGAAACTGCTGAACTTTTTCTAAAGTGACCGTACATGAGCAATACATGAGGGTTCTAGTTTCTCTACATCTTCACCAACACTTTGTATTATCTGACTTTTTGAAAATAGGCATCCCAGTGAGTTTGTATCTCGTTAGTTTTACTTTACATTTTCCTCTTGAATAATCATGTTAAGCATCTTTTCATATGCTTAGTAGCCATTTGTATGTATTTTCTGATTAAATACCTATTCAAATATTGTGCCCATTTTTAATTGGATTATTTGTCTTATTATTCAGTTGTAAGAGTTCTTTATATACTCTAGATATAAGATCTTTATTATATGTATGATTGCTTATATTTTCTTCTAGTCTGTGGCTTGTCTTTTTATTTTCTTAGTGGTATCTTTTGAAATTTTAAATTTTATTGAAATCTAATTCATCCATTTTTTTAATGGATTATGATTTTTGTGTTGTACCTAAGAACTATTTGACTAACCCAAGTCACATAGATTCTCCCATATATTTTCTTCTAGAAGTTTATTATTTTATCTCCTGCATTGTGCTATATTTTCCATTTTGATTTAAATTTTGTGTGTGACATAAGGAAATGTTCTAAATTCATCTTTTTGAATGTGTATATCCATTTGTTTAGAACCATTTGTTGAGAAAATTAGTCCTTCCCCATTGAATTGCCTTGGTATCTTTGTTGAAAATCTGTATATAGAACTGTGCAGTCTTGACTATTGAAGCTTTAGAATCTGTTTAAAATTGGTTAGTGTTCTCAAACTGTTCTTCTTTCAAAATTCTTTTGGCTATTCTACTGCCTTTGTATTAGAATACCAATTTTGTCAATCTCACAAAAATGTCTGTTGGAATTTTGATAGGAATTTCATCGAATCTTTAGATCATTTAGAGAAAATCGCCATCTCAATAGTATTGAGTTAGGATGGAATTTATATTTATATCAGAGCTTGGCTAACTTTTTTCTGAAAGGGCTAGGTAGTGAAGAATTATTTTCGTAAGCCCTGCAGTCTCTGCCACAGCTACTCAACTCGGCTATTGTGGTGAGAAAGTAGTGTGGACAATGGGCTGTGTTCCAGTAACTATTTACGAAAGCTGGAGGCCGGACCCTGGGCCTCTGACTTGATCATCTTTAATTCCTTTCAGCAGTGTTTTATAGTTTTTATAGTACAAGTCTTGCACTTCTTTAATGAAATTTATTTCTAAGTATTTTATTCTTCTTAACGATATTGTGAATGGGATTGCTTTTTAAATTTTCAGATTGTTTATTCCTAGTACATATAAATATGATTGATTTTCATATGACGATCTTGTATCTTGTGACCTTGCTAAAGTTGTTTATTAGTTCTAGAAGGTTTTCAGGAACCTTTCCTTTGTCCTTGTGCGTTCTGAAACCTCACATTGTGTACCTTGGTGTGGATCTACTTTCATCCATTGCATGGGCTGACTTTCTTGTCATCTGTAAAAAAATTAACAGTAAAATTCCTTTCTTGAGTTTAGGGCATTTGTTTTGTGGCCTCGTCTTTGTAAGGAAGGAGAAAGAGCATGGTTATGTTATTATGCCTGTATTGAAACTATCATAGGAAAAATTTTCAACAATAATAGGTGTGTTAAAACTTTAATAATACAAATTATCTGTGGATTTCATTTCTTATGCCTGTGGCATAAATATATCAACAGCATTATGAGCAGATTTGTTTTCTTAAAAAAAAAAGTGGGATTAAAGCACATAGCACATGTCATTTTTCTCTTGCCCTGTGCATGAAAACTGCTTGGTGGATTCTGCATAGTGAGTCCCTTAACAGCATGTTTCAACCCTGCATTTCTTTCATTTTCTTTTTGGTTTACATTACTGATTTCCTCTCTCCCCTTCCCCCAGTAATAGCCAGTTGGGAAAGGCCTTGTTAAAGTGAAGGAATGGAAGAGTCTTTACTAAGGTAATGTAGTCGTGCTAATAACTTCAGGCACAGCAGGTTTCATAAGGGGTTGTTCTAGTGTCGGGATTCATGGCAGGTGCTGTGGAGTAAACCACGATTCAACCTCTGGACTTAAGTATGTACATTTGGTTGCACTTCTCCATCTTATTTTTTTATTAACCAGTTTATTCATTTCTAAGCAGCATTTATTGAACACCTGCTGTGTGCTGTTTCCTAGAAATGCAAAGGAAAGTTAGTCCCTGTTAAGGGGCCAGCATTACATTTTGGATAGGCAGAAATAGTTTCTTATGTTGCCACCCAGCTGAGCTTGAGGAACAGGCTGTGACTCGGCAGAGCAGCTGGCTTGATCAGCAGCTGGTTCCACCATATGTGCAGGCTTCACACTCCCACAACGGACAGTCCTGACCTTGACTGGCCCTCAGGCCAGTGTCCTCCAAGTCCATCAGAGCATTCTGGGTGGAGTCATTGGGAATCTTGGGCTGTCTTCTAGCTTATTCCGGGTCTTCCTCACCATTGGGGATATGTTAGGGGTGAAAGAGCTGCTGCCCGAGTCAGGCCTTGCTGAACCTATAAGATGGCTTTGTCACTTTTTCCCTTCTCTGTTTCGAATGCTCTCCTTACCTTTACTCAACTGCCAGGGATGAGAACATTCCTTAGTAGTGTTTAGGTTTTCCTCAACCTATTAGATACCTATTTTCCTCTTTCATTTATAAGCTCTTATAGTACTGGGACCACATACAGTATTTTCCTATAACTGTGAAATCAGCAGCAGGCCAGCATTCCGTACATTTTTATAATACATGAAAATTTTTCAAACCACAAACCAGAGAAAAGTATCTCTTACAGGGTTAAAGAAAGAAAGAAAGAAAGAAAGAAAGAAAGAAATTGGCCTCCTTGGAGAGGTCAACAATTTATTCATGAAATCACATCTTAACATGAAAATAACAAAATGAACATCTTTCTACAAAGAGGATGAATTATCTTTTCAAGTGTCCTTGAAGAGAACAACTAGAGGAGTCATGCAGGCTGCAGCATGGGGGCCTTAGATAAGATATAAGGAAGACCCTCTAGCTGGTGGAGAGTGCGGAAGCTTGAACTGAGTTATGAAGAGTATGTTAGAGTTTTGAAATTTACTGGTAGATTTTCATTTCTTGGAGGCATTTTAAATACAGTCCTCTTGAAAGGAATAGATATGTGGAACATCCTTGGAAAAGTCCATTTTAATCTCCAGTACTAGTCAAATCTATTTAAAAGCAAAAAGAGGAGAAAAAAATCTGCTTTTAATAGTTAATTTTTGTGTAGTTGTATTAGGAGGCAAACTGAACTTGTGCTCTTCATCTTCAACAACTGTCTGTTAAGCCTACATCATTTGAAAAAGTAAAAACAGAATTCTGAGAGCACAGTTAGCAAGGTGGTTGGTTGGTGATGTGCATACTTTTTATTTGTTTCTTCATTTTATGTTAATACTAGTTTAAAGTTAACTTAGTCCGGGCACTATACTAGTCTTATCTGCGTATTATAATTTACTTGCTATTTTGCTCATTGGCTTCTAACTAAAACTAGACCAGCTCAGCACCTTGCTTCAGACTATATCTCCAATCGATTTTCTGTTCTGACTTTTTAAAGACCCCCTGGTCTTTCCATTTATCTGTTTCATCCCCATTAACACTGATGGACACACCTCTAATTCTCAACCCAGTGTTATCTTCTATAGCCATGTCACTCTAAGTACTCTTGTGAAAACCAGTCCTATAGCCTTTGGTATTTGTCGGAAATTATTTGATAAGCACTAGGAGATATCTTTTTTTCTTTCAATAAATGGAGGCATTAAAAGTCCATTCATTGGAAGTTTTTTTTTTTAATGTAAACATCATTAGCTTTTTTAAATTTATTTAATTTGAACTTATATAACATAAAGACCTCTTCATAGCCATACTTTTTTTGAAAAAAAGAATTTTTTTTCAAAAATATTTTATCAACCTCTGTCTGGATTCTTCCCATGTCTATAATGCTTCCACTGTAGGAGAATCAATTTTATCCTTATTTTTAACATACCTCAATAACTCTGTGGTGAGTGGCCCTTGGCAGGACAGACCTGCCTCTTTTTTCTGATCTTTGCAGACTTCTGAAGCTCATTTCTTACACACAACACCTGTGTAGTTCTTTCTTTTCAACGGCGATGGGTAATGCGTAGCTCTCTGAATGCTTCTTCTCTCTTTGCCTTGGTAACTTTACACATGCCACTCCTGGCTGTAGTCCCTTCCCCATTCCCTTAATTTCTACTCATCCTTGAAGATTTAATTTGCTTCTCATCTGCAAAGTCTTCACAGATCCTGCCTCTGCCCCTCCTTTTCCATTCCTATCCCCAACTCCAGGCCAACATGAAACCTTTATTTGTATTTCTGAAATGCTGTGTGTACCTCTCTCCGGTGCCATTGTCATGCCTGTGTGATTTCTTGGTCTCCTTCCTGTTTCCCCCACTAGATGCTGAGCTCCTTAAAGGCAAGAGCCATGTCTTAGTCAGCTCTATATTCCCAGGCTTAGCTCCGAAAACATAATAAATGTTTAGTGGAAGAAGATAAGGAAATATGTTCTATACCTCATTGGAAGTTTTGTTTGTTTGTTATTCCCTAGGCTTGTTTCAGTTTCACATCAACCCAGAGGATGTGAGACTTCATAATGGTCCTGATGGCACCCAGCCATCCACTGAGAGCTCATTCTCAGGCATGCTGGCAAAGTGACTCAGTGATTTTCAAACCTGGGGAGCTGGATAAAAATGCCTGTTTCCTTCCAGAGAGTCGAATGCAAGGCTGTGTGTGGGGCCTGGGATCTGTAGACTGAAGCAGCACCCCTGGTGATTCTGGTGCAGGAAGTTGTTACCCACCTCTGAAAAGCACTGAGTTGGGAATGGAGCCCACTGGGAGTCAGCAGCCCATGCTGGCTCTTCTATGGATTCCTTGAACCCATGAGCACATGGGCACCTCGGCCTCATGCTGCAGTGACTTCTCTCTTTACTAGCACAGCCTGTGCAGGAATGATAAGAGGCACATATTCTTCAGTTCATGCAACAGATGTCCTCCTGAGACATTGAATACCAATGAAAGTTTTATAGATGGACCATGGGATACCAGCAGTGAATTATTTTGTAAGTTGAATAGTCACTCCCCGATTTATTGGTTGTTAAGCCCTCCATTTTTAAGAATTAGTTTGTTTAAATTAGATTAAATGTTTCTATCTGTGGTTTACATTTTTTGACTGTATGAATTTAATAATTTATTTTTATTTATTTATTTATTGCCACAGGTGGTTACCCATTCTTAACCAATCCTTAAATGGGCATTTTAAGGTTTCAGTAACAACATTTTACTGCAGTTGGAGAATGACTTTCAAAGCTTCAGAATCCCTAATCTAGGGGCCATTTCATTTCTAAGAAGGTTCGTGATCATTGCCCAAGTAATTTCTCATTGTAGTATCTAGAGTCCTACAAGCTTATGAGCTAACAACATTTGCCCATGAGGTTTTAGATGCTGAAATAAGATACAATAGGTCTGAAATGTTAATAAAATATTCTTCAGTGATCTCCTTTCTTAGTCAGCTTTGCTATATCCTCTTCCTGTGTCAGCTCCTCAGAATGTGGGCTTTGCATACTGACAGCACACCCACCATGCTCCATGTTATAGGTGAGCAATCTGATTTTTTCCGGTAGCTTCCTGTCTCTCCTGTGGATAAATGTTAGTTTGATGATGATAATGATAGTCATAAGTTTTATTATCATCATTACTGTTCTTATTCTTCTTCTCTGGACCTCTGTGTTTCCTATCAGTAAAATAAATGTGGTCAGACCAAAAGATGATTTCTAAGATGACTTATGCCTTACCATTTTATGGTTCTATGATTCTAGATATACATTTTGATGATTATAGATGCTCATTACCTTAAGAAAGTTATCAGAAGGGAATGATGAACTATGTTTCACAACATTTATTTTCTTAATAACATGGCTCACTTCAGAATGTCATTAAATAGAATATATATTGGTGCAACGTTTATTATCCATTTTCCTGACTGAGAGACTGAGGCCAGTAGTAAAAACTTATAGCCACCAAATATCAGAGTTGGAAGGGACCTGAGAGAGCATCTTGTCTGTCCCTGCTTTCAGAAAGTGGTGATATTCTCAACCCAAGAGTTATGGTGACATGTTATATACATCAAGATAAACTCTTTTAAGAGCTTCAGTGTCATGGAAACTCTTTGTGTCAGCAACATCAAAGCCCATGATTTTCTAAGTGGCATTTCTCATTCTGCGATGCACTGCAAAATAATATTGCCAAACCGTGAAAGATTACACATCTGTAGTACCAGGGTTAGCTCAAGATTTCAGAGCATGCCAATTAGATATTTTTTCCCTTGGCTGGTAAAAGTAAAAAAAAAAAAAAAAAAAAGAAAAAAGTTAGCCATATAATGAAAAAAAGGAGAATTTGTGTGACGGTGATGTTGTATCCTATTAAAATAATCGAACTCCCTTTAATATTTTCATCAAGTGCTTCATATTTACGGAAAGAATTATTTAAGGATAATCCATAATATTATAGAAAGAATACTTACGTTTTAAAATATAATTCGACCAGAAATCTTTGAATCTGTTTCAAAGAGGGCCATTTCATTCATAAAAGGTAATGACACTATTCTAATGCCAGTGTTTGATTGTTCATTTTTTTCCTGTGTCTGCAGAATGGATTACAGATTCCTTGCATAATCAGCAATCCATTTTGTTTTCTAACAATTAGCCGGTTATTCGTACTTTCACAAGAATGCGATGCTAGCATGCTGTGGTCTGCTTCTGATCTTACACAGGAAAATGACAGTGAGATAAGAGTAGAAAGATGATTTCATTTGTCTTTATAGGGTAATGTATGGGAGATGTTCCTGGATAGTCATATCCTTTTGGAATGATGAAGTTTAAGGGTTTCCGTATCTGGAATTTGTATCCATATAACACAGATGTGTATATGACTTGGCATACCATAACTCCCTTTTCCAGCTGTTATGTGACGGGTAAATTTTGCAAATGTATCTTCCTGCCAATCTCAGTTTACCGGATTCTGGTCATTTCAAGCCTGATGAGATTTGGGTTCTTGAAAAGGACTCGAGACTGACATGAATCCCTTACACAGATGTCTTCACAGAAACCAGTGTTCAGCCATTGCCACTTCCGGCGACTGTTTCTTGGGACCACTTGGTGGCAGGCCCACAGTCAGCCTCCCAGCTCGCAGTTCCTGCTGTTTTCCCTCATGCAGCTATCACCACTCACCACTTGCTTGGTCCACCGAGGTTCCTGTCCTGTGCGTTGCTGCACCGCCCTGATCCCACTCGGTTCTCACTACCTCACAGCAGAACCGGCCTGTCTCCCATTGTGCAGAGCCCCGCCCCACACTTCATATCCCTGCTGTGTGTCCCTCAGCGGGTGACAGTAGCTAATCCCTCCGCTGGATACCTTCTTGATTTTCTCTCTAAACAACTGCAGAGAGCTGAGAAAACTCCTTCTCCCACTGCAGCATGTCAGGATCCAGTACTTAGCTGTTAGTTGCCACCCCAGCAAGTCTCAGACCCTCTGCCAGGCTCTGGAATTTAGTTGTGTAGAATGTTCTGTACACTGCCCTTGGCATCTCTTAAAGGAACTGGGTTTCTGTCAGTGAGGATGACTCACTTCAAGTGTCAATTGATAATGTCTCATGAAAAAATTAAAGGCGATGGAAAAATATGCGGTCATTGCTTCTAAAAAGATAAGGTTTGGATTTGGAGTAGGAAATATATAAGATGAACAGAGCTTTTACAACTTTTCTTTTTCCTTTAAGGGAGCTAGATTTCTAATCAGTGTTTTTCAATAGAGTTTAATGGCTTACTTTGTGGGTTTAGGATTTTGAGGTTCTGCATCTGAATTCTAGTTTTGTCATTTGTCATTTGTGTGCCCTTACACAAGATACTTACCTCTCTGAGTCTCATTCTTCTCATCTCAAAAATAGGAATAATACTGGTACTGACCTTGAAGAGTTGTAAAAATTAAAAAGTGATGGATGCAGAGCACTTAGAATAGTTTCTGACACAATAAAACTTCAATGAGTAGTAGACTTCATTATTATCTATTTTATTATTACTATTATTGTTCGCAACACCATTCCAAAAGGAGTGAATTTTTGATAAAGAAGCAGAATTTCTTTAATACAGTTGGCCCTCCATACCTGCAGGTTCTGCATCCGCAGACTCAACCAAGTGTGGATAAAAAATATTCAGGAAAAAAAAATGCAAGTAAAAAACAATACAGTATAGCAACTATTTACATAGCATTTACATGGTATTATGTTTTATAAGTAGACGTAGAGATGATTTAAAGTGTACAAGAGAATGCGCATTTTATATGAGGGACTTGAGCATCTTCAGGTTTTGGTATTTGCAGGGTGTCCTGGAACCAGTCCCCTGCAGATATTGAGGGATGACTGTACACTACCCAATTTCAGCTCTACACCAAACTCGTATTTCCAGATGTATACATGTTAAGTATCATCATTACATAATGGAAAAAAGAATAAGTAATATTCAGATCATTTTATTTTCTGCTCTGTAATTTTTTATTAGAATAACTAGTACCTATATGTAAGGCTCAAAGTGGATTTGTTCTGTATAGTTTGTGTAGTGTATAGCGCATGGGACTGGGTTTGTTGCTACTAAACTGAAAAAGTTGGAATCTAAGTCCTGTGTTTATTAAAAATTCCGAGAAAAACAAGGCTTTCTTTTTCATCTAACTTTTCTAGAAAATAGACAAATCAATGAGATCCTATAAGTATCATTGTCCTGGAAGAAGGTGAGTGGAAAGTAAAGAGACTCAATTTTTAAATCTTTTTAATATGTGTTCATGATACAAAATTGAGCACTCTGAATTTTCGCAGACCTTTCTCCCTTTGCTGTATTAACCTCAAGTACCTTTGAATAGTCTTGGTACAGGTATATTCTATTTATAACAGCCAGTCTATTATCTGGTTCTCTTCCTCTTCCTGTGTTCCTTTCTTCCTGCTCTTACTGATCAGAAAAGGCTTTCTAAGCTAGAGTGTGAGAGTTACATGTTAACAATAAGTGAACCCCACTGAGGGGTTTCAGCCACTGAGAGACTGACCCAGAAGCAGCAGTAGAGGGCGCTCGGCCCCTCATTTCATAATAGTGGAGCCTGCACCAAACATCTTTCATTTGAGGAGCTAAAAATGAATTGCACGTATTAATTAAGTCTTGCCGAGGCCTTGTTAGTGATCCGGTGCTAAGTGCCTAAAATAAGTAGATCTTATTTTAATCTTGGGGAAACTGGGTATAAGAGGGAATTTCCTGAGACTCCATAGCAAGAGTCAGAATTTCAGCAAAAACCCAGGAATCCTTCTCTTACCTTTTCTTGCTCTGGCTAATATCCCAAATAGCCCTTCATTTACGAAGAACCAAAGGGAAACTCCAGGACTTTTAATTTCCTCTTGAATAATTCCTTTAATGAAGGACATATGAGATTTTTGCTTGAAGTAAATGTTACCCGCAACACTGTACCACCTATTTTAAAATTAATCCCTTTTGTTAGATAGCTATTCTAGTGGCTCTTTGCTTTTAACCAACAAAGGCCCTTAAGAAAAGGAAAATGAAAAATAAATAGCAGTCCTGGAATCCTATTGCCTAGTGCAGGCAGATCATATTCTGTATGATCTTGTTGGCTCATATTATGTGGTGATTAGAGCTGGGCTTCAGTCAGCTGGATGATTCCCCAAGGCAGGGTCTTGTCCCACCAGTGCACATGGTGCGCCCCGTCTGACACCAGGGCGACTTGAGAATTGAGCCCAGGGAAGCTGCAGTGTGGTGCAGCAGATGCGTACTGGTGGTTGCCATGGAGATCGCTAATACTGCTGAAACCCAAAGAAAGGGCATTTGCCACAGCTCAGGAGCCTGCCTGAAAATGAATGAGAAACAAGTGGAATTCAGAATAGTCCCCCAGCTCCTTATCCCACATGGAGTTTTAATTTCCTTTTCTCCTCCTCTTCCTCTTCCTTTTTCAAAGAATAGATTGAAAACAAGGCTGTGTTATAAAGCATGCTCAGCCCCCTCCGACCTCCTTGCTGCCTGACATATCCCTGGAATAGATGTATATTAATGACGACGCATGACTAATAGGATTGGGGCTGGGGGCTGGTGTAATGGTGCTTCTGGAGCCTGTGGGCCGCATGTCACCGGGGTTTAGCAGGCACGCTGGGATTTGTCTGCAGCATATGCGCTGCTGTTAATGATTGAAAAATTACCACAACAATTAGTCATGGATCGCTGAAGGCAGGGCCCCCAAATGTGATGGACAATGTGATTAAATCCATGTATGTGACAATTAACTCTCCTGCAGGTTTATCCACCAAGGAGGGTGCCCTAGGGGTGAGAGCAAAGGGGAATGAGAAGGAGGAAAAATGGGAAAACAAAAAGGAGCAGGAGAGAATAATGCTGCAGAATGGATCAGATACAGCTGGCACTATTGGTTTTAATCTGATCCTGAATTAATCACGGTTTGATTAATCCTGGTTTTATTGCACCTTTCTGTTGCCCATTTATTTATATCTTCCTTAATTTTATAGAAGCATGACTGATTACATTCTGCCCATTCTGTATTTTTTAAATTTTATAATCAGGTCTCTCCATTTAATGTGATGTCCTAGGTGGTCCAAGGTGCAATTATCTTGTAAGAGCTTAGCAGGCACCAGACATAGCATGTCATGAATCCCCTTATGTATCACAGCTGAGTAACCCAGAATAAATATTTGTTTGCTCAATATTCTGCCTAAGTAAAAAGAAGCCTTGTGATGTCAGTCTGCTTGTTTATTTGGGTGGAAGAAATAAGAATACACACACCCGCAACTTTGTTAAATACAGAGAGCACACATTCAGTATATGTCACACACAAAATTTTGTGCATAAGGAAAAAGTGTGTTAACATTTGGATGAAGTATCTGCAAATATATATTCATGGCCTAAAAGGGTAATGTTTGCAGTCCATAGATATGTTCATACGTGGAATTATTTTTAACCAGTATGTATTGTTCTTGTTTTGTTCTCGTTTAGATGTTACTTTTGGTGTTATCTATATTTGCATACCAAACACTACATTTAAATAATGCCAAGGAGGTTGTGACACGAATCAGCACAAGCAAAACCTCATGCTTTGTAACTCACGCATGTTGGATACACTCTGCATTAAGAATACCCTGCTCCTGGCCAGGCGCGGTGGCTTATGCCTGTAATCCCAGCACTTTGGGAGGCCGAGGTGGGTGGATCACGAGGTCAGGAGATTGAGACCATCCTGGCTAACACAGTGAAACCCCATCTCTACTAAAAATACAAAAAATTAGCCGGGAATGGTGGCGTGTGCCTGTAGTCCCCGCTACTTGGGAGGCTGAGGCAGGAGAATGGTGTGAACCCGGGAGATGGAGCTTGCAGTGAGCTGAGATCATGCCACTGCACTCCAGCCTGGGCGACAGAGTGAGACTCTGTCTCAAAAAAAAAAAAAAAAAAAAAAAAAAAAAAAAAAAAAAAAAAAGAATACCCTGCTCCTGATTCAGGAGAGGGCATCTAAAGCTTTAGAAAACATTGAATTATATTTACATACATTGTTTTTCTTCTTACAGCATTCCTGAGGGTTATTCCATTGTTCTTGTTTAGGGTGAATTTGGTAGAAGACTCAGTTTTTTATTTGCAGGCTAAATTGGATTATCTTTGTTACTTGCATTTTTACCTGATCTACCCAGGCATATAAGGATAGATTCGTTTGTGATGTAGGCAGCGGTGTCTTTCAATATAGTAGAAAAAGAAAATAATCAGCATAAGCAAAGATCTTACTGCACAGGCCACACAGAATGGATGCCACCCTGTTGGATACCTTTAGACCCTTGCATCCCTAGCTGCTGGTATCACTGTGGTTTTAGAACACCACTCCAGAAACCCAGCCTATCCATGAATGATTTAGGAACCTCAGGATCCCTCCTGTTACCAAATTTGTGCTCTCCATGTAGCCTCCCAATAACCAGCCCTTCAGTTCTGTGAAGGCAGGAAAACACATCATTCATGAATGTCCTTCATACCCATCAAACTAAAGGACTGCATACTTCTCGAGCCATCATCACATTTCCGTTATCTCCAATGGCACATGCCGCTGTCTACATGTATTAATTTCTGCTGGGGCTTCAGTAACCAGGGCCAGCCAGCACGGTTTGTTCATTTGTTTGTTCATTAATGCATTATTTCATTTATTTATTATTGACATATGTTGGGCAGTGTACTGGGTACTTGAAGTGGAGATGAAGGTGGGACACAGGGAGACTCACAGTCCCAAATTTTATGCTGAAGGTGTGTTGTAGAGATAAGATATACAGTCATGCATCACTTAACAACAGGGATGCATTCTGAGAAACATGTTGTTAGGCAATTTTGTCGTTGTGTGAACATCATAGAGCGTATTTACACAAACCTAGATTGTGTAGCCTACTACACACCTAGGCTGTATGGTATGGTCTGTTGCTCCTAGGCTACAAACATGTACAGCACTTTACTGAATACCGTAGGCAATTGTAATGCGACGGTACATTTTTGTATATCTGAGCATATCTAAACATAGAAAAGGTACAGTAAAAATACAGTACTGTTTTTTTTTTTTTTTTGAGACAGTCTCACTCTGTCGCCCAGGCTGGAGTGCAGTGGCATGATCTCTGTTCACTGCAACCTCTTCCTCCTGGATTAAAGCAGTTCTCTGCCTCAGCCTCCTGAGTAGCTGGGATTACAGGCACCCGCCACCACGCCCAGCTAATTTTTGTATTTTTAGTAGAGACGGGATTTCACCATGCTGGCCAGGCTGGTCTTGAACTCCTGACCTCGTGATCCACCCACCTCGGCCTCCCAAAGTACTGGGATTACAGGCATGAGCCACCACGCCGGTGCCCAGCCCAGTACTGTCGTCTTACAGGACCACTGTCATATATAAGTAGTCTGCCATTTACCAAAACATTGTTACTTGGTGAACGACAGTATACAGAAAGAACCATATACAAGGTGGAAATTGACAAGTACCACAAGAGGAAAACTAAATGAAAGGATATGATTGTTTGCAGATAGGAGAAATGACTTCTCTGTGGGTACTGGGGAAGGTTTTGTGGCATCTGACTTAGTCTTTGAAGAGGTTCCCAATTCACTCATAGCCAATGGTTGAAAGACTAGATTTCTTGGACAGTTCTCAAAAAGAGTTGGATATGCAGGCTTGAAGAGAAGTATATTTTAGGCACGTGCAAGAATGTGGGTGTAGTACTACTTTGGACATAACAAAGAAACAGAACTTGATTCGAATGTATGATGTAGAAAGAGCCTTTTGGAGCCAGATTACGGAGGACCTTAAATGCTCAGCCAAGGAGTTTAGACTTCCTTTTATAGTCAGTGAGTTGAGGGATAATAAAAGAGGACAGATGAGAAGACGTTGCATGAAGCATGTGCGTTTCAGACTAGGACTCTCCCCTGACCACAGTCCTCCAAAAACTTCCCATGCAGCTTCAGGTAGAATCTCGGCTCTAGCTCATGGCCTTCAAGGCTCTGCATCATGGGCACCTGCCTCCTATTTGGACATCATAGACCCCTCTCTACTTCCCTCACTCCTGTAGTCACACTGTTTACTGTTTCCAGCTGAGTCTCTGCTCTTACTGGTCTCTGTAGCTGAAATACTCCTACCCCAGGGCTTTGCATGGATGCCGCCTTCTCATTACTCAGGTGCAGCTCAGAGAGTCCCTCTTCCACTCTTTGCCTGTCTCCCAACCTCCAATTCCCCTCTCTATGTCCCAGTCTCAAGTGGCTTGCTGTCATGGACGCTGGTCGTTGCTCCCCTGATATTGTTTTCTCCCATGATTTTGCTCCAGTAGCCATTCTGTAACTCAGGGAAGGTGTGCCTATCCGTTGGCCAGGGGCTAATCTGATCATAGTAATTCTCTTATTATCAGTGATTGGTTCATTCATGGCATGTGACCCAGTGAGGGACCAATGAGACATGATGGGGGAAAAGTGTCTTCCCTTCTGAGAAAATGTCCCTAAAGAGATGTTGCCTCTTCCTTCCCTCCAAGTTGAAGATCAGGAGGTGAGGTCTGAGTCTGCTGAGTAAGGACAGTTGACACTCAGAAGAAGGCAGCCCCCGGCGAACGGGAGAGAGCCAGGATATGGATGGAACATGCCCACACCTAGACTTCTTGTTTTGTGAGATGTTATCTCCTTCTCAAGTCCCTTTGAGTCGCGTTTTCTATTACCTGACTGGGAAGCATACTAATTGATGTTTTCTTTTATATCACTCTGCTTTATTTTCTTCATGACATTTGTCAGTTGGTGAATTATCCTGTTTATTTATTCTCATGTTTATTGCCTGTCTTCCTTACTATCAGTGAAGTTTCATTTGGACAGGAACTTACCTGTCTTGTTAACTGAATTCACAACATCTAGAACTGTGTGAAGAGTATCAGTAGGTGACCAATAAATATTTATGGGATGAATGAATGAATGAATGAATGGAGTGAGGGAGGGATGAACAAATGAAAGAATGAAGTGAGGGAGGGAGATTAATGTTGCCCTTGTATATTTTATAAAATATCATGGGGAGGGGTTGGAGAGGGCTTATGGAAGGCCGTTGCCGTGCCGAGGAGTTCACAGCTAGGTATTGAGAGCCTGCCCCTTGGTTGTTGCAGTGCAGTGGGGAAGGGCCAGACAAAAGGGATGTGACAAAAATAACAGGACTTGGAACTGCAGCCAGAGGGGAAATGGGGAGAGGTGGGCTTAACTCCTGAGGCTGCACCAGGGGGTTATTGGGAGGAATAGGATGTAGGAGGAATAGCAGTTGCAATACTGGAAAACAGGGAAGTGTATTTTGGAAGTGTAGAATATTAAGTGCCAGTTAGGCATCAGTGTGGAGCTCTAGCTGGTAGTTGAGAATGTAGAAATGAAGACAGACTACTTTTATAATCAGAAGAAAATATCCCTCTTTCTTTATAAAGATAATCAGGCCTGGCAATTGGTACTTCTCTTTCCTAGTTATTATGCCTGACTCAAAAGCAGACTCCATGTCCAATTCAATTTATGTGGCCAGAGCCTCTGTTTTATGTGCCTATCATAATAATTTGTGTATAATTCCTTAATTAGAACAAAACCAAAACCAAGTAAAGACCTTGACTGTCCTTGGGTCTAACAGGGCTAAACAGAGCTAGTTCTAAGAATACTTAGATGGTCAGAGATTAGCCAGGAACTAGTTTCTGAGCAGTGTCTCAGCTCACAACAGACCTCCTTCAGGTATTCCCTATCTCATTACCATAGCTTATTGTCTTCCTGCTGACACTTCCTGCTTTCCTGAAATACCACTTTTATTTGTTTGACCCATGAGAACAGGGTTGATTAATGCCAATTGTGACTATTATAAGGCCTAGTTGACTTGAGGTAGAGAATGCTACAATGTTTTCACTTGTCTTGTCTCACTGCGGCATCTCCAGGACATATAACATAGTGATTAGGAACACTGGCTGTGAAGTCAGACTGCCTGTGTTTGTATCCAGTCTTACTAGCTGGGTGACCTTGGGCAAATTACTTAATGTCTCTGGGCCTCAGTTTACAAATTATTGTAAATTAATTAATTTTGTGTGTGTAATTAACTGATATCTTTTGAGGAGTAAGCAAATAAATCCATATCAAATACTTAGGCAAGGCTGGGTGTGGTGGCTCATGCCTGTAGCCCCAGCAGTTTGGGAGGCCAAGATGGGAGGATGGCTTGAGACCAGGAGGTGAAGACCAGCCTGGGCAAGATAGTGAGACCTTATCTCTACAAAAAATAAAAAAAATGAGCTGGGCGTGGTGGTGTGTACCTGTAGTCCCAGCTACTTGTGAGGCTGAGGTGGGAGGATCACTTGAGCCCAGGAGGTCGAGGCTGCAGTGAGCCATGATTGCACCACTGAACTCCAGCCTGGGTGAAAGAGTGAGACCCTGTCTCAAAAAACAAACAAACAAACAAAAAACAAACCAGTAACAATGACCTGCCCCCACCAACACACATACAATAAAACAGGTAGTGCTTGGCACATATTAAACATGATGTCAGTATTAACCTGGCACACGAAGACACTCAGTCAATATGTGTGGAATCCAACTGAAAGAGCGCAGATTGATGTGGCTGTAACAGGGGCTCCAGAACATTTCATTAGCCTAACCTGTGACCAGTTACTATTTAACCTGGCTGTCTATTGGTAGCTTTTTCCGATTCTAGATAAAATCCTAGTATGGTACAGACAGATAGGTGGTGATCATATATCTTTCACTTGTATGATGCTTTTACAGATTATTTTCTTACTATCTGATCTTATCCTGACAGCTAATCTTGGGAATAGACAGGAATATCATTTCCGTTTTATGAAACAGGAAGCTTAGGCACAGAGAGGTTAAGTGTCCTTAATAACTCATGGCAGAAGCATGAGTAGAGCATGAGCCTCCTGTTTCCCAGACCCTGGCTGGAGCTCCCCATCTGTTCATCCCAATCTATGCTACCAATGAACATAGAATACATGTCCAGACGCCCAGGCAAGATAAGCGTTCAAACCACCGTGATTCTCTCACATCGACTCAGTGCCCCCCTCGTGCAAGTGCAGAACAACCAGCACCACAATTAAAATGGGGGTTCATCCAGGGTGCTTCCCTGGCTTCCCCCAAATTAGTGCTCTTCGGGCTGTGTATACCTAGTCTGAGCTGCCATGAGTGGCCAGGTGGTTGTGGTTTGTTCATTCCCTCCTGGTGGCCACAAAGCAGAGCTTCCCAGGATTGCGTTATTCTCCCTCTGAGCCAAGGAGAGAGTGCTCAGGCCTGCAGGGGAGTGAGACAGAGCCCCAAATACTTGCTGAAAGTGCCAATATTTTTAGAAGCTCCCTATCTTTTCTTGACTATAAAATATACAAATTATAAACACCATCATATATTCACATTTATTTTAGTATGTAAAAGCAATTAGTTTATTTGTTATGTAGTAAAATTATGGCTTCTGGGAATTCCATCGGGGTGAACCCCTGAATCTGTATCCTGGACATACTTGCAATGCATATCAGCCTGTAGTCACTTTTGCTTAGGTTAAGGGTCTGGTCATCTGAGCACAGTTGGTTCTCTGTGTACGGTCTTTTCACTTGTAATCCCTTTTTTAGGGAAATCCTCCTTGGGGTTACAACATTTAGCATGTTGCCTACAAAATGTGTTGGGTGTGTGTACTCTTTCTTGTTGGCATTGTTAGATTCTACTCATTGTATTCAAAATGTTATATTCCATTCCAGGAGATACCACAATGGGAGAGGCAACATGACATAGAGTGCATTTTAGGAGGCTGAAGCAGGAATTGAGTTCTACTTTGCTTTAGTGTTCATGCGTTTGACCAGGGGACGGTCTTTTCTTGAAAACCCAGGACAGCAAAGTCTCTGGATAGTCATCTAGTTTTAACTCCCAGCAGGATAAAAGCATTTCTAATACATAGTTGTTTATCTTTTAAATTTTGTCATCTTTCTGATCCATAACTTCTACTTTTACATAATATATCCACAGAAGTTATAACTTCTTATAACAAATGCTGTTACAGCTCAAATCTCTGCATAATAAAGCAATTGCTAAAGCCCTGTGCAGTGACCCAGTTCAGGCAGTATCATGTATATAAAATTCCACAGCGATTTAAAAAATCATTCTGGTTTGAATTATTTTATTAACTCCACATTACAACTTAATTGTATGGTTAGGTAACAACTTTAAAGCAGTTAAGCCAAAACCCACACAGCCACACCTGAATATACCAGTCTCAGGGAGACACCAGCTAGCTATATTGATGCACCCTGTTCTAGCACAACCCTCTGCTCCTCAGGAGAAGGAAAAGGGCAGGACCATTGGAAGAGTTAGGGACCTACGGCCCCCTTCTGTCATGTCTGTGTCTGCACAGATCTTTCCAAAGTGTAGATTATTGGCTTAATGTTAACGTGGAGGAATATTTCTAGTGGGGTGATGCAGAGCCTTGTCCTCAGAAGTGTCTGGTTCACGATTTTTATCAACGACTTTGATGAAGACATGTTTATCAAACTGGCAGTTGACACAAGGCTGGGAGGATAGTTAATGTGATTAGTGACTTGATCTTGAGTCAAGAAAATCGTGATCGTCTAAACGGATGCGCCAGAAATAACAGGGTGAAAAATAGTAAAGTTAAATATAAAGCCTTCAAATTAGGTTTAAAAAATTAATTGCACAACTCCAGAGTGGAGAGAAGTGGAGGATGTAATTTGTCACAGATTCAATATGAGTTAACTTATAATAAGGCTGTTGAAAAATGCAGGCAATATTATAGAAGTACATATGCAGCTCAAAAAAAGTAAGAACATGGCGCAGAACGCATCTGGTTTATTGTGTCCGGTGTTTCTTTTCTCTTCCTGACCTGAGATATACTAAAATTCAAAGATTACCTAATGGCATACCTGTTTTAGTAAGTTAAGTGCAAATATTCTAACTGCAAGTTGAGATAGGTTGAGACATGTGACTTTTGGATAAACTCTTTGAGGTAAGAATGACGGTTTCAAGCACATTTTGGGAAATTGTCAAAGATCTGGAGTAAGTCCTGCCCTTTGCTATCTCCTTCTTGCCTCTCTGCCACTCTGTCCCCTTCCCTCAAATAAAAACTTCTGCTACCACTGTCACTTAAAGCAAAGCTACCAAATAGGTGGCTTCTTTTCTGACTGAGTTGCCTGCAATCTTTTATCCTTCCTCCTTCCTCCTAGGTTTAACTGCATGGTGAATTTATAGTGTCATAATGGATGTCTCTTTAAAGCAGGATTCTGCAGGATCTATAGAAGACTAAAAATGAAAACAACATCGAGTGTGTATGAGTGTGTGTATGTGCACACGCATACGTGCATTTGTGCATGTGCTAGTCTGTTGGTCGAAGCCATTTTGCAAAATTAAAAATGAAAGCACTCTTTAAAACAGTCTTTGCAGTTAGCCTGCAGCACAGTGTTCACTGGCAGCAGGAAAAGGCAGTGAGTCCTTTATGCACGTCTTACACCTCCCTTTCAACTCCCTGTCTCTCCCCGCTGGAAAGGGAAATATTCTGGCACAAGCATCTTCTTGTCTCGGTTCAGAACGGGTACCACCTGCCTCCAGAGCCCAGGGGAGCCCTCCGTGTGTTCCTGCCCAGGCACACCACATGGAAATGTGGACACAGTGCCAGGCAGAAGTGTTAGTAGGCAGGGAAGGGGGAGGGGATGTGTAAAGCACTGCAAAGCTTTTAGCCACAGACACCTACTTATTAGCTAGTTAAGGCTGCCCGTGGTGTTGTGAAGGGAGAGTGAAGACATGGGGCACATTGCAAGCTGTCAATTGGACACAGGGCAAGTTGTAATTACTACCACAGTTTCTTTTCTTTTGTCGTTTTTCTGGGTCTGCCTCAGTTCGTTGTTCTTAGACTTGGGAAGGGGAGAAGCTGTCTCCAACCATTTGTTACAAGTAGTCTAGAATCTGTGCCCATTAAGTTGACTCTTTGAAAGAAAACAACAATTTGATACCATTTTCTATCCCGAGGCCCTTGTCCTTTAGAGTCACAGTCCTATTTATTTATTGCTTGCATTTGGCATGCACAGCTTCAAGAGAATTTCCTTTTAAATTTCTCACTGGTCATTTGAGCTTATCCAGCCATTTTTCCCTGGGAATTTGGGGTGTCAGTATACATTCTGACAGGGATACTTAGGCGGATTGGAATGGCAGGCTGTTAAAAAGACCCCCCTTGCTTCCAAATCCACTCTCGTGGTCTGCTCTGCGATGCTGTATTTTCACACGTGGAGATGCAGCCCTTAGGATGGCTTCTTGCTCCTCCCTAAGTATCCGTGGATATGCTTGAGGACTGTCCTCGTAAGTTCCTTCTCAGCATGAATCGGTTCATCAGAGGCTTTCTTGAAGGCAGGTCGTACCAGAGTGGGGACTGGGTCTCATGAAACGGAGAGGAAAGAAGCCGAGGAAACATGCTTCCTCTTTCTTAGAAACCTCAGGTTTTTATTGGATAAGTAAATAGTAATATCTGTCTCATAGGATTGCCAGCTTACATCTTTTTTTTTTTTTGAATCAGATGGAAAATAAATAAATGCCACATTTCAAAAAGTCTAGGAAGCACAATCCCTCCTCACATTTTTATATTTCTGGTATCAGTATTTGATATCAGTACAATCCATATTATCTTTCAATTATTTTGGCAGAATTATTTTTTTCTAGTGGTAAATTACACAGCATCTTATTATCTCTGATTTGATGCAATATGGTTTAACTGACCAGGACTGTTGCTGGATTAAATGAAGTAAGGTGAGGCATGCGGAACTCTACAAATGCCCACTTAATTTTTTTGAGAGTGGGCCCTTTTTCCTGAGGTTCATTAATGGAGAGCATAAACATGGAGAGAGACTTGGAATCCTGACCTCTTAGTGGATTTCTAGGGATGCTCTTGTCCTTCTTTGCTTCCTCCAGGTATTGAACACTCGAATGCCAGGTGGTGTGCTAGGTGCAAGCTTCCTGGAAGTGAAGGACACCCTTATCCCCAGGGAGGTGAGAGTCTAGTGGAGACAGACAGAGCAGCACCCATTTGTAAATCACTGTGATGAGCACTGCAAGGTGCTGGGGAAGCTCTGAGAAAAAAACCTTAGCTCAGTTGACGTGGGGCTGGGTAGGAAAAGCTTCAAGGAGGGGGCCACTGGGCTGAGTCCTAAAGGACAATGATGGATTAGCTAGGAAAGTTCAGAGTCAGCACTTTCCAGAAATTACAGTTGGGAAAATTGTGCATGTTCTCATTTGTAAAGAAGCCTGCCTTGGGTGTACCTGTGTTTCCTCCTCATGACCCAGCTCTGGTTTCTGCCACAGCTGCATTGGAAGGAATTGCTGGAGCTCTGACTGACCACTGCTGCCAGGGCCCACAAGGAGCCATACGCACATCTATCCGCCTCTGCCTGGGACTTCTCCAGCTCTGTGGGCACTCCCTGGGTCCATGTACAAGAGCATTATGGAATGGCAGCCCTCAAATAAGGAGGGATGGGAGCTGGCGGATAGATACCCCAAACTGCTGGGTTCTCCTTCAAGCTGACAATTTCTAAAAGTATTCAGTGCAGTGGATACTATTGCTCACAGTAGCAATCTCAAAACACACCTTTATCGTAGCTTTTCTCCTTTTATCACTCCCCTTGCTCCTGCATTCTATGTGATCAATTCCCAAAAGACCCACCTACAACAAAGTCCTTGTCTTTGGCTCTGCTTTTGGAGCAACCCAAAGTAATTCAGTATTGACTTTTTTTCACAGTACTCACTTAAAGCTTATATTAGGCCAGGCCTGGTGGCTCATGCCTATAATCCCAGGCCAAGGCAGGCGGGTCACCTGAGGTCACGAGTTCAAGATCAGCCTGGCCAACATGACGAAACCCTGTTTTACTAAAAATACAAAAATCAGCCAAGCTTGATTGTACATACCTGTAGTCCCAGCTACTCAGGAAGCTGAGGCAAGAGCATTGCCTGAACCCAGGAGGCAGAGGTTGCAGTGAGCCAAAATTGAGTCATCATACTCCAGCCTGGGTGACAGAGTGAGACTCCATCTCAAAAAATAAATAAATAAATAAATAATAAAAATGAATAAATAAAGCTTGTGTTAAGGAGATTTAGAATATGGTATAAAACTGGCTCAACAAAGGTAGCCCAAGAGATGGAGATGAAGAAGAGGATGAGCAGGTGAGGGGGGGCATTAAGACAAAGACAACCAGAGCTTATGGATAGAAGATATAGCTGTACATGCATTTCTAAGCCTGAAGTGGAGTAATTTGAACAGATTCAGTGCCTGCCACCAACACCAGAATACTCCAGGGGAAAAAGGAGACTTGGAAGTTTGAAATGCCCAGTAAAACTTACAGGCAATAGCTACTGAGGAGGCTGAGGCTAGAGGATTGCTTGAACCCAGGAGTTTGAGGCTGCAGTGAGCTAGAATCATGCCACTGCACTCCACCCTGGGCAACAGAATGAGTGAGACCCTGTCTCTAAAAATAAACAAAAACAAAAGTGAAAAACGTTCAGGCAAACACATAAATAAGTGATTCCATTATTTCTGGATGGGCCAAGGGGGACATACAGAAGGCAGTGTTCTAAAAGTAATCATAATGGTTGAGTTGAATTCATTATGCTGTGAGGGAATTATCTGGTAATGGTTATGTGGCATTGGTGCATTACCAATCAGAAGTTAGAAGGAAATCATGATCTTCCTCATCATGTATTTGCGTCTAATCAGAATCGTGTGAATATTAGGTTTTAGGTGGCAACACAGTCCATTAGAGCTTGCAGTGATGATGAGAATGTTCCATATTTGTGCTGTCCAGTATGGTAGCTACTAACCACATGTGACTGGTGAACTTGAGTTCCAATGGAGTGTAACTGAGGAACTGCGTTTTAAGATTACTTAGTTTTAATTAGTATAAACTGAAATAGCCACTGACTGCTTTATTGGACAGTGACATTTAGAGCATAAGGAAAGGATACAAAATACTGAAGTCTCACGTGTAACCTCTGGGAAATCTGGGGACAGTCAGTGGTCCCAGGGTGAAAAAGAAAAGGATAGTTTGCTTTACTCTGCAAGCCCCAGAAGGTCCTCACATCCCAGGAATCACAGGAGTGGCCTGGAGGGTGTGTCAGAGAGAAACCTCCTAGCTGGGTTGAAGGGCACAGTGAGTTTCCGAAGGGACTCTGTTGTTGCTGAGAGAATGGTATCCTTAGTGCGTGCAGCTGAAGGCCAGGCAGACGGGGGCACAGCTGTTCACCTCTCCGAGGGGGCCTGGACTCCTGGGGCTGTGTTTGTGCTAGTTTTCAGGAACCCCTGTGAAAAAGCCACATTAGACACTGTGGGTGTTCTGGAGACCTGAAGAGGCCCCGGAGGAGCCCTCCCTGGGCACTCAGTTGGTGGAGAGGAGAGAGGCTCTTCCTCCCAAAGAGGGAGAAAGCCCATGGCCTTAGCTGTTCTGCTTGAATTAGTTGAACTTATTGGCTACTCCTGTGACCCTGGTACATGCACCATTTTTTTCAGCTTCTACAGAAATTTTGTTTCATGGCCAAGTCAGTGGACTCGGAGCTGCCTCTCCTTTGATGTAGCATTGAGCGTGGTGTCTCACTTTTCTCCTTTGTAAAATGGGCATACTTTGCTCATGAGATTGTTTTAAATAAAACATGAGATAATGAATGCAAATGCACTTTGTAAATGTTAAGTGTTGTTTTGGAGGCTGACTGTACAAAACTTAATGAGGGCATACCTTGGTCAGCATTTTTTGCCTTCTCTTAGGCTTGCTTGATCCCTTAAATACTCTAATGGGAAATAGGAAACTTCTCACATGACGCAGTTCTTAACGCTGTCTTCATACTGTTAAGATTTAAAGTGGGGGGGACTGGGCTTGAAATCCTTTTTCCTGGGGGGCAGTAACTGTGGGGGCTAAGAGTATAGCTCTCAGGCCGGGGGCTGCAGACTTTCTCTGTAAAGAGCCTGATAGTAAATACTTTAGGCTTCGTAGGCTTTATACTGTCTCTGTTGTATCTTTGTCTTTTTTTAGATCTTTTAACAAATGTAAAAAACATTTTTTTGCTCAAGACCATCCAAAACAAGCTACTGGACACATTTGACCTGCAGCTTCGGTTTGTCAGCTCCTGCTCTAGAGTGCCCTGTCCTGCAGGGTGGCCATGAGCCACATGGCTGTGTACATCCAAATGAATTAGAATTCGGTACCACTGAGATTTCAGTTCCTTGGCTGGCCACATTCCAAGTGCCCACTAGCCACATGTGGCTGGTGCCTCCTGAACTGGGCTGCACAGACACAGAACATTTCCCGCACTCAGGAAGTTCCGTCGGGCAGCCCTGCTCCAGAATTAGGTGGAATCCTAACTTTGCCACTGCTAACCTTGGGGACTTAGACTAGTTATTCATTATCTCTGAACTTCTTTTCCCTGCAACTATAACGTGGAAATTATAGCATTACCTCTCTCAAGGATATGGCAAGGATTTAATGAATATAAAGTGCTTAGCACAGGGCAATTTACACTCAGTAAATGTTAGCTCTTAATAGAGAAACAGATACATTTCTGTTACTGCTCATTTTAGTAAAGCTTAACTTTTTATATATTATATATTTTTATATTTGGAAAAAGGGATTATCATCCTCACTACAGGACACCTGGGAAGTCAGAGATGAGGTTTTGGTTTTAGTCTCAGTAGTTGACCAGAGACAGGGAAGTGTTTCCCTGAGCCCCAAACCCTGTTTCCACGCTGAACAGGTCTGTTCTTGTTATGACTTGTTTTTATTTTAACCTTCTATTCAGGTGAGTTCTCACTCTGTGGTAATTTCATGAAAAATTTGTGGTAAATCTTTGTTCAGCTTAGTGGTGGGGTTAGAGATAAAAGTTATCTCACAGGGGAGAAGGCTCCACCGTCAGAACTTCTGAGCAAATGATTGCTTTCCCTTTGCTTGTGAGGAGGGATAGCCAGTGCTGTGTTGATAAGCTTCTCTTTCAATACTAGTATATTTTGTTGCTGAACAACAGGACTTTTAAAATATATTGGTAATGAGCCAAATGTGATGCCAGGAGGTCAGCATGTTGAAGTGTGGACTTAAGCTTTGCATTGCTTTCCTTCACCCCCCGTGGTTAGCTGTCAGCCACGTTTCCATCATGGGAATGCATGCACAGGCCACAAGGAGTTAATCCTTCTGTCTTTCCAAGCAAAATGATCTACCTCTGTCTTCTGTGAAGAGAGATCATGATTTTTAAAAGCTAATATGATAATGGCAGTATTATTAGCAATCTCAAATGAATCTTTGATCAGTTGAATTGTTTGATTTACCTACTCATTCATCAGATTTTTTGTGCCGTGAACATCACACAGAATCCTAGAAGGGCACCGTCACTGACAGAAATGAAGCTGGTTGGATATTGGCTGCTCATGTCCGGGGGTATTGATGATTCTTTCAAATAAATCACAAAGTAAGGTGTGCATAAAAAGATAATACTCAACTGATATAACATTGCTTATACAGAGAAGGTTTTTCATTTGTTTGTCTTTCAATTTCCACATCCAGGTGTTGTGCTGTTTCCCTGGACCTCCGGGTTCATCACACAGCCTCTGGTGCACCTACCTGGGTGCCAGCGTTGTAGGAAGAAGCTGTCTGCACTGACAGGCTTGTGGAGGCAAGCTAAACTCCATAACCCCATGACTATACATCCTGAAGGAGAGTTAGGGAGAACCAGTCTCCAATGACCACTGACAAAAACAGAATCAAAGTGATAATAGAACCAACCAGCACTACAATTCCTAACATATAGTGTGCACTCTGCAACCATGTGGCAGGTACCAAGGTCAAAAACATACCTCAGTGATCTCCTTTAATACCTACAACAGCCGTGTGTATTTGGCACTATCGTTGCTATTCCCATGTTACCCATTACAGAGTGGAGGCCTAGAGAAGATAATTTGCCTGAAGTCGCACGTTTCAGTCAGTGGCAGAGCCAGATTCAACCCTAGCTGGTCTGAGGGCAGATCCTGTGGTCTCCCCAACACGCGTGGGTTCTCTTTTTGTCTCTGCACTCACTGACATCTGATGTAGGTATGTGGCTTTAATACTCAGGGCCTTCTCTGGAAAATGAATGGTTTGACCAGACTGCTCCAAAGACCTTTGGTCATTGACATACCATGGTTTTTTTAGATCCTGTAGTCGTCAGACCCCTCAGTGGCTTTACTTGCTTATGTCACCTGGTCTCCATGAGGACACGTGCTCCATGTGTGTGGCATGTGGAAAGGCTCAGTAAGCATTGATGAGCAGACTGACTTCCATATTATCCCGTGTTGTAGGGGCATGGAAGCTGGACTTTGGGGCTTATTCTGGAAAATATTCTCTCCTCGAAGCAGTGTTCTTCGCTTGAAGATTATTTCTTTTGCATTTTACTCTTCATCAGAAAGTAGATGTTATGATCAGCTGTGTCCTTGGATAAATGTGTTTTCTCCTGTGCCCTGGAGTTCATCTTTTGCTTTTGTGTTAAGCCTAGACCCTTTTTTACCTCTGTCTCTCTGAATCTTCCCTAACTTGATCCCAACTTTCCCCTAACAGCAGTGATTGGAATGCTCAAACTTCAAGGAAAAAAGTACAGACATACATTAGTGATAATGTTCAAAAGGCTATCGTTAGTCAGATTGTAATTCTGTTCCTTGTGAAGAACTTTTTCACTGGTTCTATATATATGAAGTACTCAGGCTTCCACCAGTTCTATCAGAGCTGAAGGATTTAGTAGCGTCAATATCTACTATTGCACTGCCTAAATATTTCTAATCTAATGTACTTATATTTGATTCCATGGACAGAATTATTTGCTCTGTACTAATATTTGACCATATATGAAGTCATCATTACAATGTGTTCCTATTCACCTGTTGATGCTCAAATGAATAATTTTACAGTACAGTGCTGAAGAAAATATTGTAGATTTTTGTTTATTTGCCGTAGATCTCTTTCGTGAAAGAGAATGGGTTTAATGGAGCCTAAGAGTTTAGTTGGGACTTGTTGAATTTGAGGTGCCTCTTAGAAATCTCGTGTGTTTGCAGAACTTCAGCCATTATCTTTGGTAAAATCACCAACCTAACTTCTCTTGCAGTCTCTGGCTTTTATTTGGCTTTTAAATACTTCATACTCCGCATATCTAAATCTGAATCCATCATTTCTTCCTGCTTTCCTCAAACACACACGTACATGCCTGTTTCTTTTTCGGTGTTCTGATTTCTTTTAATGTTTTCAGTCAATTCATGTAGTAAATATTTATTGTGCTCTTACTGTGTCCCAGGTACATTTCTAGGCACTGGTTCTATAGCAGTGAATAAAACAGGCCAAAATTCTACCTTTCTGGAGCTTACAGTATGGTGGGGGTAGGCAATCCACAAGGAAAATGAGTAAATTATATATCTAGTGTCATCAGGTCATAAATGATAGAGTGAAAATGAATCAGGGAAGGAGAATAGGAAATTCCGAGTGTGGGAGTGGGGGCAGGTGTATTTCAGTTTAAAATAGGACAGTCAGGCTGGGTGCGGTGGCTCACACCTATAATCTGAGCACTTTGGGAGGCTGAGGTGGACGGATCACTTGAGATCAGGAGTTTGAGACTAGCGTGGCCAACATAGTGAAACGCCGTCTCTGCTGCAAATACAAAAAATAGCCACGCATGGTGGTGCACGCCTGTAGGCCCAGCTACTTGGGAGGCTGAGGAACGGGAATCACTTGAACCTGGGAGGCAGAGATTGCAGTGAGCTGAGATGGCACCACTGTACTTCAGCCTGGGTGACAGAATGAAACTCCATCTCAAAAACTAAAATAAAATAAGACAATCATCAGATGCCTCACTGGGAAGGTGACATTTGATGTTTCAATGTTATCATGACATTTGAATTTCTCCTTTGATTCTCTTTCATCTCCAGTCAGTTGACAAATTCAGTCAGTTCAACCCTTGTAATATGCTTCCATCTATTTCCTTCTCTCTACGCACGACGCCATTACTTCAGTTCTGGGCTTTATCACTCTTTCCTGTACAGGCATATTAGTCTTCAGATAGGCCTACCAGTCACTAGTGTCTTTTGAATTTGATTTTTGATTATTAATTGCTTGTTATTATTATAGAAAGTTTTTGCATTTTATGTATAGTGAACTTACGTTGGAGTAAATAGGTTATGAAAATTTTATAAAATTTTAATAAGTTGCCATAGTTTTCTTTGAAGTTGAAAAGCATATGATAATGCCATGCACATAATAATATTTTTTATTATGGTATTATTTACGTAAAATAAAAGTCTTTCATTTCATGTGCAATTTGATGAACTTCAGTAAGTATATAGAGTCGCGTAGGCACAATATCAAGATACAGAGAGTTCTCTCACCCTAAAAAGCTTCCTTGTGGCCCTTTCAGTTGACCTCTCTCTCCATCCCCAAACCCAAGCAATCACTGATTTTCTTTTGTCATTATGGTTTGCCTTTTCTAGAATGTCATATATATGGACTTGGATAATACTTAGATGTTTGTGTTTGCTTTCTTTAACTTTACAAAGTATTTTTGAGGTTCATCCATGTTGTATGTATTAATATTTTGTTCTTTGTAATTGCTAAGTAGCATTCCATTGTGTAGATATATCACAGTTTGTTTATCCATTAATCAGCTGATGGACGTTTGGATTGCTTCCCGTTTGGGGCTGTCGTGTATTAATGCTGCTGTGAGCATTCATGGACACATCTTTGTCTGCATAATGTGTTCATTTCTCTTGTTTCAATACTTAGAACTGGGAGTGAAGGGTCATATAGGGCTGTATATTTACTTTTCTAAAATATTGTGAATAGTATTTTTTAAAGCAACTGTACCATTTTGTATTCCCACCAGCCTGCAAGATGGCCCCCAGTGATCGCTGCTTCCTTGGGCTTGTGCCAGTAATACAGTCTCTTCCCATATTTTGTCAGCATGGGTTTGTGTGATCAGTAGAGTATAGCAAAAGAGGTGGTACATCACTTCTGAGCTTAGGTTGTAAAATACACTTTAGCTTTCATCTTGGTTGGTTATTTATGCTCTCTTGAATCATTTGCTTTGTTGGGGAAGCCAGGTGCTGTGTTGTGAGCAGCCTTATGCAGAGACCCACATAGTGAGGAACTGAGACCTCTGGCCAACAGCCAGTGAGAAACTGGTACTGCCTACTCACAGCTATGTGAGTGAGCTTGGAAGCAGATATCCAACCAGTTATACCTCCAGATGCCTGCAGCCTCAGGGGACCTCTTAATTGCAACCTCAAGAGAGACCTGGAAAACTACTCAAGTAAACTGCTCTTGGATTCCTGACCATCAGAAACTGTGTGAGATAATTAATGTTTGTTGTTTTAAGCTTCAAAGTTTGGGGATAATTTGTTTACACATCAATAGATAAGGAATACAAGGAGAGTTCCATCTTCTCCATACCCTCAGCAACATTTTATATTGTTGGTTCTCTTTAGCGATTCTAGTAGTTATGTGATGGCACTTATTGTGTTTTTGTTTTGCATTTCTCTGTTGACTCATGATGTTGAGCCTGTATTCATGTTTTTGATGGCTATTTGTGTATCTTCTCTTGTGAAGGGTTTGTTCAAATCTTTTGCCCATTTAAAAAATTGAGTCATTTTTATGTTTTCATTTTGTGTTTTCTTCCCTGAAAATTTGTTGCCCCATCTCTATAAGAGATGAGAATCCTTACCAGATGCAGCCACCATAATTGTTGCTGTGCAGAATTAAGTAAGCCTTGCAGTAACTTTCTAGCAGCATTTCAGTCATACTTAGCTTTAAGTTCTCCATCCCCTGCATTTTCCTAAAGTGACATCGAGTTAATAATCATGCGCCATTGATGGTAATCCTCCAGCCTGCACTCAAAACGTTTTCCATATCATTAATCACTTCCCTGTCTCTTGCCAGTTACTGAGGATTCCATAAACACAGTACTTCCCCATGTTGCAGGAGTCCTTCCCTGAAAAATATGAGCATTTTTTTCTTCTGCATATGCCATAGCACATTCGTCATTTTCTTACGTGTTCATATTTTATAGTCATCCCTAATTTTTGTTTCCATTGTAATCTTACCCTCTTTCTCACTAGTCCCTTTAATACCCATTGCTTCTGTACTCACCAGATATCATAGGTTACTGCCACTCTTGTAACACCTCACATGTAAGTATAAAGCACAATGAATTCTATGAAAATTATATCCAGTCAAATTAGCAGAATTTTCATAACACCTACCTCACGGTGCTATTGTAAAGATTTTTTTTCCTGGTATGTAAATTCTTTTTGAGGTTAGAGATCTCCTTTTACAGGATTTAGTATATAGCAAATTCAGTAACCAAACTTCTTGACCTCCCAATATTAGATCACTAAATGTGCAAAAGAACTACCATTATCTAGGTCAATAAAAATTACTCATTTTCTATGAAACAGTATGTGCATAGATTTTAAAGCTGTGAAAATGCAATAAAGAGCACAACACATTTTGGTCACTTGATTAAATGACTTTTAATAAAGTAGTAGTAGTTTAAGTTTCAACTACCAAACAACACTTTGAATGGTGAAAACACAGATAGTATATTGTCATATTTGAATGCTTTTCTTTAAAAACATAATTCTAATTTGTGTATATATTACAAAACAGCCTTACAGAAAGAAGTGAGATCTTTCTACAGTACTTAAGATAACTCAATACAGGACTGATTTATTAAGATAGTGTATATTCAACTTTTCTAGCTCAAGAGATGAGTTAAAGGATAAACTCTGAAAAAGTAAAATGTATTATGTAAACATTGATAAAATATTACTATTTATTGCTGGCTTTATTTAAATGGGCATTTCTTCACAGCTTTATCTTAAGTACAGATTTAAAATTCTACCAGCAATATAATCATGTTAGCAAATATTTATTGAGTATCTGCTATGTATTAAGCATTGTACTAGGTCTGTAAATGCCAATGTTGGCAGTTGGCATATTTTCTATGAACTTTTATTTTGTATTCAACAAGTATTTATCGAGCCCCTACCATGTTCTGGGCCTAGTATTGGGAGTGAATATACGAAAATGAGTAAGCCGAGAATCTCATATTCCAGGGAGTCCCAGTTGCAGAGGCTGATGTGGAGATGCGCCACTGTGCCTGGCTTTCCCTGCAACCTTCTGTTTATGGAATTTGCAGAGTGGCTATAGTCGGATTGTGCTGCCTTACACTCTGCAGACCTTGCTCCTGCCCTGCCACCCACCACTTTAGGGTTTCCAATGTTATAAGCATGCCCTTGCGGGCTGGAGCTGATGTTTGCCTCTGCTTTTCCTGTAATATGGTCTCCATGGCTCACAAAGGCATCTACACATTTTTTTCCTTTGGATTTTTTCTGCTATGGCCCTGTGTTCTGTGTACTTATTTAGAAATGAGCCGCTTATTGGCCGGTGCCTGTAATCCCAGCTACTTGGGAGGCTGAGGCAGGAGAATTGCTTGAACCCGGAAGGCGGAGGTTGCAGTTAGCTGAGATCATGCCATTGCACTCCAGCCTGGGTGACAAGAGGGAGACTGTGTCTCAAAAAAAAAAAAAAAAAAGAAAAGAAAGAAAGAAGTGAGCCACGTATTGCACTGTTGCTCTCTCATTACTTAACTGTTGGACAGTTGCTTTTCATTCTCATTTATTCCTCTTTTCTCCACGTAGAATTTAACATTCTAGAAGGTAGGGATCACATGTCTCTTAGTACAGTGCTCAGTGCAGAGCAACACTTAAGAAATACTGCTTTAAATGAAAGAAGGGGCTGACAAAACATTGATAGAACAAATGTCTTTTGGTGTGTGGCTAGATGAAGACTGCAGTGTATCGACCTCCAAGAGGAATGGAAAGTCAAAGTCGCAGTCTCTATAGGGGACCTTATGTCTACCCCGGACCACCAAGCTGGGACTTGAGATCTAACTTCTAGCTGTATTGCCAACTAGCTCTGCGACATTGGACGGGTGACTTGATGGCTCTTAGACTGTTTCCTCATTTATAAAATGGGAGCAGTAGTATTAGCTATTCATGGAGTTGTTTTGAGGATTGAAAGACATGATGCGCAGAAAGCACCTGGAATGAATGAAGGTCTCTTACATAGTAGGTGCTCACAAACGTTTAACAAATTATTTATGTTTTTCTCATAAAGCGCTATGGATGTAATGACAGTTCAATGACTTTATAGAGTACAACATGCTGCACACATATTTTACTGTCATTTGCTTTTATTTTGTCTCTTGCGTTAATGGCATACCCCTCTATATTATGAAAATACCAGTTTGGTTTAAAGACACAGTGGACAGTGTCATGTGATACAATGGCAGTGAGTGCCAGCGCTGTTTCAGCAGCAAGAATTATTGGAGTTCCTGTCAGAAGTTCATCTTGGGCCGCTATTGGGGCGTTTCAATGCTCCTTACGTTGTTTTTCTCTAGCTCTTGTTTTCTGTTTCCTCCTTTTTTTTTCTTTTTTTTTTTTTTTGTGGTGTCAAGTAGGCTTTGTGAGGATGGTTTAAAATGTGGGGTATATACTCAGAGTTTAAATAGTCAGTGACTACTTGTTTGAGTCAGGTTTGGTTTTAAAAAGTAAAATTCTGTGTTTTAGAACCATAATACCTTCAAAGAAAGCAGCAGCCTTGGTGATCATACCATCCACCCATCCTTTAGTTCACAAAGAAGGTGGAGAACGCTCAGGAGGCCTGCCCAGCTCCTGTAGCCGCAGGACTGGAATCCGGGTCTGTACTGGCTGCGGCTTCACACTGCCTCGCTTCTCAGCGGGCTTTGAAACTCTGCGTGTTTAGGTGTCCTTGATAGGTTCTTATTCTTTTTGTATCTTTCTATTGCTAGTAAGAGCAGATTTTCGGTTTGCACTGTAGAGACTTATTTCCTACATTTTGGGAAGTGGGTCCTCCTGTGGAAGGGCAGACTCCATTATTAGGTTCATGCCCACTGGTTCTCTTCTCTCTCTTCCTACTACCCATCCTTTCCACTTGGAGTATTCTCTTCTGTTGTTTCCTTCACATCTCTTCCTTCTTTACCATTCCCGCGTCTCCCTTGCTGTATTGCCTGCACAAGTTCACATGTTTGAGGAACGAAACTTCAAACATAGTCTGCACCAAGAGGCTTTATTATTTTCTTTTTCCTCTCTCCCCCTTTTCCCCTAGAGCTAGTTCAAGGTGTCCTGATGGTCTAAAATGTCAAAAGAAAACTAGATGAGGAAAAAGCAATCGAAAATAACTCTGTTACAAGCTTCCTTATAGTTCAGATTCATCCCTTTCTTTTTGACCCCTTTAAACAAATGAACATGTTGGCCTATTTCAGGGGTAATTGCTCTTCTCTTCAGAACACACCTCCTAAAATGACTGCTGTGTGAGGTTGAACATTGTGGGTGACAAAGGTCTGCCAGAGCAGAGAACTTTGTTGTTTTCCCTCCTTCCCTCTCATTGCCTTCATTTTCTTCCCTTTTAGATAATAAAATCCTTTTCCAACTATAGAAACTGTAGAGGTCAAAATGTGACTCAGGTTAAACCCTGTGAAAACTGTAGCCGCCTGAAATTATAATGCACATTTTTGCTTTTGAGCCAAGGTAGTGTGCCAGCTGGAAGATGTAAATTTGTCATCATTTTCTGCCTTTGTTTCATCTTTTCTTTCCTTTTCTACATCGTCGTAATTCTCAAACTTTATTGTTTTTCTCTGTTATTCTCTCCCCTTGGTAAACCCCTGTGCTCCCAGTGGAGCCAGAAGAAATTGTACATGGGGCTTTGATATTTTGCCAACTGTTTTCTATAATTAAAAGTGAATTGGAAATGGGAACACTTCCTCTGTTCCACCGATGCTTCTGGGGTCTAGTCTAATAGAAACACGGAAAGGTGCAAAAAAAGAATCTGGAGCTAGGAAGGGAAAATGGAAACTTGCAACTCAGGCTAAAGAGTTCCTAATGGAACATCAGCCCTTTAAGC
This sequence comes from Pan paniscus, assembly GCF_029289425.2. Classification (NCBI taxonomy): domain Eukaryota; kingdom Metazoa; phylum Chordata; class Mammalia; order Primates; family Hominidae; genus Pan; species Pan paniscus. Next base: position 20,125,122 of record NC_073254.2, read on the forward strand.
CTTCGGGTTTTCTGTTCTAAATTTGCTCTTTTATTTGTGTCAGATCATTAGAAAGTTTTATCCAAAATTAAACCAGTAATACTGAGGTGGTAGCTCATAGAGCTTGTGATTGGCTTGATCCATGCTAATTATCTTCTCAGTTGAAGTAATCAAGGGCAGAGACCATAATAGAACAATGTGGACTCTGAGAGACTGGTATTTAAATTCTCATGATTTAAGCAGGAATAGTAAATAGATTACAATTTGTGTATCAGGCCTAATCAGTCCCTAGTGCAGGGCTGATGGACCATGATCCTATAAAATATTCAGTATCACGATGCCCTGCCTGAGCAGCTAACCAGCCCTTCACTGTCTGAATATGGAAGAAAGCTTGTCTTGTTAAAATCATCTCAAATTACTATGACCTGCTTTTCCCCTAGGATCCCTGCACAACTCTCCCTGACTCCCCACCCCCAGCTAATTCTTCTACTTTCTTCCCGATTACTATGGCCATATAAAACAATATATGCCCTTTTCTTCTTATCTCTTTTTGGTGGGGGGTGGAAGGAGGGTAATACTCCATTGAGTACTCTGCTTTTGAATACGTTGAATGTCTCTCTAGTTGCTCTGCAGCAGAGCACATTGCTTAAGTGCGCCATTTGTCACTTCTGTGTTTTTAGTTGATGACTCTAGTGTTGGTACTATAGGAATCAGTATAAGATTATTTAAAATGAAACCTTACAAGGTGTTCAGCATTCAGAATATTTTGTCATCGAGAGGGAGGAGCTTTGGGAAATTAGTGAATTTGCTCTACCTAAAAGCTTGACATCTGTGTAGAGCATACAAGAGATGAGGGTGTGCGTGCATTAACTTGCTACGGGTGCCATAACAAATACTGCAGAGTGGAGTGTTTAAGTGGCAGAAATTTATTTTCTCATAGTTCTGGAGGCTACAAATCTGACATCAAAGTGTTAGTAGGGCTGGTTTCTCCTGAGGCCTCTTTCCTTGGCTTGTAGATGGTTACTTTCTCCCTGTGTCCTCACATGGTCTTTCCCTCTGTGTGTATCTGTGTCCTAATCTCTTCTTCTTGTAAGGACATCCAAGTCAAATTGGATTAGGGCCCATCTTATGACCTCATTTTAACTAATTACCTCTTAATTACCTCTTTAAAGGCCGTATCACGTTCTGAGGTCCTGGGGGTTAGGACTTTAATATATGAAGTTGTTGTTGTTTTTTCTTTCTTTTTATTTAATTTTATTTTTTTAGAGATAGAGGTCTCACTATATTGCCTAGGCTGGATTCAAACTCCTGACCTCAAGCAATCCTCCCACCTCAGCCTCCTGAGTAGCTGGGCCTGTGTGCATGCACCTCTGCACCCAGCTGTGAATATATGTTTTGAGGGGGCATGATTCAGCCCCAAATGGGGTGAAGAAGCTCTAATCCTGTTACTGTGAACAGCATTCAATATAAAAGTAAGGCTAACTCCCTTATAGGATGGTACTGAGACTTAAATGAAATCTTGTGTATGATGATTTTGAAAACTCCAAATCCCTACTTATAAGAATGGTAGCATCGTTATCATTATTATATAAAATACAACAATACATATAATGATCATTATAATATAAAAATGATCCTGTTTGAAATGACTGAGTCCACATGAGGAAAGAGTGAGTTTGAATTGATAACTGTTCCCAGAGAAACTAGTCCATGTAGAGAAGGAAACCAAGATGTTAGGAGCAGGCCAGGGGCCAGCATCGTTGCAACTCTGTTGAGTTTGGAGCTGTTCTAAAATAGTGAATCTTTTTGCCAGGCCTGATGAGAATGAAAATCTTAATGTGGGATAAAGGACAAACTGAACAGCACCTAAAATGATTGACTGTCATGGATTAAATGTCAGAAAAATGAGTAAAAGGAACATTGGGTGTTGATTTCATTAATAATAGAAATAAAAATGTTTCAACAAACATCATTTCACACCTTCAGTTAAAAGCCTGTATTAACTGTTATCATGGTAAATAAGATATTTAACATGGAAAATGAATGCCAATGGTATCATTCAAACTTCTTATAGTTCTCTAAATATATTTAAAATATTTTCCTCAATATTGTTCTGATTGAGAGCAATAAATGTGGGTAATTTTATTATTCTTTTATTTTATTTTAAATAGAATTTTAGGAAATGTTTATTTTTAAAATGTAATCCTTTCATTTATTCTCCTCTACCCTAAATAAGTAATTCATTAGCCTTTCATTGTAATAGGAGCGTGAGCATCTGAAGGCAATTAACTGTTTTACATTATCATTCATTGTGAATAAACAAATAGTTTCACCCTCTTTCCCCAGAGAGCTATAATTTAGGGATTGTCTAGCTAATTATACAACTCTAGAGCCGGTTTTGAGAGGGATAGCTATCTTCTCTGATCACATCTGCTTTCACCTACTGTGCTGGGGGCCCTGGGGAGTGGAAGGGACTCTCTTCCACTTACATGTTTGTTGAGTTAGGCGATTTGATGTTACTTGTAGTTTCACTGAATGGAATCTAGGACAGATCTTAAAGGATAAGAAATGATTAAAATTTTTTTCATCTTTTGGTGTTCTAAATTGGAAACACATCCTCCTCTGATGGTGAAATAGTCAGTTCTGAGAAGATTATTTGAGTGGCAGAGTTTTCAGGCTCCTTATTTTTTCCTTTTATTCGTGTCACTAGGCTTTTGGTTGTTTCGTTTTTAAGGGTTATCGTTCAAGAGCATCAGCGGGGAAAGGAAATGCCAGGGTGAATCAGATCGGCCAGGTTAACCATCTGACTGTCTGATGGAGCTTATTTTACTTACCATAAAACGCAAGTGTTTCTCCTCTAGAGTTTAAGTTGCTTGAGGGAGGAATCTGTTCGTCACTGTGTCTGTAACACCAGCGGAGTGACTACACACACCAGGTACTCAGTAGATGTTGGCTAAGTTGAATTGTTGAATTAGATGTATGATCCATGTATTTTTTTTTTGTTTTTAGTTTACACAAAAAGTAGAGTTGGCTTTATGTTACCTATGACTAACTCCTCTATACCTCCTCAAAGCAGCTGTCACTTACCACCAGCGTTTAGTCACTTTTCAGATTGAATTCCTGTTTCTTTACAGCAGGATAGGAGCATGAAGAGAAGGTTAAGATATCTGAGTTAAGACGAGGGAGCTCCTTAATTGAATTGGGAAAACCTACAACATAAATTAAGCAGGATGCTAGAAATTGAAACAAGGCAGTTGCATTTCCATTGAACCAGTAGTGCCTTTTTTTTTTCTTGAGATGGAGTCTCACTCTGTCACCCAGGCTGGAGTGCAGTGGTTCCATCTTGGCTCACTGCAACCTCTGCCTCCTGGGTTCAAGTGATTCTCCTGCCTCAGCCTCCTGAGTAGCTGGGATTACAGGCATGCACCACCACGCCCAGCAAATTTTTGTATCTTTAGCAGAGATGGGGTTTCACCATGTTGGCCAGGCTGGTCACGAAGTGGTGCCCTTTTCTTGTTAAAAGAATCTAGGGCGAGGCGTGTATCGATGAAGGCTGCATCTGACCTTTCACTGGCAGTTCACTAACTTGGTTCTGGCCAACGTGTGCCTACCCCAAGGAACCTGGGAGAGTGGACATTTTTTTCTGGATGAAGTCTTTTGGGAGTAGAAAGAAGGGAAGCAAGTCAGACAGTGTGGTGCTTCCCTAGTGGTTTTATTAGGGAGGTCCAGACACATGTTTCCTTCATGAGACGCAGACTGCACTTTAGTGCCCTTCAGTGCAGGACATGAGTGAATTAGGGCAATGCGATGAAAAGGAAAGAATGGTTAGAATAAGGTCAGAAGGTTTGATTTCTGTTTTCAGATTTAGCACTGCTTGGGTCTGTGAGCTTGGAGCAAGTCATTTAATCTCTCTGGGCCCTAACATGCTCATCCATGAGTGAGTTAAATGGATTGACAGCTAATGATTGCTGCTCCTAAATTCTATGCATTTAGAAAATTCAAACTTCCCTCAAGTTCCCCATAGAGTTCTTACCGTTTGCTGTAGTTTGAACTTCAGGATCATTGTCTCCCAATTTGCTTCCTTTGGCTTGGTGATATCATTGCCTGCAGAAATAGAAAACTGGTACAAAGCCATTTATCTAGTTCTGTGTGCCAGAATATCTTTGATGAGATCATAAGTTGTTCTTTTACTTTTTAAAACTAAGTGACTCAAATAGTAGTCACTAACTACTTAAACTTTGGGTACAGCAATGGCCTACATTTCCTGTTTCTTTTGTGTTGGTTTTCAACTGTCCCTGTATGGTTGCTGCCTTTTCAATGCCTTCTTTCTTCTCTCTGCATACATTAATACAAGGGGCATCTGAAATTTCAGCAGAAGCAAATGTCAACTGTACCAAGCTGAGGTAGCAATTCTAGGGGCAGTGTCCTTTCCAAATGTGTTGTTTTATGAAGATATAAGTTTTACATGATTCTTCGTGTCAGCAGTTTTGCCACTTGCCATCGTTTAAGAAGTCTATTGGGTATCTGATCCTGTTCTCTATTATTTCATTGTGCTGCCTCCCTCTCGCCCTCCCTCCCTCTCTCCCTAGAAAACTTTATTTTCTCTAGCTTGGGAAAATGTGTGTGGTACAGTGAGAAATTCTGGTAACTTGGGTACTGCGTTTTCTTCAGCTTCTTGAGAAAAGGCTGCTGTGGAGGCTGGGAAAGTACTCATAGAAATGCAGCTTTTCTCCCAGGCTGCAAAGAGCTGCCCATATGGTTCTGTCGAAGCAGAATGGAGACCAAATAAGACTTGAGGAGGAAGACACCACATGAGTAAGCATCTGTCCTGGATGACTGAAGGGAAATCAAGGCCAGCCACACCAGCGGAGGGTGGGGCAAGGCCAGGCGCCTCAGATGCAGCTTGCAGAGGAGAGGCCTGTGCAGTTTCCTTCAGTGTTTTTCATCAGAGCAGGTAAACTGCAGGCCTGTCTGGTACCAGGTGCTGGCTAAGGAACATACCAGGGTACCATGGTTAAGGCACGGACTCTGGAGTTAGACAAACCTAGGTTTAGTTGCTAAGGGAGTCAGAGTGCTTTGGTTGTAAGCTGTAGCACCAATTTTTGCTACCTTACATTTTTTTTTTTTAAAGGAGAGGATGTATTAAAATGACACTGGATAATTCACAGAACCGGTAGAAGAGTTGAAAGGATAAAGGATAAGAACAGGGTAGTTCTGGTATTTAGGACAGCCACTTGAAGGTGGTGCCACTGGAATGACTTGGAACAAAACATTTTCTGTCCTTGTGACATTCCAGTCAAGCTTCAAATCCCCGAGAGAGAGAGAGAGAGAGAGAGAGAGATGCCAGGTCTGGTCTTGTTCTTGTTTTGGGAGATGGGGCTAGAAGAGAGAATGCAGTGACTAACAAACACAAGATTCATTCACCCAGAGAAAACTGGACTGTGCTTATCAAAAGAAGGGGTTAGAGTTGCTAGACAGACCAAGCCAGCAGATGTAAACATGATATGAATGAACATTGCCACTCGCCATCTAGTATCTAAACCTCAAAGAGTTTAAGTAGTATCGGTGTACCTCAGCCTTGTACTTAAGATAAACAAAGGACATAAATCTAATGAAGAAATAACACCTATTTCAGAGATATGCTCACTGTGGGCGTATTGAAAAAGATATTGCCTGTAAAGCTCTTGGCATATGCTTCATGGTAAGTTCTCAACTCTTAGCTGTGTTAATTACATTTTCTTAACAGAGCCATTAACTGATAGGTGACTACACAGCTCAGTTTGCCCAGGACAGTCCCAGTTAGTGCCTTTAACCTTCCTAATTAGCATTGTCTTGGGGTTCTCATTTTTTTATTTTATTTTATTTGTATTTATTTATTTATTTTTGAGATGGATTCTTGCTCTGTTGCCCAGGCTGGAGTGCAGTGGCGTGATCTCAGCTCACTGCAACCTCCACCTCCCGGTCTAGCGATACTTGTGGCTCAGCCTCCTGAGTAGCTGGGACTACAGGCGTGAGCCACCACACCCATCTAATTTTTGTATTTTTAGTAGAGATGGGGTTTTGCCACGTTGGCCAGGCTGATCTTGAACTTCTGACCTCAAGTGGTCCACCCGCCTCAGCCTCCCAAAGTGCTGGGATTACAGGTGTGAGCCACCACGCCCAGCTGGTTTCTCATTTTTTAAAATAAAGTATCATTATGGGTTGCATTAAAATATGCCAGAATGGGCTTGATAGACCTTTGCTTTGTCCTTTGAGCTTGCCTGCCCCTCCAGTCACATGTGAGATGCGTGTGCAGTGAGCAGAGTTCTCAGTGAAATCTAAATCTGTCCAGCAATGACGTTCTTCTCTTCTCCCAGGCCTTTCACAGTGCAGCTGAGCCAATACCTCCTTGAATGAAGCATGCAGGTGCTCTTGATAAAACTGTGCTGAGACACCAGTGGCTGGGGCAGTTAACTCCTCCCAGTCCAGCATGGTGTGGGAGGAGTATTTGAGACTGCTACCCCAGCCAGCCTTGTGGTCTGTCAGCCAGCTGTGCCGTGGATCACTCCATAGCTTGCAAAGTGCAGGAGCCACTGGCCTTTAGTCAGATGAAACAGTGAGAATTATAGCAATTTATTCGTTAAAATATGTGTTGGAGAGAGGCTTAGCCATTATGTGTTAGAACCTATAGATGCAGAGAATAGTTTGGCATGCCCTTTCTGCAAGGGTTTGTCACATTTTATAGGGTATACATCTGAAGTTATTCATTTATTTTGCTTTTTGGTAATTTTTAAAATTATTTTTCAATAAACCCTTTTGGTCGCAATTACTCTCTCCCCAAAAGCACCTTTTAAGGAAAAATGGATTACTGGATTTGTCAAGAAAGTTGATATTGAATGTGTAACCTGTCAATATTTACCATTCACATAAAAGTCAGAACAGTATCACTGACCAGATTTCTAAAAGAAAGAAATCTATTGAAGAAGGCTTCACAATTTTTAAAATTTTAAACATTTCAAAGATGAGCGTGTAACAAACACAATGCAGCATTTTTGCATATTGTTTTCAAAGAATGACTTTTCATTTAGGTGAGACAAGTAACTCTCATTATAAGATAATTTCATTCTTTCTGGAGTTCAGCTTTTCTCCCACACATGTAAAAATGTAGGTATAGCTTTTAATATCTTGGCTCAGTTAGCAAAAGAACTTTGCAAACAGTTAAGTGATCCTGCCAATTTTATATCACAGCCATCTCATCAGATACTTCAAATAGAAAATCAGTTAATTCAAATTTTTTTTGTTTTTTCCATGTGATTCATGAGATAAGAGGAATGCTTTTGGAAGTTCATTTTGTCAAAGGTAACACACCTGATTGTGCGTGTGATTGTAAATCCATTCAAAAAGCTCAATGTTTATGATCAAATTATTTATTTTTGTAGTGATGATATATGAAAACTTTTATGGAGAACAATGTTTTAATAAAAACAATATCCTCACTAAATTAAGAAAAGTGTAGCAGAAATATACCTGGATTGATGGTAAGATATATGTGTATATAATTCATAATTTAAAAATTAATAAAATATATAAAAATAGTTGAAGAAAATAGTAAATAAAAGATTTTATTAAAAATGGGAAGATTTAGGTCAAAAGACATGAAGTTGCAGTTATGAAGTACAAGTCTAGAAATTACAGCACAAGTACTGTGGTCAGTAATATTATATCATATACTAGAAATTGCTAAGAGTAGATTTTAGGTATTCTTAACACACACACACACACACACACACACACACACACACAGAGATAACTGTGTGAGATGATGGCTATATTAATTTGCCTGGCTGTAGTAATCACTTCACTATGTATGTGTATATTAAAATATCTTATTGCATACTGCAAGTACATATGATTTTAAAAGAAAATAAATTAATTAAAATATTTAAATAAAATATACAAGTATATAATATGAAATGTATTTTGTAAAATCATTGAGTATAGAATATACATATAATTGATAATTGTATCCAAACGAGTTGTGATATTGTACTCTTAGAATTAGAAGCTGCCATTGTAAAAATGTGCAGATATTTATATCTTTACACAGAATGATTGAACTACAGATTTTTTTCAATACTGAAGTTAAATACAAAAACACACCTCACTGTGGGAAGAACACACTTGCTCTCTTTGCCCCCGTCATTGATCAGATTTTAGAAATATGTCAGCCTTTGAAAAACTTCTTTGTATCTCACTGTAACTATGCTACACTGGTAATGAGTGTGTGAATCCTTTAAATCTTGTCTGCATTTTTGCCCCAAATCAAGTGGAAATCTTAAAGTATTCAATTACTGGAGCATCAGGAACTTCAGCATAGGCAGGTTTTAGAGACTTGCCATTATTAAAACCACAGCCTGCAAACTGGAAGATATTGCCGTATTTCCTCACAAAAGCAGAGTAGGGAGTGACAAATTATAGGATGAGGGCCCAATGGTAGGTACACAAAATTTAATTTCAAAATTGTATAATTTTTCCTTAGAACAACTACATTATGGAAATAATTTTTTCATGAGACTTCTGTATTTTACTGGATAAATTTTTATTCTATATCACAATGGAATGAAGTTGAAAAGGCTTATAATATTGCATCATCCACATTTGGTCAGATATTCAAAAGAATCATAAAGAGAGACAATTAATATGAGAGCTTGATCTTGCTAAAGTTTTCATTAAAGACCTATACACTGAGTGGAAGCAGAAAGATAGTTCCTTTAAAAATATTGGGAATGAAATATTTATGCTTTCCAGTAAAAAAAAAAAAAAAAAAAAAAGAATTGAGAATATTTTCCTTTGGTAGGATTTGCTCTGAGCTTATCACTTACCCTTAGGTGTTTTCAAAAATTAAAATAGCGTGGACTTAACAGAAACGTCCATTGAAGACGTCAACAACTTCAAGTCGCACAAAATGCAACATTAAGGAAGATTGACAAAAATTACCAACACCAAGCTCATATCAAACACAAATACTTTTAGAGAAATACCAGGACAGAATTCAAAACATACAGTTACAAAACTGCTCAAGGTATGTAAATGTATGCCAAGACCAATTACTATTTATATTACTTTTAAATGTTTATAATTAACATAAAGAATGTAAAGAATATAAAGTTTTTATATTTTGCCTTAATGTATATGGACTTTTATTTTTTCTTTTTTGACATAGGGTCTTTCTCTCTGTTACCCCGGCTGGAGGGCAGTGGCACAATCTCGGCTCACTGCAGTCTTTGCCACCTCAGTCTCCCAAGTAGCTGGGACCACAGATGCAAGCCATCACACCTGGCTTGGACGTTTTTTAAAGAAAGATTTTAGTTTTGAAAATAGTTTCTGAATAAGAGTGATTATATAGATCCATGATTATGAGAAAACCAGTTTGTTAGTCAATAAATAGACATTTCAAAATAATATAATTTTAATTATTTGTGGTACCTACTTTCACTCTCAGAAGTGTCTTGGTGTGAATGATAAATTATATGGCTATTTTATTAATAGCTTTTGTGAATCTTTAGGTTTAAAACATGGTAGAATTCAAAACATTGAGATTAGATGGAAAAGGCTTGGAGGCCCAGCAGCTCAGTCCCTGGGAGCTTCCTTCGCTCTTCCAGATTGATACTTTAGTTCCTGTTGTGCCTTAGTGGTTTTGCTCCACCATGACCCCCTTTCTTAATTGAGTAGCTCCACTCCAACTTGGACAGTTGTCTGTCTGGCAATGGTCCCCTCACTGTGGAGGCAATCACACTTTTAGCCAGAGAATTTTGGATTTAAGAGAAGAAAGAGTACTGTCCACATGGTCCGGAAGCGACATACATCCTCCTCAGCTGACAGGATTAAGAGATTAAAGTAAAGACAGGCATAGGAAATTATAAAAGTATTAATTTGGGGAACTAATAAATGTCCATAAAATCTTCACAATCCACGTTCTTCTGCCATGGCTTCAGCTGATCCCTCCGTTTGGGGTCCCTGACTTCCCGCAACATACTGTCCCTCTTCAATGGCTGAAGCTATAGGATGCGATGCCTGAGAGCATTGAACAATCATGTTTCTCAACTTTGCACTTGAGGAGCAGAGGTAGCCAGTCTGCAAACAGAAAAGGAAGACAGCAGATGCAGAATGAAAACAGTATGTTTGATATCCAGGGTGTGGTTTTTCCTGAGACTCCCCTTCAGTTCCACCAGCTATTATAATATTATAAACATTTTTATAATAAATTAACCTTTTGCTATTGTAAATTTAAGTTTACTTGCTGTTGGCAACCAGAAGAGTCTTTTCTTTTCCACCTGAGTTTTAAGCAAATTAAGACATTGAAACAGGTGAAGGAAAGAGAATGTCAGCTTTATTTCTCCTCAGCTGATGGAATCACATGGCTTTGCATCTGCATCAAGAGGACCTGCTCTCCCTCCCTCCCCTCCAGCCCAACCTGGGGAATGGTGGGGTCTGCATAACAAGCATAGTCTCTCAGCTGTCCCAGTGGAGAGCAGGGCAAGAAAGCCTATTCCCAACTTTAAGGTCTTTTAGTAGATCAGCTCCGCCTCATCCAGAAATATGGACCAGCAAGTAACTTGCTCCTCCTAGGGAGTACTGAGCTCCTAGTGGGACTCAGTAAAGGGCAGGGTGCGGGGTCAGGAGAGTCACTCTAATGGAAGTTTTTTAGCAGAGAGAAAACAAGGCCAGCAGAACAGAGGAACCCCACTGTGAGTTGAAACTGAAACCTGAACCTTGACTCTCAAGATTTGTGAATGCCCCACTGTTGGTCCAACATTCAAATGGGCAGCTAGAGAGAGTGGGGCTGGGCACAGCCTCTTAACCACCGAATTGTCTTCTGTTTACAATTCTGCAGGCTCCTTCCCCATGTTTTGGTTGGGATCAGTGCAGAAGCTTCCCTGGTTTGTCTCTAGCACCTCCCACCACTGCCTAAGATTCCAGACGGGTGTCACTCTGTGGACACCCAGCATATACAAACCTTCATAACATTACACGAAGATGCTTGGAGCCTGGGAAGGATCTGCTTTGAGGGGAAAGAGCAGATTTAGCTAATAGACATGGCAACTGGTGAGAAACGTCATCTGCTTCAGTGGTTGATCACTGAGGCATTCATGAAAACAGCTAGATGGAGAATCGCTCTGAAAGTTCGTGAACAATAAGATAGCAGGGGAAATCTGACTATAACAGTAAATCTTCAGTGTTGCTCTTGGCAATCCAGAGTTTTTCACAGAGAGAGGCTAAGAGGCTAACCATATATTTAAAGACTGCCCCCCTTTCCTGGATACATGTCTACTGTAAATGGCTTTGATTTTTCAACATAGGATGACTTTTTCCAGTTTTGCACATTTGAGTGCATGCACACTGCTGTTTGGAGTTTTAGATCTTTCTAAAATCTGATTCACACAGACACCTAACCTCTTTAACCCCTTTCTGCCACCTACCTTCTCTGTGAATACAGTGCTTGCAGCCTTTCAGAGACAGAGGTTTCAGAATTTGGCAGCAAAAAAAGTGATGGCTTCTAACACATTTACAGTGTGGTTAACAATAGCAGTTGCTGAACTCTGCCATGGCTGACTAGCTTTCCACGGTTAAGTGTGGTCACACTGGTAACATTGACTTAGGAACTGGGCACACGAGTTAAAATGTTACATGCACAACCCATCTGGGGTTTGAGGTATTCTCTTCTACATATGTTTTACTTGTTCATAAAAAGAAAGCTCTTTAAAAAAAAAAATCTGATGTTTAGCTCCTGTTGATTTGTAATGGCTGAGAAGGAGTTTGAAGCATGTTTCTTTTCATCTCCTTTCAGCTTTTAATTTTTAGTACTTTCACTTATGTCTGTAAAAAGCAGTTAAAAGTGAAAGTCCCCAGACAGGAGTGTGTAATTGGCAGGCTGGGGTGGAAGGAAGGGGCTCATGATGGTTTTAAGAGAATGTGAAGAGGAAGCAGAGCTGTTCATTGTCAATGGTAATAGCTTTTAAGAGAGGCAGAAATTATGATTTGAGCTTAATTTCTAAATGAAGCTCATTTTCCAGTGTCCCAGCCCACCTCTCAGTGGCCTCCCGGCTAGTGGGTCAGACTGCGGACACGCCATGATGGCACACAGAGAGAAGACCGGAGGGAGCAGAGGGACAAGGGAGAAGCAGAGAGCAGGGGAGAAGAACTTAGAGGTGTATAAGAATTTGTTTATAAGTGTGTAGCCTGTTAAAACCTGACCATCCAAATGGGATGGGTGGCCAGAGCTTATGCCCCGAGGGAGGAGAAGGTTTCTTTTGCTTCTCAATTTCAGAATGTCTGGTAAGCAAGTGATTGAGAGTTCTGGGTTTTTATAGGCACATAGAGAAAGGGAACAAGGCATGAAGTTTTATTAAAGCAAGGTATACTTCTATGTTTCACAATAAGTTATTAAGTTCCTCTACTTATTATCTAGCACTGCAATATATATGCATATTCTAATGGGGAGTTATTAACTCTTTGAAGAGATGAAAGGCAAAGATGTGAAATGTCTGGGAAAACAATCAAGTCAGTGATATAAACCATTAAGTGCAGTGTGCACCAAGACAGGAATTTTCGCCTGGAATGTAGGTGATCCCCATGTTGAGACCTAGTATAGTTTTGGATGCCACATCTCCGAGGGGATCATCCCCCACGTGGATTCCTCTCATCAGAATCTTTCTTGTAGTCTTTGTCCTAATTTATTTTTTGTTACCATTGGAATCTATAAGATGAGCAGATAATTCAGCAAGAAACAAGCTCAAGTGAGTGAACACATGACAGCAGGGACTGAACCAGAGGGCAGAATGCAGAGAGGCCAGGAGGGAATCTGTGAATTAGCAGGAGATCTTCTTGGGGAAAGGGGAGCAGAGCGCTGGCAGGTGGGGCGGAGGAGGCGCTGAAGCCCTCCCAGCAGTGGAGGAAAGCATGTGTGTGCCCACAGGGAGGGCACAGGCCCAAAGCGTACAGGACAGAAGTGAGACCGAAGTCTGAATTGAAGGCCCTGAAAGGTAAAATTAGGAGATTGCCTCTGGTGGCAACTAAGAGCATGTATGTTCTTGGGTATGGGTTTGAGAGGATTCAGCAAGTGACAGGATGACAGCCAGGCAGCCGTACGCAGGGCGGACTGGAATGGGAAGCTATCCCGCACGGAGAGGTGGACAGAATTTGAATCATAGTACTATCATTGGAAATGAGGGGGCACTGAGAAATGGAGAAGACTTTCGGAAGAAGAAACGACAGTATTTAGTGACAAATATAAAGGAAGGAGTCAGCAAACATTTTCTGTAAAGGACCAGATAGTAAACATTTTGAGTTTTGCAGGCTGGTCTCCAGTTGATTTTTGTCACTATTCAGCTCTGCCATGGTAGTGTGAAAGCAACCAGAGAAATACATCCATGCATGCGTGTGGCTGTGTTTGCCCCAAGGGCCACACCATAGTTTGCCAATCCCTGATAGAAGGGATGAAAAAACATTTTCAACCTTAGAGAATAGACATAGACATTAGGTAAAAGCTGTTAACCTTGTAGCCAAGATTTCATTTCACCCAATCAGAATTGCTGAGAACACTGTCTTCCTGAGATACTAAACTTCCAGCTTTGCCCAGGTTCTCCTGCCCAGCATTCCTTGGCGTGGAGCTTGAGGGTGACACTGGGTTTGCGTATGCAGATAGAGAAAGGGAACAAGTTACAAGGTTTGATTAAAGCAGCGGCCCCTCCGTCTGGTGAATGGCTCCTAGTTTACACCACGTAGCTGATGAAAATGTCACAAAGAAATCTCGTGAGCACACTAGGGAAGTGAGTTGTTCCTGGTAGGACACAGTTGGCCCCGGTTTTTACAATTCCAGTGCAGCTCGGCAGACAAGGGGCAGACTCGATGGGCGTAGTGCAGGAAAATGGGTTCTTAAGGGTAAGGCGAGAGGTCCCAGCCACTTGTGAGTGGCTTACTTTTCCAAGGAGTCGATAATGACGGAGAAAAGGATGTCCAGAGGGTGGTCCCTCTAGCTTGGCGCCAGAGCGGGAGAGCTGTGGAAGCTCAGCAGGAAAGGCTGAGTGTGGGGACTGTGGTCTCTGCAGAAAGTGGGTGGTTTCTTTATGGGGATACCTGCTGGAGGGTGCTGGTTTTTAAAAAACAGGTTACTGGGAAGAGCATTATCCACAACACAACATCTATATATACCAACACATAGCATATGCACACTCCTCTACATGTTTATATATACACATCGTTTCTGGTTTATTTTCCTCTTACTCAAAATACATTATGTCGCCCAATTTTGTTTTCTCATTTAATGTGGAGCTCTTTATGGTGGTGTTAACTGTAATTTTAGCTCTACATTTTGTGAGGCCCGCCAGTGTTAGGCTGGGGATTAAGGAGAGTGTCATCTGGATAGATGGCAAGAAGGCAGCACTGCTAGATTTTTACAGGACAACCAAAGGCTGGGGTTTGGAGGGGTTTTTTGTTTGTTTGTTTGGTTGGTTGGTTGGTTTTTGCTCCCTTTTCTATTTAAACAAAGATTTTGCCTCATTTCAAATTTTTTTTTAGTTCAGTGATTCTGTGGATATCTGCAGAGTGAAACGTTGTATTATTTTTCCTCAGGGGTGGCAGATGAGTTAGTCGACCCCTTAGGGAAGACTCTGCCTGGGTCGACCCCTTAGGGGAGATGCTGCCTGGTCCCTTCGCCCTCTCCCTGCAGGGTGCCATCCTGGCCTGCCTCCTTCCAGGCAACCCCAACAGAACTGTGGAGCTGAAGCAGCCTCTCCCCTTCAGACCTCAGAGAGCATTTCTCTGACCGTATGTTCTGCCGCAGCCTGGCCTGTCTTTCGCCCTAGTCTTTAAGCTCCCGAATGCCCGCCGCACGCCCAGGGCTTTGCACATGGTGGGCACGCGGTGCCTGTTGAGCACGGGAGAGGGTTGTGAGCTGTTTGTGTGCGGAGCCTGTGTCTCACTCATCTTTGCAGCCCCTGGGCCTGCTAGAGAGCTAGCACACTCACCAGCGCTGGCCGAGTGAGAAGCGAGTACGTGAGTGCTGAAACAGTGATGAGCTTGACCCCATATGTAGTAGAACGGGTTCCCAGCCTTGTTTCTGAGCCCCACCCACCCCCCTCTTGTCCTCTTGTCCTTTTGGGGATTCAATGTCAGAGGAGATGACCTCAGGAAGTTAATGAGCCAATGAGAGATGAGCTGGTATTTATTAATGACAGGCTGATGCCTAGGAGTGCCTGTCTGTGCTGGGCTTTACTGGTATGCAGAGATGAAGCCCCCCATTGGGCTTGATGTGAGATCTCCTCCTCTCCCTCCCTCAGCAGGGCTTGCGGGGATCCTGAGGATCAGAGCCTGAGTTGTCTCCCATGCTTGAGCTCAGAGGGGACTGAGCTTCCCTTCTCTCTCAAGACACAGGAAGGAGGAGAGGCCAGATGGCACAAGTGTCGCACACTTTCACCCCAGATTGGTCCAACTTTTAGTCAAACCAGCACATGAATGGTAGAGGGACAGAAGTAAGAACAAGAGAGAATGATAGATGCCAAGATGAAGATTTTGTACATGAGAAGGTATTTAAGGGATCTTGTAATTTTCCTGCAGGAGAAAAAGAGAAAATGAGGAGAAGGAAAGCATTTGTGCTGTAAGAACTAACCTATAAATTATACTTCAATAACTTCCTCAATAAGCATAAATCATGCAGTTACATAAAATCATATTGATTTCATTATGTTCATATTAATACATTTTAATTTTTAGGTGCACATGCCTGAAGGCACAAGGCTCTTAAACACATAATAATCAAAAAGCTAATTAATCACAAATGGGCAAGTTTCCCAAATAATTCTAGGAATAATTACAATTAAGAAATAGTACCCTGTGCACAAAGTAGAATAAAAACACACAAGCAGACAAGAAACTTCATTACAAGCCATAAAAACCAAAGAGAAAAACAGAAGAGTCTCATTTCCTAAGCCAGGTAATGCCTAAGCCAGGTAATGTATTAGGAGGGCTATTGGAGGAAAAGGGTCATTTCGGAGACCTGTGGCCCTAACCATGCCTTTTCTCTGTTTTCCTCATTAAACTGGTGAATCTTGACTCATGCCTCTGTTATATTAATGATTTCTTCTAGCTTTGAGGGATCTAGAAGTCTCATAAGCACCCCTTTTATTTCTCTGAGTGGCTGCTGAGAACCCTAAATAGAATAGGGACAGGTTCAGGAGTCTGTTAGAGGATACAAGAAACCTCTTTCCATGTGTACACATTCATTAATCAGAACTTTTCACATATAAAGGTTCAACAAGTTTCAGATCCATCTAAATAAACAGTTGAGTCCTCTTTTCTCTTTTGTGAGTATATTCTAGGGACTTCAGCCAAGTGCTTTGCTATAATCGGAATATGCTTTATTTATGGCATTTTTTGGCTTACCCGCCCAGTAAATGCAACCACAAGAGATGATAAGAATGGGATGTTAGTCAGCACTCTTTTAGTTCCAAGAGTCAGAAACCCAACTAAAGCAAAAAAAGGAAATTCAATTGCTCACATAATAGGAGGCCCGGGGGGGGGGGTGGGCTTGCTTCTGATTCAGCTGAATTCAGGCCACACAGCTAATTAGACAGAGAGCCAGTTCTGGAATTGACTTCAGGTCCTCTGACTCCCAGGGCAATGCTCTTTCCATTACCTGGTGCTACCTCTATGCTACCTCAATCAATAGCAGCCGAATTAAAAACAAAATGAAATAAGAAGGGCATGTCTTCTCCTTGGGGTCACTAATAATTTATTCTGATTTTACCTCTCAAGACTTGCATTGTTCATGTTCCTGAAGGAAATTAGCAAAGGCTTTTGGGTGTCTTTATGAAGGAGAGATCATTGCTTTCTACCTACTTGTATTCCACTTTGTGTCCTAAGCTAAGGTAGATGGTTTGCCCGTCAATTATTTGTCCATCCATTTAGTCTGAAAACATTACTCAGCATTTCCTAGGTTACAGATGCTGTGCCAGGCACCCGAGATGCAAATGTGATAAAGACATTGATAATTTGGTGACAAAGGACAATTCAAGCAGAAGGCCTAGTAAATGTAAAAACACAAACACTTTCATGCATTCATTCTTTTCAGCAAAAAATAATATGTATTAAGCACAAAGTAGGTGACAGGAACTGTGTGTGCTAGGTGTCATTAGTAGGCATAAAAAAAGGAGAACATAGGTTGGGGACTGCAAATAGTTCATCATGGCAGAAGCACAGGTCTCACATGGGAGAATATGGGAGTGAGGGAAAAATGTAGGCTGATGTCCAGTCATCAGACACACTGGGGACCCTGGATAGGTTTGATGCAAGAAAGTGTCCTTGTCTGATTTTCATCCTAGACACTCCAATTGCAGGTGCGTGGGTTGGGTTGGAGAGGGGTGGATGGCAGGCTGGAAAACCTGATGGAGGCTATGGGAATATTTCCTAGGGGAAAGGGTGGACGCTACGAGGTGGCGGTGGTTGGGATGGAGAGAAACTAGGTTCACGAAGGAATCCAGAGGTCAAAATCAGCAAGTCCTAGTGACTCATCTCATGTGACAGGTGAGGGAGGGAATGGAGTTCAGATAGTCGGGAACCTTGGTGAACAGCGAGGTCATTACCTGAGACTGGAACTCTGGGGAAAGGAGCTGAGTTGTGTTTGTGTTGTATCCACATTAACTTGAGCACTGCCTGACATGTAGGAGGGACTCAGTCAATGTTTTTGAGTGAATACCTGAATATTACAAAAAGGACCATACCAGAAAGTACTGACAGGGGAAGTTATCCTAATTCAGAAGGCCATGGGAGGCCACCTGAAGAAGTGATATTTAGCCAAAGGTCTAGAATGATTTGGAGGCAATCAGGGAAAATAGAGAAGTTTGCACTGTGTGTTCGACTCTCAAATGCCATCCAGGGCGCCTGTGTCTTTTCGTTCTGGCTGCTGCCTCTACCTTCTTCTACTCCTGGCATTGCCTCGTGGCCTTCTGTTCCTGAGCCTCTTCTGTGTGTGCAGGGAGGCAGCAGGTTGGCCAGGGTGATAAGAATGGTAATGTCATAGTAACTACTGTTTATTAAGCATTTAGTTTCCTCATCTCATTCAGCAGCCCTCAGTCACAGAAAATGAATGCTGAGTTCTCAGAGTTTATTGGTGTCTAAGTGGGCACGTAGGCCCTAGTCAGGGCCCTGCCAGGTTCCCAGGGTGGGGAAGGCTTTCTGTACCATTACAGATCACAAGAGTTCAAGAAAAAATGACTTTATGAGGTATTTTTAGGTTATCTAAAAAAAAAAATTTAACAACTATTGATCCAGCCAAATGCACTGTTGTATCTCTTCATTGGGGATTTGTGTTCTCCCACAGTATACAGAAGGTTTGAGGATACTTAAGGAGAATATACAATGCAGTAAAGTAGGGAAAAAATAGAAAATTAACATAAAAATCTCGGCATATATATATATATATATGATAAAGTGAATCTAGGAATGTGCCAGATGTGTTGTAGTTTAAAGAAATATTGTGTGTATTACAGATTCACAAATATGCAGCCAAACCCTTAAATGAAGCATAAGTAATCTGCCAGCCACCTAGTTAAAGCAAGTTTTGTGAATTATAATGAAATTCTCTCCAAGTACACATTTCTAATGGAAGGAAATGTACTTTAGAGGAACATTAAAAAGACAAAATTCTTGATCGTCTCAGAAATGTGGGTAGCCTTGTCTTGCATAGTCATTCTGTAATAGTAATTGGGACTTGCCTAATTGCATTTATTATTTAGAGAGGCTTGGCTGCATTTAAAAGTCTAAACATTCATGAAAATCTGTTCTAAATGTCTAAAAGTTTTTCAGTATGAATTTAAAGTTGGGACATTCTGGGCTTAGGGAATTCACCCCACAATTGGCTGAACTATTTTTGTTGAAACACAAAGTAATCATGGTTTTAGTTTGTAAAGTAGCTATTGCTGTGAGCTGCTCTACCTGGTGAAGAGTATTTTCTCTGAAATTGACAACAACTCTTTCCAAATGTTCCACTACAGTCTTATACTGACATCCCTTGACATCCCTATGGGTACAGTCATGAGATTCAAATTGTACGTTCTTAATCTTCCCCCAAAATGACATCTGTGGCTTTTTTTTTTTTTTTTTTTTTTTAAGAGATGGAGTCTCACTGTGTTGCCTAGGCTGGAGTGCAGTGGCATGAACATGGCTCAACTGCAGCCTCAACCTCCTGGGCTCAAGTGATCATCTTGCCTCAGCCTCCCAAGAAGCTGGGAGTACAGGTGCATGCCATGCCTGGCTAAATGTTTTTTGTTTTTTGTTTTTTTTTTCAAGAGATGGGGTCTTACTGTTGCCCAGACTGGTCTTGAATTCCTGGTCTCAAGTGGTCCTCCTGGTTCAGCCTCCTGAGTAACTGGGATTACACGGACAAGCCTTCAAGCGAAACTCCATCTGTGGCTTTTAATTAAAGATGGACATATTGTAATATATGTGGCCATAGAGAAATAATAGCAAATAGTAAAATTGAAAGAGGTACATCTGACAGTAATAATAAAAACTTTTTTGTAATTCTGGAAATAATGTGACACCGCACTGCTACTCAGAGATAACAAATGAAGCTTAATTGAAGTTCCATGAAACTCTTGCCAATAGGAATTTCTCATGGTGTATGATTACCATGTGGAACGAAAACTCTAGGTCCTAGACTCAGACAATGACTATGATATAGTCATTTCATGGGGATATTGCCATTTTAGAAAAAGTAGTGCTTGAAACCTGATTCAGCGTTTTTTATTTTTATTTTTATTTTTATTTTTTGAGACAGAGTCTCCCTCTGTCACCCAGGCTGGAGTGCAGTGATGTGATCTCAGCTCACTACAACCTCCATCTCCTGGGTTCAAGTATTTCTTGTGCCTCAGCTTCCCAAGTAGTTGGGATTATAGATGTGCACCAGCACGCCCAACTAATTTTTGTATTTTTAGTAGAGAGGGGGTTTTGCCATGTTGGCCAGGCTGGTCTTGAACTCCTGGCTTCAAGTGATCCGCCTGCCTTGGCCTCCCAAAGTGCTGGGATTATAGGCGTGAGTCACTGTGCCCAGCCCAGCATTTGATTTTGACTGTGTGTTTTAGACATTGATAATTTTATAGGACTTTAATCAGGTTTTATACCTGATACGTCTTAAATTTAATGTATAATTTAGCATATCATTTTAAAATAAAAATAGAAAAATATTTTAAGTGGGTTTATGTTTAGTAATTTATATCATATTAATTACATTTGTTACAGTACTCAACTTCAAGATGCACAGCCCTATGTGTGTAATTTAGTTTGCTGTGTTAGGGTAATTAAGCATGAGCTGCTGCAACAGAAAAAACATCTCAAAACCTCAGTCACTTAGCACGACGAGGTTATGTCTTGTTCTTGCAAATGCTCCGAGTCTGCAGTGGTTGACCCCTCCATGTGGTAACTCAGCATAAGCAGCCAGGGCCCTTCCAGACTGTGGCAGTGCCAGCCCAATACTAGTTCTGGGGTCAGGGAACAGAAGCGTGGAATCGTCACACCAGCTCTTGAATGTCTCTGCCCAGAAGGGACACGTTTCACTTTCACACATACTTTATTGGCTAGAATGAGTCACGTAGCCCCACTAGACTATAGAGGGGCCAGAAAGTGTAGCACAAGGAATATTGTTTAACAGTATGTTCTCTGCCATGCCATCTTGGAAGTAATTGACAGCAGTAGTAACAGCAACAACAACCAAAAGGGTTTGCAATAGTATAG
Source organism: Pan paniscus (assembly GCF_029289425.2). Taxonomy (NCBI): domain Eukaryota; kingdom Metazoa; phylum Chordata; class Mammalia; order Primates; family Hominidae; genus Pan; species Pan paniscus. The sequence goes on from NC_073254.2 coordinate 20,145,867, forward strand.
GTTCTCTCTAATTTGTAAATGGATTTTAATTATACATTTTGTTTGATTAATGTGCATAGTTGACACAGCCACAGAAGCGGAGTGCTGTAACGAAAGCTATAGGGACCTAGGAACCTGGGCACCTTTCTGATTATGGTGCTATTCTGTGTTAGCTAATTTTTCCAATTTGTGTTTGTCACTTGAACTCTTCCACCTATTTTGTACTCGTTTGCAAAATAACTAGATCATGCCTAAGATCCCTTATAACTCCAAAGTTTTTAAATTTCTTTATTCAACTCAAGCTCTGACCATAGGTATCATGTTATAAGGAGGCTCTATATTGAAAGAGAACCTATAAAAGAGCTGTGTATCTTTGCAATGTAACTTTGCATTTTTTAATTAACCAAGGATATAATATGTTTACTCAGGAACCCCCCCAATTTAAGTTTTCAATTCCAGCTTCAGTGGTGTGCATGCTACTCTGAATCTTGTGAATTCAGTGAAGACGTATCTGTCCACTGCTATATATAAGCATTTTGCAAGATGCTTGGGGTATAAAAATGAGTAGATCTGGTAGGATGTTGTTCTGGAGAAACTAGTCTTCTAGCCTGAGAGACAAAAGTTTAGATAGATGCATTCATTGTGCCCTGGGAGGTACTGTGGTGGTATGGAATATGAGCATGGTTGGAAGAAGAGTGTCTGCGCTTCGCACAGTTTGGGAGATGGGAAGGGCTGTCTGAGCTGAATTTCAAAGAATGATATGAGTAAGTTTGGAAAAAAGAGCAAAGGTGTAAAAAAGCACAGTCTATGAGGAAGAACATCAAGCATTTTATTAGTGCTAGAGCTACGTTGTCCATAGCCACTGGCCACATGTGGCTAGTGAACACTTGAAATATGGCTTGTTCCAACAGATATGTGCTTTAAGTATAAATATACACTGAGGTCAAGGCATGGTGGCTCATTGCCTGTAATTCCAGCACTTTGGGAGGCCGAGGCAGGCAGATCCACTTGAGTTCAGGAGTTTGAAACCAGCCTGGCCAATATGGAGAAGCCCTGTCTCTACTAAAAATACAAAAATTAGCCTTGTGTGGTGGCACACGCTTGTAATCCCAGCTACCGGGAGGCTGAGGCAGGAGAATCGCTTGAACCTGGGAGGTGGAGGTTGCAGGGAGCCAAGATCACACCACTCCACTCCAGCCTGGGAGACAAGAGTGAGACTCAGTCTCAAAAAAAAAAAAAAAGTATAGACATATATATACACACACATACACACATACTGGGTTTCAAAGACTTAGTTCAAAAAAAGGAATGTAAAATATCTCATAATTTTCCAAATTAAATACATGGTGAAATGAGTATTTTAGATATATAATATTAGGTAAAATGAAATATATTAATAAAATCAGCTTTGCCTGTTTCTTTTCACTTTTTAAATGTAGCTAGAACATTTAAAAAATTTCCTATTCAAGTTACACTCTAGCATAGTCCAGCCCAATAGAAATATAATGTAAGTCCCCGCCTTGGCCTGGGCTGTGCTAGAACATAACTCATACAGGAAGATGTGGTAGGAGTTGACGGTTCAGAGAGTGGCAGAAATTAGGGCATGGAAAGTCTTGGGTGCTGTTCTCTAAGCAGATTCAGAATAAGGTGTTTAAACTGGTGAGTTTTAAATATGAGAGTCATGAGGTCATGTTTGCATTTTACTTAGCTCTAGGCTGTGTGGGTGATGGTGCACCAGGCTCTACAGCAGAGGCTGGGGAACTGGTTGGAAGGCTGTTGTTGCTGCATCCAGGGAGCAAATATGAGGGGTTGCATAAGGGCAGTGGCTATAACTGTGGTGATCAGGATTTGGAGTTTGGAGCAAGTAGTCAAACGTGACTCTTGGATTCCTGTTTTGGGTGACAGGTGGGCAGTTGTGTCACAAAACTGAGATTTTGAATTTCAGAGAAGTAGACTATGTATTGGGAAGAATAAAGAGTGAGTTCCATTTTGGAAATGTTGATATAACTTGGATGTAGCATATTCAAAAGAAGTTACTGTAGATGAATGAAGTTTTGGAAGGATGTCACAGCTAGAGAAATATGTCTGGAAGTGATCAGGTGGTGGCTAAAACAGTGAAATTCTATGAGAATATAGAGTGAGAAGTATAGGAAGCAGAAATAGTTGCTGGAAGAACATTGACTTTTAAGAAAGGACCAGAGGAAAATATATGAATATATATGACTGTGAGTGATCACATATATTTAAAAACCCATCATTGATTCCATCAAGGGTCACTAATTTTTATTATAATTAATGTTGAAAGTATAGTGTTTCTATTATTAGTAATGTGAGTGTTGGCATCATGCAAGAAATACATTTTTTTCATAATTACTTCATAATTTTAAATAATTATATAACATTTGTAACTAATAATTCCTAATGAAATTGATTTCTGCTTTTGTTAATATTAGCAGCAAAACTAATTCCTTATGAAATCTAAGAATTTCTGAGGCAAACAGAAGCTTTGTAGTGGTTACAGTAGCAGCACTTGCAATTTTGTTGAATGTTTAGAAGATTTTCAAATTAGTGTGAACTGATGTAATACTTGAGGTTTTAAGGAGCCATTTTGCACAAAATAGGTGATAATTTTGTGGTAAAATTTTACCTGTAAAATATTAATATAATACTTGATATGGTGCATAACATACAGAATTCTAGATAGAATGCAAAATTGTGGTTGGAAAATTTTCCCAAAAGCTCTGAAAGGATGGTGACCAGGCTCTAACCCTGAGTATATGAGCTGTGGTTTGTCTGTGCAAACCCAAAGGAAGGGTGTTGTTTCCCGTGTCAGAACAGAAACTTGCTGTAAGATAGATTGGCTTTAGAAGGCAGCTTTGGCATCAGAGGCTAGGGGCTCTTGTCAATGTCAGTGAAAGTAATTAAATAGAATGGTGTGATAGAAGCCAGATCACAGCTATATTTAGTTGCATTGAGGAGTAAATGAGAGTTGAGGAAGTGGAAACCATGAGTGTAGATTACTCTTTCAAGAAGCTTGTCCAGAAACCAAGAAGTAAAAGTATGCTAGAAGGGGTACCAGTCAAGGGGGGTTTTTTTGTGATAGGAGGGTTTTAAACATGTTGATTGGTTGAAGAAAGAGGTCATGATTTTAGACAGACTGCTGAGTGAAGATTGAGTTATAACAAAAATAAGGCTATTAATTTCTGTACTCCCAACAAGGCCAACGAAGAAGATGTATCTAATAAAAGAGCAGTTCTGTATTCCAAGTATCCATTTTCTTAAACTACACTCTTAAAGGCAGTATGACTCTGAGTCCAGTCCCCTGTGCGATTAAAATAATAATAATAAAATAAAACAAGTATCTCCTTATGTCATCAAATTTATTTGTCTGGTTGTAGATACCATCATGATGTTGGTTCCATTGTGCCTCACTGGATGGCTTGCGGTGTGATCTTAATAACAAGCTATATTGAGAAAGTGGTTGATGAATCTATTCGTAATATTATTGTGTTGCTTTGAATAGCCAAATTAGAAGAGAGAATTCAAGCTCAGAAGTTTTAGCAGTGACCTCTGATGACTTCCTTAAAATTCGACTTTGCTTCATGTCAAATAGACTGGGGTCTCCCTGCTGAACAGTTCTGACCAGTTCCCCACAATGCTGTGCTCTTAGCACTTTTTCAGGGGAGGTGGACAATAGTACCCTCTCTTGGCCTGAAACTAAGGAGGAACCTGCCGCACCCTAGGGTGAGCAAAACCTGAGGATCATAAGTTTAGTTCAAAGATTGAGTTTGAACTGAATTTGGGTTCATGTGGGGTTGATTTTTTAAAATTTAATAATGTTATTATTTCTAGGTTCCTGAGGCCCCCATGTGGGCATTTAAAAAGAGGCTGTAATTACACCTGGTGACGAGATAATCACAACTTCCCATTGGAGTCTCACTCTTGCTGGGAATAGCCACATGTAGTTCAGAGCTGTCCAGTTAGGAAAGTGCTTGTGTCTTGCTTTCTTAGACTTGCATAGTTATTTCTTTATATTTGGCAGTGTGTGAACAAAGTGACCTGTCCTGTTACAGGACATACTCTAAAAATTCTTATTAAGAAAAACTTCAAACATTGCACAAAATATAGAGAATAATATAAGAAATACCCTGTTCACATCACCAGCTTAAGAAAGAAGACATTATAGATACAAATGAAGCCTGTTGTCTACCCTCCTTCCTCTGGCATCAGCGTATGGAAGTCTTGTTTGACTACCTTTTTGCCAACGTTTTTCATTGTCAAACTGACACATTTGCCAATCTGATGAGTGAAAAATGATGAAGCCATATTTTTCAAATTATCCTTGGAGTTCCTGAGAAAAATAACACATGAAGGACACATTCTCAAAGAAATATAGCCCCAAAAGGAAGTAAAATATTGATTAAAAATTCATGATAAATTTATTAAAATTGAAAATCAGAGAATATTGACATGTATGTGTGTTAGTGAATCAGAATATTTTTAATGTCCTGTTGGATTTCAATTGGTTGCTGAAATGATGGATTTGGATGCTACCCCCAAAAGAATCAGGGTAGGCTTCTTTTGACAGGTGTTGTTTAACAACAAGAGTGATAGTCTTGTTCCTGCCTCTTTCCTGATAAAATCGCACTACAGATAAGCTCTGGTTCTTAGAAGCTTTTTTGCATACTTGTAGGAGTTCTTAGAAATCCTTCATTTCCCTTTTAAATTATTTCTGTATTTATATTTTGTTTCTCTTTTTCAACTTTCAAAGAACACATTTCTGAAAGAATTGAATCCTAGGGCCTTGAAGAAGATCCTGATGATTTCTTTTGAGGTTTTATGTAAGATTTAGGTTTTGGTGCTGCCAGGCAGTGGGAAATTCTATACTGACATTTGATAACATTCAGTATTTAGAATACCAGTTGTTGTGTACTGACATTTGATAACATTCAGTATTTAGAATACCAGTTGGCAGTTGACACTCAAATTGAGAAGCTGTGTTCAATATATGATATTTGTCTTTTTCTACTAAGAAAAAAAAAAAAAGATGAGGATAGCCCCTAAAGCTGCTGGACTGTGAATGTATGAAGGGAAAGGCAGGGGCTCTTTATTTCCTGTTGTGTCCCCATACTGGTGCAGTGTTGATGCGTACATAGATAGCACTCACTAAATAGCTGTCAGATGAATGCACACCAGAGTTACCTCTGTTTTCTTCCTGTAATAGAAAGCCACTGCTTGAACAAAGAATTATAAAGCCGGGAAAGCTCTTCTGGCCAAGACACAAGACTCTAGCTATGCAAGAAACTAACTAAAATTTGGATACAGGCAAGACTATATATGATTGTCAGTCTTAATTATAGGGACTTGCAGAACTCATGGTGATACAACCTCCCTGGGTAACCTGTTTCAGTGTGTAGGTCCTTAGACATTCAAGGATTTTCTTTTTTCATGTTTTAACCAGTCTTGCTTATTGAACCTTTGCAGTGTTGAAGAACATTATCTTCTTTATAACTGTTTATGAGTGGTCGAGTCTCTACAAAGCTCCTCCTCTAGAGCTTAAGTGAAAAGTATATAATTAGTGAGCAAAATTATTTTTATAGGACAAGGATAAAATGTCATTGACCTTAAGAGTTTGGTCCCATTCAGAGGTTATGTAACTCTTTGGTGACTCCAGATTCCTCTTGTGTACCAGAATGTTAGGGCTGATTAATAGTCAGGATAGTCTAGGCCGCTTCTGTGCTAACAGATAAACCCCTTGAAATTTAAGCGACTTAATTCATTGACACTTTATTTCTCAGTCAGAGAGAGACCAGTGTGGAGTCCACCATGCACAGTCATAAGCTCTGGAGCATGTGGCCACCAAGGTCCTCACAGCAAGGGAAGGGAGAGCTGCAGGGTCTCCCAAGCCCAGACCTGGAAGGGGCTCACAGTCTGTCTATCTGTCTGTCTGCTTAGATGCCACTAGCAAGAGGAAGGTCATGTGGCCCCAGTCTGTCTGCAAGGGGGTTAGGACATGCAGCTTCCTCTGTGACCAGAGAGAGGAGAATGTGGTTTTCATACAGCATCTTCTCTCATGTAGGTCATTCTTACTGGCCCAGATGTGACTTGACAAAGTTTGTTGATGAAAGGGACAGCCTGCATCATTGTTCCACAGATAAACTATACCAATTTGGTTTGCCTCATTAGCACATTTTGTTATAGAAGTTTCATGTGCTCGGACCAGCGGAAGTATGTTTTTGGCTTTGCCAACCAATATCTTATTTTTATCCATCGCTATTCCAATGTCCTTTTAAGTTCCTCCTCCATCTGTTTTCTTTCTTATATTCCATAGCCATGGCTAAAAGATGCATTGGATTTGCTTGGGAAGAGTGGCCATTTTCTTGACTAACTGGATGAATTTTCTGGCAAGATTTAACATTGGAAAGAAAGGAATAAAAATAGAGAAATTGGACCTATTTAACCCACATTTATCTCTTTCATTTTTCTTTCTTCATTATTTCTACTTAGTTTAACATGATGTGCTACTCTAATTTGAGCCAGGAATAAAGTATTTACATATTTCAAGTATTTGTTAGCTAGAGTCATAAGGAGACAAGGCCAGATATGGGATCGAACGAAATAGAAAGGAGAAGAGAACTGAGTACAGACATTTGGGATGAAGGGAGGAGAGAAGGAAGGTTGAAGTAAAACATAGTGATAAGCATTGCATTCAATGAGCTGGACTCAGCGGAAGTAAACTTCTAGAATAGTTTTATTTTTTACATCCCACTGCCTTCACGGAGTTCTGCCAGAGTCTTCCTCATTCAGAGTGAAATTTAAAGGGATCTTGTAACTTTCCTCGTCATTTTTATGACCAGTCCAGTCTAATGGCAAAGCTTCCGTCTTCCGTCTAATTTAAAGCTTCTTTCCCTCCTTCAGCTCAGAACATCTGCACGGGCATAGAAGCTTGAGGTATGGTGGTGGTGAGCTGGGAAGGGTCAGGTAGGGAGAAGAGAAGTAGGGCAAGGACAACAGAGGGCTTTTTTGACTGGTAGAGTTGGAATCCACCAGCATGGGTGTGACCAGTATACATATGCTATCTTTTTTTTTTTTTTTTCTCATGGGAGTGCTTTGGTGGATTTCTTGGAGATTCCCCATTAGTGACTTTGGATTGGAGGCCCGGGCATGGGCGATGTCATATCTGGCTGGTGGTTGGGTCCCCGCTCAGGGTCTCTGTATTCAGTGGTATGCCTGTGGGCTCTTTCTGCTGCGGTCGGCTCAGCCGCTGCATCAGACCTTGTGCATAGGGCACTTTTCATGGAGGCTCACAGACAGCTGTGTGTGCTTGGGTGCCAATCTAGGCTACAGCAAACTCACAATTCTTCTACTGTTATCTAGCACACTTTCTGTGTGTGTGTGTGTGTGTGTGTGTGTTTTCTCAGCTGCATGGCTATAGCCTTTTCCATTTTGTCTTTACCCTTTAGGGTTTGTCAGGCATGGATGATGGTTAGTCTCTAGGTCCCTCAAATCCAAGGAGACACATGCAAAGTTCTCCATGTGGCTTCCCAAATCCCCCTACTTCTTTGATGGGAGAGCCACTGTCTCTTTTCCCTAGGAGCGAGGGAAAGGCAATTATCTAATGATAATTCTTCAAAGGGGTCATGTTTCCAAGAACATGATGAATTCTTAGTTTTTACCAATACAGCATAAAGGAGAGTGATGAGAAGACTGGTCTCACTGTTTCACAGTCTGCCCAGCCTCTATTCTTTTTAGCCTTTGGAACCTCTACTGACAATAGATAATGTACCACTTGACATTCTACTCCTATTCACATCTTTAGAGGTATCAGTGTTACCTATGGGAAGGAAATATTAAGGCGAGCAATCCATAAGACACTAACAGTAGTGAGACCCATAGGAGAGAGGGAACTTGGGAGAGGATGTGTGCTGGGTTTCAAGGATGAAGGGCATATGTGGGAAAGAGGAACTGTGAGGGCACTGAGTGCCTGACTACAGAGTGAGCTGGTCATGTAGAGGCCCTTGGTTTCCTGGGCAGAGGAAGCTACAGGGAATCCTAGAATCCCTAAGCAGAATAAAAGCTACTGTGTGAACATGAGAGGATTTAGAGAAGATGTATTAATGTAGGATATGAGTGATTTGTTCACAGTGAAGATTCATAAGACAAATCCCAAGTTAAAAGCAGAGCATGTTCATTGCTACTTGATGTGTTGGTATCTACACAGAACTGTCTAATGATAATACTTACCAGTACCTTTGTAATCCTTCCTTTGCACCAGGCCCTCTTCTGAGCCCTTTCCCTGTAATAACTGATTTAGGCCTTACAGTAGCTCTAGGAGGTAAGTACTGCCAATTATTCTTGCTTTACACATGGCGAAGTTGAATCAGAGAGAGATTCAATAACTTGTCGAAGATCACCAGCCAGTAAATGGTGTAGCCAGGATTAGTCTGGCTGCAGGGTCTGTGCTCTTAACTCGTCTACTCTTTCGATAGGTGAATAGTGTGTGATTAAGCTAACTGTATAGCTATGCTTATAGGACAGGAAGAGGCTGCAGCTTAGCTAGAGCCCAGTTTTCCTCTGAGAAGGAAAGCAAACCCTGGTGACTCTACAGTAGCTTTTTGTCCCTGGCCTGAGACCACTGTGTTCTACTTTCTACTAAAGAGCTGGCATTGCTTCTTGGGGAAGCTCTGAGCAGGGAATGGCCAATAAATAGGCCTCTGTAGAATGCAAAAGGGTGGTGTTCCTTCTTTCCTCGGGCACTCGCTTTCCTCTGAAATTCCTGGAAAAGAAATGGCTGCCGACGTACAGCCTCTGCTTCCCATCTCTGCCTGGCTTCTGCATTCTTCCCAGCAAGCAGAGCCCCCCCATAAAAAAACTGTTATTTTCTATGTTGATAGAAAGAAATCCATTTGGTGTATTTTTAATATTATTAGTGACTTATTGTTATGGTTAGATTATTATTCCATCCCTGGCTTTCCTGCTGTGGGAAATCAGTAGCTGGCATTTTGTAACATTGCCGGCTGTTGCATATTTCATAACACAGTGAATGAAGAGTGCCCCTTCAGGACTGTGTTGCGACATGATTCATGCATTTCCAGGTTTTATTGTAAGTAGTTGCACACAGCTGAGAGGCTCAGGCCCTGGAGAATTCCAGAGTGGCATTGACCACATGCCTCTAATCAACCTCTGATTACCGTAGCTTCATAAGGGATGTGCCCTCCAGTAGCAAACACTTTGTTAGAGTTAAGTCTTATAAAGAAAACTGTGTGAGTGTCAATGAGGGGAACAGAAACTAGTAGATTAAGATTTAAAAATAAGGAGGAAAAAGCAGTTCAAAGAGCTTGCCTAGGTTTTAGTTACTTGCCCTTAAGATACTTGGGAATAGATTGGATCAAGATGTTTAACTTTCTCTCAGAAATTTTGTGTATTGATAATTAACTTGGCTTCAGCCAAGGAGTTATAGAGGCCACTGAATTTTGTGTTTGGGCAAATATTAAAAGATGCCTTTTCTGTTGGTGTAGATAGTTGGTAAAATAGATGCTCTAACAGGAAGACTACAAATGTGCAACTCAATAAATTTTACACGACTGAAGCAAACTGAGGGAGAAAACAGAAGTCTTTACAAGGTAACCCTATTGATTTGTTTTCTTTTTGGAAAGGTTGAAGAATATTTCTGCAGCAGTGAAACTACTCAATTAGTATCTATCCAATAAGATTCAATGATAATATTATCCAGTGTTTCCTGTATTGATACGTGAGATTGGTGCTCCAGAGCCACAGCTGAAGCACAAAAGTTAGAAGTTAGAGATGGGAGTTTCTCTCAAATTCCTCTCAGCGCTCAAGTGGAAGGAAAGAGTTGTCTCTCAGTTGCTTTTCCTTTGGGAGTGAGATGCAGTTTGATTTTCTAGTTTGTTTTTAAATGTCATCTTTTAATTATATTTTGGATAATGATGAAGAGAGATGCAATTTGGTTATGAGAATAAATCTTAAAAGGCTCAATGACTCCTTTATCTACTGCTTAAAACAACTCCCTCTAGTAAAAAGTATTTCATTAATTGTCATTACTTGGGAATTATGGAATTAGAGCAGCTGACATCCCTTTTATCATTCATATATTTAAGTGACAGTGGCATTACTTACTCTAAATTAAGTTCCTTTCCTGGTTAAAAAATTATAACAGTGTGACAAGAAATAGAGCACTATTAACTTTTATTTTGGAAAGCAATTTTTCTAGTGAAGATATGAAAGCCACTATTATGCCTGGTTTCTTTTTTCTTTTTTCTTTCTTTCTTTTTTTGTTTTTTGAGACGGAGTTTCGCTCTTGTTGCCCAGTGGAGTGAAATGGCAGGATCTCGGATCACTGCAACCTCCACCTCCTAGGTTCAAGCAATTATCTCACCTCAGTCTCCCGAGTAGCTGGGATCACAGGTACCCACCCCTACACCCAGTTAATTTTTGTATATTTAGTAGAGACAGGATTTCACCATATTGGCCAGGCTGGTCTCAAACTCCTGACCTCAGATGATCCGCCCGCCTCAGCCTCCCAAAGTGCTGGGATTACAGGTGTGAGCCGCCACGTCTGGCCTATGCCTGGTTTCTTAACAGAAAGAAACAGATAAGTATATGTACCATAGTACTTCAAGAATTTCATCAAGGGGTGAAAGTGTTTAAAAGGTTTATCAGTGGGTTTTCGTATTCTCCACACTCAGGAAGGAATCAGACAGGCTTCTTAATGTATACAGTATTATATAGATATACATAAAAGTTATTGAACTGCTATATCCACTGTTTTTTTCTTTCTGTCAACTCTTCGGTTATATTCTCACCAGTCAGCAATGTGCTGGGCCAGTGCTTCTCCCAAGCTGGAACTGACCCTATAAGTCTATTTTGTGAGTGGAATCACAGCAATAAAGTCTCATGGCATTTGTCAGAGGGACTGCGTTGACCCTGCCGTCCAACGGCATATCTCCTACAGTCATAGTGTCTCCATAATTTTGGCTCAGAGGATTTATTCAATTTCCTTTCCCTTCTGCTCTATTCCTTCCGAAAGACTTATTTTTACTGTAGTGAACTCACTAAACTCTAGTTAGCTTTCTACTTGTGGCCTAGTTTTGATAACTCTTGTTAATAAGGAATTTAATAATACAGTTGAAGTAAATGAAAACATTTCCCAACACTCACAACTCTGTACAATGTTTCAACAGTGTTTCCTCAAACTCCTCTTATGGATATGACTCACATTATAAAAACTGATATATGAAGAATCCACATTAAGTTGAAAGTGATTATTTGAATAATGATCATTTTAATGCACTTAAAATATCACTCAGATTTTTAAAGTCTTGCCTATAAATTTGGGGGAATATATTGTTCCCTGAAGCTCTGTATGCAATTCAATTCAAGCAACTAAAAACAAACCACAACAAACAATCAAACAAAAACAACTTCTATCTGAAAAATGGAAATTGTTCAAGACTGGTAAACTGTTAGGAAATGTATCTTTTGCTGAATGAAAACTGTTTGTTGCAATGATCTGCTTAACAATACTTAATTCTGAGTTCTAGGAACTTAGATTGAAATTTGAGGGAAAAGGATGAAAGACATAATGCTGTACTGGGGGCTAGTCAAAGGGAGATGTAGGAGGTGGTATGTGAGTCCGTGGTAGATCATTTGCAAGTCAGTATATTTAGCCTTTAACTATTAATAAATGCTAAGCAAGGCATAACTATTCCCTTTACGTTTTCAAAAGGTTCTGCAATACCCTATCCCAATTTGGTCAATTCATCTTCATTTCACATTTCTATCTTCGTATGTTGGTGTTTACTTTTCCTTCTTGTTGGAAGATCTTTACCTTTTTTAAAATTTGTATTTAAAAAAAAAAGAGATGGAGGTTTCACTCTGTTGCCAAGGTTGGATTTGAACTCCTGGGCTCAAGTAATCCCCCCACTTTAGCCTCCTGAGTAGCTGGGACTACAGGTACATATATGTCATTGTGCCTAGTTCACCTTGAAAACCCCTACATGTCATTTAAGACCATACTTGACTGACTTTTCCAAAACATCCATGTTCAGGATGTTTAAAGTGACCTCTTCTTCTTCTGTCACCCCATAGAACCTAATTTCTAACACTCATGGCACTGATTTGCATATGTATTTATAGGTCTTTCTCTCTCTGCTTTCAAAGTAAACGTCCCTTGAAGGCTTGAACTATGGAGTTACGCATACCTGGGTTCACATCCCAGATCGAGCACTTGCTTGCTGTTGGTTGACTGACTCAGTGGCAGTCCTAGCACCATTTGTCCTTGCATACATCCACTCGAGAGTTTGGAAAAGCCAGGCAGTTATGCTCTTCACATCCTTTAAATCTAAGGGTGGTCAAGCAAACCAGTTTGGAGCAATGAAATGTAAGACAGTTGGGGACCCTTGGGAAAGCTTGTGTTTCCCTATAAAAGCAACAGGTATGTAAGTCATGCACACTGGAACTGTTCCTGCTCTCCTCCTGACTGATACGTGGTGACTGGAGATCGACCAGCCATTTTGTAGTTATGAAATTACCATAATAATAATGGAAGCTGACCTGCTAAGGATGTTGGAGCAGAAAGTTAAAAAGAGCAAGGGTCTTCAGTGGCATCCTTTTGCTCCTGTACCAAATCTGGAAATGCGTATCTTCAGAATCCTTTTTATGGAAATTAAATGTCTCTTATTTAGATCACTTTTAATAGAGTTTTCTATTGCTTGCAGCCAAAATTATTTCTAGATAGCTGTATAATCTAGGACAAATTAAACTCTCTAAACTTTAGTTTTCTTATCTATAAAATGGAGCTAGTGATAGTGACCTAACAGAGTTGATGTGGTAATTAATGAGGTCATGTTTTCTGACTCGTGATGAGCAAGTCAATGTTTCTTTCTCCTTCCTTTATATGGTATTGTTTGCCAGAAAGCATCTATCACATTTTATGTACAAAAACAAGTCACAGTAATTTTTTTTTCTTTTTTGAGACAGAGTCTCACTCTGTTGCCTGGCTGCAGTGCAGTGGCACAATCTCGGCACACTGCAACCTCCGCCTCCTGGGTTCAATCGATTCTCCTACCTCAGCCTCCCGAGTAGCTGGGGCTACAGGCGCCTGCCACCACACCCAGCTAATTTTTGTATTTTTAGTATAGACGGGGTTTTACCATGTTGGCCAGGATGGTCTCAATCTCTTGACCTCGTGATCCACCTGCCTCAGCCTCTCAAAGTGCTGGGATTACAGGTGTGAGCCACTGTGCCCAGCCTAAGTCACAGTAATTATCATTTGAATGAGTAAATGAATATTAGAGTAAAGCAGCTGAACAGACTTTGCAAGATAAGCCACTCTAATGGCTTCTCACAGCCTTTTTAATGGCTGAGTAGACAGTCTTTCTCTGCCTCTTGAATCTGACTTGGCTCTGTTACTTGCTTTGGCCCATCAGGGGAGTAGCAAACATGATGAAAACAGATGCATGAAAGGTGATTGCACCCTGGGGCTTGCTCTCTTGATGCAATTAGAACCCTGCAACCACCACATAAATAAGCCCAAGCTAGCTGGTTGGATGATGTAAGAGAACCAAAGTGCCCCAGCCAGCAGGCAGCCAACACCAGACATGTGAGTTCCGGCAGGCCACATATGCATGAGTAAACCCAGCTGAGAGCTGAAGAACTTTCCACCTAAGTCCAAAGGGCCAGCCAACTTTGAGCTAAGTGAATAGTTGTTGTTTTAAACCACTAAGTTTTGGGGTGGTTGGTTTTACAGCAAAAAATAAATGATCTAGAGGAGCTCTGAAGTGAATAAGTAAGCATCGGGGTCTCCAGATGTGTCACCTGGAGAAGGACATCATAGCACTTTTGTAGTGTTACAGCTGGGGTCCAGAACCTGAATCCAATCATGAAGAAATATCAGGTAACCTCAAATTGAGGAAAATTTCTATAAAACAAGCGGCCAGGATTCTCCAAAATGTCAATGTCTTATAAGATAAAGGAAAGCTAGGGAATGGTCCTAGATTAATAAAGACTAAAGAGACATGATATGTAAGTACAATATGTGATCCTCGACTGGATCCTTAATGGGAGGGAAAAAATGCTACAAGGGCATGATTGGCAAAAATGTCAAAATTTGAATATGGATTGCAGATAAGGTGGGGTTATTGCATCCATGTGAAATATCCTGAATTTGATAACTGTACTATGGATATATAAGAGAATATCTTTGTTCTTGGGAAGTATACACAGAAGTATTCAGTGGTAAAGGAGCATGATGTATGTAACCTACTCTCAGATGACTTAAATTATTGTAATATTTAAACATATATTGATATATTTATATTTATAAATATAAAATATATAACAATAACTATATCTATATAGCTATATATTTGTATTAATATCAAATATATAACTATATATTTATATATAAATATTTCATATATTGTATAATATAGAACTATATATTGACAATTAAATATATCAATATATAAATGGAGATATATTTATAAATATATCAATAGATATATATTTATACTTATATATCAATGGATATATAGTTACAATCTATGTATAACTATATAATGTATAAATATATAATTAAATATATAATTTATACATAGATTATAAATATTAATAAATGTCAATATAAATACAGGGCTGCTGATCTCTAGCTTTTTGCTCCTGGTCACATGTTAGCTACTGCAGCTCCAGGCATTATATTCTTGAGTGATAGCATCTGATGTGGGAAGAAAGAAGGAAGTAGTTCAGAAGGGCCTTTTTTTCTGAAAAGAAACTCTTGCCTATGAGCATCCTAGCAGATTTTCACGTATATCTTATATTTTATATCACTCACATCTCATTGGCCATGCTCTCCCCTCAGCCAGTCACTGGAAAATGGTGGGGAGTGGGAGTCAAGCCCCTGCAGGGGGTGGTGCATCACTGTCCAAACTGCAGAGAAAGAGGGACCAACACTTTCTACACATTCCATGTAAGGAGGATTCTCACTGCGCAGGACCGTTGGGAATTGCTTCATGCACTGCTCATTAGCACGTGCTTCAGACACTGCAGTTTTCTTTATTAAACTCCAGAGAACCAAAATCTAGGACTCAGGAAGGAAAGGGGATGGTCCAAAGTGAGTTTTTTTGAGATGGTTGTGAGAGTTTTTTGCAATAAGTTGATTAGAATGCCATCCAGCTCAGACCGTATTAAAGAACACTGCTTGTAAGACCCAGAGACTCTCAGCCACGGTCCGCTCCGTACCATGAAAAGCTTTCTTTTGAAAGGGAGGTCTGCCTTTGGATTAGGTGAAGCACTTTTCGACAGAGTGTTTGGGGCCAAGGATATATACAGCTGGAGAAATGTTTCAGGCAGGAGATTGATCTTTGGGCAGAGCTTGGAAAGTCAATCATCCGGTGGCGAGTCTCCGAGGAAGCAGTTCAAGTATCGTGACTGGAAAGCAGGGGATGAAGGACTACATGCATGGTTGGAAGAGAAGAAATCGGAATTTACCTAGCTGTGCTGACCTTTCTAGGCCTGCTTCTGGATGTGCAGTGTCTCAACAGGATACTGCAGTGCTTTTATTCCTGCATGTCCATCATTGTAACTAACAATCAAGGCACGTGGATGCCTTCATTCAGTACCACTGCCAACTACTAGACCCATCAGTTCACTCAGTAGGTTTGTGTGTATATTACAGTCAAATCTAGCGTGAAAGGCATTTTGGAACGATAAAACCCAACATTCAGAAGAGAAATCTACTGTTATGTGAGCACCTACCTACACAAACCATTTTACTGGCTTTCGTGGAATAATTATAGTCAACCAGGAAATCAGCAATGACAACATAGAAAGCACACAGATGTCAGTAGCACTTCCTGATGTTTTGAAATACCTTGAACATAGCCGTTCTCAGTTAATGTTTCAGCGTGAATCTAGGGGAATATTTACTGAGTGTAAACTTAAAGTCAAAACATAAATTCAAGTCCCAATGTTTATGTGATCTTGCTTAAACACTGTTTATCTTTTCAACATAGATGATACCAGTTTGACATTTCCCATAGGAACATTGTGAGGATAAAACTCAAGATAATATAGGTGAAGTTCTTTGTCGTTGGTGAAGTTCTGTAATACATGAATGTTGGCTGGGCGCGGTGGCTCATGCCTGTAATCCCAGCACTTTGGGAGGCCGAGGCAGGTGGATCACAACGTCAGGCGTTCCAGACCAGCCTGGCCAACATAGTGAAACCCTGTCTCTACCAAAAATACAAAAAATTAGCAGGGTGTGGTGGTGGGCACCTGTAATCCCAGCTACTCGGGAGGCTGAGGCAGGAGAATTGCTTCAACCTGGGAGGCAGAGGTTGCAGTGAGCCAAGATTGCGCCATTGCACTGCATCCTGGGCAACAGTGTGAGACTCTGTTTCAAAAGTAGTAGTAATAATAATAACAATAATATGAATGTTAATTGCTAGGTTGTTTTAGTGTTCCTTGTAGCAGTTATTTTGGAAACATGCGAGTTCATTAAGTTGAAGAATTCCTGGAAGTCAACCCTTTTGACAAGGAAGGAAAAATATACTTACAATAATACAAAACTTTTTTTTTCAATATGTAATAGTTCAAGCATTTCACTTGTCTCTTGTAACAAAACAACCTATGAGGAGAAACCTGAGGATGCAGGGGCTGTTTGCATTTCCAGAGCTCAGTCATTGGGGAGGAAAATAAAATAGAAAGACAGAATGTTGAAGCAGAAGTGGTGATAAGATCCTGGGCCTCAGGGGACTTGCGATGCTGTGCCCGCTGGTGCCCTGTATATAGCAGAACTCAGTGAATGGTGACCAAGGTAGGGGTCAATGAATAGAATATTCACTTGTTTCTGTTACTTTGTGTGTTCCAATTCTCTCCTTTCTGAGATATCTTTTCAGAAATGGCACCCCCAATATCACTACTGTTAAATATCACTTTATAATATGATAGATAAAATCTCTCACAGATACAAAATTAAAGAAAGTCATCACTTGTATTGAAAACTTAAAGTATGAAATTCTTCAGTATCCTATCCATTTAAATTAAGTAAGTAAACTAAAAAGTGGGAAAATCTTGAAACCTTTCCTACCATAGTATTCTGTTGTTTCTTTGCAAATATTTACTGAGCACTTGCTATGTGCCAGTGTTCCAGCCACTCGAGATGGATCAGTGACGAAAACCAGTGAAGATGCTGCCCTCATGCACTGCAGGCTAGCAGGGGAGTCTGAAGGTCAACAATAAGTAAATGAAAAGGCTGTAGCGTATTAGAAGATGTTTTCTGAGGAAAAGAGGGCAGAGTTGAGGGGGTTTGGGAGAGTAGGTTGATGGAGAGGTTTACAATTTTCAAGTGGATGGCTGGGAGACCTCACTGAGAAGGGGATGTTCAAACAGGGACCTGGAACAGATGGAAGACCGTTACCCTGGACATGACTGCCCCAAAAGGGGTGTGACATTGAATGTACCTGTATGTCTCAAGGCTTTAAGGGGACCAGGTGGCAAAAGGAGAGAGAGCAGTTGGCAGGTATCTTTTGTTATGCTGTGAAATGTTAAGCAAAATTCTTCTGCAGTAGTTTGTATTTCATTAAGGAAGATTTAGAATAGAACCTTAGTTAACTATTTCTAAACTGAGCCAAATCATACACTGTTCAGAGCTGGGAGGAACTTGAGACACCCTATCATTGCTGTTCTTCATTTTATGAGAGAAAAAGCTGAAGTCCATTGAAATGATTGGTGGTATAATGGCTCAATTAGTGTATCTCAGTGTTTTCAGAGACAGATGTGGTGATGAGAAAAAATATATGTATATTGTTTTCCTTTCAGAAAGTGACGAACACATGAAAACTTTCTTCAAAATTTTAAATATCTACATTCTCTGAGATTTTATTTTTTTGTGATAAAATGTTACATAATATAAAATTAGCCAGTTAAGCCATTTTAAGTGTACAATTTGTGGCATTAATAACATTTACAGTGTTGAGCAACCATCACCACTATCTATCTCCAAAATATTTTCATCACTTCCAAAAGAAACTCTGTACCCATTAAGCATTAACTCCCCATTCCATTCTCCCTCCAGTGCCTAGTAACCTCTAATCTGCTTGCTGTTCAAGACATTTCGTGTAAGGGAAAGCATAGATTTTTTTTGCCTGGCTTCTTTCACTTAGCCTATTGTTTTCGAGGTTCATCCATGCTGCAGCATGTATCAGAACTTCATTCCTTTTTAGGGCTGAATAATATTCCATTGTGTGTAAGTAACATATTTTGTTTATCCATTCATCTGTTGACAGACACTTCAGTTGTTTCCACCTTGGGACTATTGTGAATAATGCTGTTATGAACATCGGTGTGCAAGTGTCTGAGCTCCTTTACTCAGTTCTTTTAGAGATACACACACAGAGGCATATATACATATATAGAGACACACATATGTATACACACACATGCACGCACACACACGCACGCATACACACTTGCATGCACACACAGACACACACAGACAGAGACTGAGAGAGAGAATTGCTGGGTGATATGGTCAAATTCGTGTTTAACTTTCTGAGAAACTGCCAAACTGCTTTCCACAGCAGCCACACTACTTTACATTCTCAACAGCAATGCACAGGGTTTCAGTTTCTCCACATCCTTCTCAACACTTTTTATGATTATTTTCATTATTATAACCACCCTAGTAGATGTGAAGTGGTATCTCACTGTGGTTTGTATTTATATTTCCCTGATGACCAATAATGTTGAGTATCTTTTCATGAGCTTATTGGCCATTTGTCTATCTTCCTAAAATTCTGTCAGTAACATTTTATAGTTTTCAAGGTACAAATATTTTGCCTATTGTTCCATTTATTTCAAAGTACTTTATTTTTGATGCTTTTGTAAATGCAATTGTTTTCTTAATTTCCTTTTCAGATTGTTCATTGTTAGTGTATAGAAATGTAAATATGTGCAACATTTTTATGTGTCGATTTTGTATCATGCAACTTTACTGAATTTGTCTATTAGTTTAGACAGCTTTTTGTGTGTGGATTCTTCAGGGCTTTCTACATATAAAATTATGTCATCTGCAAATAGAGATAATTTTACTTCTTCTTTTTCAGTTGGGATGTCTTTTATTTCTTTTTCTTGCCTAATTTCTCTGGTTACAACTTTTAGTGCTATACTGACTAGTAGCGGTGACTGTGAGCATCTTTGTCTTGTTCCCGATCTAAGTGAAATTTATCTAAGTGGAATGAGTGAAAAGTTTTCAACTTTCACCATTGAGTATGATGTTGGCTGTGGGTTTCTCACACATTGCCTTTATTTTGTTGAGGGCATTCCCTTGTATTCCTGGTTTATTGAATATTTTTATCATGAAAGGGTGTTGGATTTTGTCAGATGCATTCACTGTATCAATTGATGTGGTTATGTGGGTTTTATTTCTTTTATCCTATTGTTACGGTATATTACATTGATTGATTTTTATATTTTGAGCCATGCTTGCTTGCACTCCTGGGGTAAATCCATTTGATCATTGTATATGATCCTTTTAATGTGCTACTAAATTTGGTTTGCTGGTAATTTCTTGAGGAGTTTACATCTGTGTTCATAAGAGATATTGGTATGTGGCTTTCTTGTAGTGAGCCCCTGTGAAACTATCTTTACTTTAAACCTCTAGTTTTAATTTATCTCTTTTTTTTTTTTTTTTTTGAGACGGGGTCTCACTCTGTCGCCCAGGCTGGAGCACAGTGGCGCGATCTTGGCTCACTGCAAGCTCCACCTTCCGGGTTCTCGCCATTCTCCTGCCTCAGCCTCCCGAGTAGCTGGGACTACAGGCTCCCGCCATGCCTGGCTAATTTTTTGTATTTTTAGTAGAGATGGAGTTTCACTGTCGATCGCCTGACCTCATGATCTGCCCACCTCGGCCTCCCAAAGTGCTGGGAATACAGGCGTGAGCCACCGTGCCTGGCCTGATTTATCTCCTTAATTTTAATTTATCTCTTTGGTTTTAATTCATCTTTCTTCATTCTCATGTTATAAGTTCTGAAAAAATAGGAGTGTCTGCTGGGAATGTCCTTCCTTTTTTATAAGTAAGTCAAAAATAAGCTCTGCCACTTATTAGTATGGTGAAGATAAAAAGGCAGAACCCTATAAGGAGGTCAAGAATGCAGAATATTAATATGTTGATACTCTAATCCCTTTACATTCTCATTCATAGCCACAAGTACAGTGAAAATCAAAATAAATATTATATTTCATCTCTGAAAGATTGATGTGTTTGGACCTGACCAATGTAGCCTGGTGACCATGTAGCCTGGTGTAAATTATGTTCTCAAGTAAGGATTTTACTCTGTCTCCAAAAGGTTAAATAGGTCATTGATTAGAATTATAGATAAAAGAGTACTTGTCTTTCCAGGTTTCTCAGGAGAGAATGAGAAAGATCTTCTCACTGTAGAAGCTTCTTTGAATAGGCACAAGAAGTTACATCTGGCTTCACTTAAACACCACTTGCCTTACAACTTGTTCTAAATCTTCAGAAAGGATTAGTCTGAAAAGCTAATTTTGTTGGAAGTTGAGAGATAATCATGTACATTTCAGACACTGTTTGAAACTTAATTTCCCCCCACAATTACTCACCTTCTAGCATTGACTGATGAAAGTATAATGGTATAAAGGTACCCTTTTTTTCTGTGGCTCAGGATCATCACACACCCTGAGCTGAAGGCATACAGGCTGCACTTGCCTTGATACAACCCAAGTACACTGCTGCTTGCATATAGACCCCAGTTTCATATTCCACACCTGGCCATTCTCAGCTCTTTCTCCAGTTTTGAAGTGTACTTTTCCTGCATGATGCTGTACAGGACTAAGGACTCTGGGGATAGAGGTTTGAGAAGTATCCCTACCCCTTCCCCAGTGCCTTCCACAGACAGCACAGACGTCCTGTGCCTTTGAAGGGATGGCATTGAGCAATAACATTTATTTTTAGTCTTGCCACAGTGCTCTTTGCTCCCTCTCCACCCCAGAACCTACACAGAGCTTCGCTCCTGTTGGAGATGTCCCGGGCCTCCTCTCGGGTTGGAGATGTCCCGGGCCTCCTCTCGAGCTGGAGATGTCCCGGGCTTCCTCTCGGGCTGGAGATGTCCCGGGCCTCCTCTCGGGCTGGAGATGTCCCGGGCCTCCTCTCGGGCTGGAGATGTCCCGGGCTTCCTCTCGGGTTGGAGATGTCCCGGGCCTCCTCTCGGGTTGGAGATGTCCCGGGCCTCCTCTCGGGTTGGAGATGTCCCGGGCTTCCTCTCGGGTTGGAGATGTCCCGGGCTTCCTCTCGGGTTGGAGATGTCCCGGGCCTCCTCTCGAGCTGGAGATGTCCCGGGCTTCCTCTCGAGCTGGAGATGTCCCGGGCCTCCTCTCGGGTTGGAGATGTCCCGGGCTTCCTCTCGAGTTGGAGATGCAGACAAGAGGCCACGTGCAGAACCACTGTGCTTTGGGCTCTCCTTTGCAAATGCTTCCCTCTCTGCCGCTGTAGAGGCAGAGCTTGTAGAGCCAGCTGCTGCTTAGAAGGGTCGCCCTGTGGGACTAGAATCTTTCAAGTTCTAAGATAAATTTTGTTACTCTCCTTCCACACTGATAACTTCTCAGTGTCCTCTTTTCTATTGCCATTCTCCTCCTCCTCCACTTTCTCCTCTCCTTTTTTTTTTAAAGTTTCCCTTCTCTGGATTCTTCTCTTACATCTTTTGCTTCTGTGCATAGGCTCGCCCTCTTAGGAAGATTTTCAACATTTATAAATACAAAAAATGTTCCTGCATGGGATGCTCAATACTGTACAGACTTTCATTAGTCAAAATGCCTAACTGCTTCCAATCCTGCATATTCTGTCTAATTGGGAACATTCCTCCACAGTGAGTTCTGTACTCTGGTGACTCTAGTTTACTGGAACTCACTAGTTTTGGAATGAGGCAGAAAAAAAAAAAAAAAATACTGCCTTAAAACCCTGTCAGACCTGGGTACTTGGCAACAAATTACAGCTGAGGAGTGCCAAAGACCTGAAAATTATACCTACCTTGGTTGACAATACCTTTAAGTGTCTATGTATTTATGACTCACTTTCTTCCATAAGGAATTTGAAGTGCCTTATTAAAGTACATACCCGAGGATAAAATAAATAGTTGAGATAATCAGGGCAAAGAGGAAATGCGGATAAGAAAATAAAACTGCAGCAAGAGTCACAAAGAGAATGTACCCTGAACACTTGTGCAGTTGTAGAGGTGGCCTCCAAGTTTGCCTCTAAGCTCCCATGGGGCCAAAGTAAAAAGTGAATTTTGACCGATCATGTAGCACATGGCATTCTTAAAATTAAAAAAATCCAGTTGTCAAGAAAAGGAAGCCTTTTCTGTTCCCAAGATCCGAAGTCATTTTCTTAAATCTAAGATCAATTTATTTCCTGAAGCCTCCTACAGAAAACTACATGATAGAGTGGTCACGCCCTTCACAGGAGTCGCCAGTATTGTCTTACTGATGGAATAGGCCAATGACACAATGCAGGGGTGCGATTCAGAAGAAATAAATCGAAAGGGAACCAAAACAAAATGTTTTAAAGGTAAAATTTGATGCAACTCAGCAAATGGACACCGTATCCTTTCTTGCAACCCTCCATGAAAATTGATTGTCACAGGCAAACTTTTTATTAGGATGATTATGCGAATGAAAGATTGTAGGCAGTGGTAGGCAGCTGAAGTCCAGTTGCTCTCTGTTCCCCATGAGGGTCTGGTCCATAAGCTTTGACACACAGGTGGTGGGATTTTATGTGCCCGCGGGAATGACCCCCTCACTCACCTCAGCACTGGGTCCTCTCAGGTAGAGCCAGTCTCCTCTCTTTAGAAGAGGGTGTCCCTATTGACAGCCACATGGGACTGAGGCCCTGGAGTCACGCATATCCCCAGCACAACCATCAGCCTTCCTTTCCCCCATCAACCTTTCAGTGTGGTCCTGCCAATCATCCACTTAGGCCAGTGAACGTTTCTTTTTTTTTTTTTGAGAGAGTCTCGCTCTGTGGCCCAGACTGGAGTGCAGTGGCGCGATCTTGGCTCACTGCAAGCTCTGCCTCCCTGGTTCACGCCATTCTCCTACCTCAGCCTCCCAAGTAGCTGGGACTACAGGTGCCCGCCACCATGCCCACCTAATTTTTTTTGTATATATATATATATATATATTTTTTTTTTTTTTTTTTAGTAGAGACGGGGTTTCACCATGTTAGCCAGGATGGTTTCAATCTCCTGACCTCGTGATCTGCCCGCCTTGGCCTCCCAAAGTGCTAGGATTACAGGCGTGAGCTACTGCACTCGGCCAACCATTTCTACATTTCTAATAAACCAGCTCTAGAACATCTGACTTTTAGCAGTGTAGCTTTGCAGTGAGCCTTCTGAGAAAAGCAATTGGAAGTTGTATTTGTGAAGGTAACTGTTTTTATCTTTTCAGTGAATTCTTGGATATTAGCCAATGTGATTAATGACTTTAATTTTAAGACTCATTGATGTTAAGCCATTCTGTATGGCAGTAATGGAATGGCAGGAGCAACTATCTCTTGTGGCCATTTCAAATGCGAAAAACTGAATTCTCATCATCAGCATTACTCCCAGGGTGCAGCTTACCTCCTCACACAGGACAGCCCAGCCTCCCCTCGCCGTGTTCTGCAGATGTGATTTCCAGCTGGCGGTGCTCCCTCTGCTCCGTCTCACCCTGCTCCATTCAGAAGACGGGCCACATCAGGCTGGCAAAGCAAGTCCTCCTTTACTCTGAGACATATTACAGTGGAGCCTAGACTGCCATCATCGTGGCAACCATGGGGCTCCCTCTTATGTGAAGTTCGTTCACCCTTTACCTGAGCCATGTTTCTCACCTGTACCGCGTGGCAGTGCGTGCGTGGGTCCGGCCTCTTCAGGACTGCCGTGCTTGGCAGCTCCCTGGCTCAGCTGGGAGGAAGATAGGAAATGGGAAATTTCTCTGTTTTTCCCTAACTTTATGATAATTCGATTTTGGACTCATACCTTTATTTCTTATTGTTTCTGATATTTCTATTTTGACAAACATAATAGAATGTAGATTTACCTTTTACATGGTATTTATTCCCTTCAATGCTGTTACTTCTGAGCATTTTGTGATCATTTCCGTTTCTCATCTGTGAAACTGGTATCCAGTGTCTAGCAAGCAATGAATGACGCATTTAGTGCTTTTTTCTTCTTCCGTACGCCTTTAGCCTCCCAACCCTTACTTGTGAACATTGTGTAAACTTTGCTTTTCAGAACACCAGCCCTTTTTTGTTTTTCTCTGAGACATCACTCATTCGCACTGTCGTAGCTTCAGCTTTGTGCTGTGAGAATGACTCAAAGAATCCACTGTATGGGAAGCACATGTTCTTCTCATTAGCACAGATATGTGTCTAAAACTCGTTTATGGAGTAGTCAATACTGTGTATGACATTGTGTAGGGACTGTTTTCTCAGAACTCTCAGGTTTAGATGGGGAGAGAAACTTGTAAATGTGATAGTTGCTAATAGAAATATGTACAGCGTGTTTGTCACGGGGAAATGAAGGTAAACTTCATGCTTCAGGGTCAGAGGAAGAATCTCACAGTCAGAATACTTCAATGAAGTTTTAGAGGACCATGAGAGGTTACGTTAGGAGAGGGGCAGGTGTTAGGAAGATCCGCTATATTATGACAAGGACATATGATGTTTAGAGAACTGTGGATAATCTGAGGTGGTGGGCCCAGCACCAGGTGTGAGGGGCCTTTGGTGCTGTTGTTAGGGGTTATATTTTCTTTCCCAGTCGTAATTCTCAGCTTGCAGTCTGCAGATTCCTAGGGGGTCTATGGATCAGCACTTAGAATATGTAAGCGTTTGCTATGGAACGCCTTAACTTTGTGGGTTTAAATATATATATAAGCTATATAGGCATGTTCTATATCATTTAAATCAGTACACCTCAAAGTGTGGTGCTCAGAATGGTGCTGATCCACAAACTATCAGTTTGCAGTTCACAAGGAGATAACCACAGAGGCTGAGAGTAAGCGTTGAGAAACTTATAGCAATTTGACTTGGTACTGCCGTGTCATTCAAGTGTAGTATGTTTGAAACGCCAGTTTGTTGAAGTAGTATTACACACAACAGAATTCATACTTTTAAAACATAGCTAGATGAGTTTTGAAGGATATATACAGTCATGTAAACACCCCACAATCAAGATAGAGAAAATTTCCATCTCCTGGAAAAGTTCTCTTATGTCCTACCAATCTGTTATCTGTCTCTATAGTTTCGCCTTGTCTAGAATGTCATGAGAATTGAATTCATATTGTAGATAATCTTTAGTGACTAATCTCTTTTTGTTAAACATAATTCTTTTGAGATTCATGTATTTTGTTCTGTATAGGAATAAGTTATTTTTATTACTAGGTCATATTCTGCTATCAGAAAAGGGTCCTGATCCACACCCCAAGAGATGTTCTTGGATCTCGTGTGAAAAAGAATTCCGGGCAAGTCCGCAGTGTAAAGTGAAAGCAAGTTTATTAAGAAAGTAAAGAAACAAAAGAATGGCTACTCCATAGACAGAGCAGTGGCATGGGCTGTTCCACTGCATAATACTTAGGGTTATCTCTTGATTATATGCTAAACAAGAGGTGGATTATTCATGAGTTTTCCAGGAAAGGGGCAGGCAATTCCCAGAAGTGAGGGTTCCTCCCCCTTTTAGAGTATATAGGGTAGTTTCCAGACATTGCCATGGCATTTGTAAACTGTCATTGTGCTGGTGGGCATGTCTTTTAGCATGCTGATGCATTAAAATTAGCATATAACCAGCAATGAGGAGGACCACAGGCCGCTTTTGTCGCCATCTTGGATTTGGTGGGTTTTGGCCTGCTTCTTTACCATATCCTGTTTTCTCAGCAGGGTTTTTGTGACCTGTATCTTGTGATACCACCCCTGCTGACCTCCTATCTCATCCTATGACTCAGAATGCCTCACCTCCTGGGAATGCAGCCCAGCAGGTCTCATCCTTATTTTACCCAGCCCCTACTCAAGATGGAGTCACTCTGGTTCAGATGCCTTTGACAATTCTACTATATGGATATACCACAATTTCTCCATTCACTGGCTGATGGACATTTTGGGTATTTCGGGGTTGAGCTATTCTGAATTAAGCTGCATTGGACTTCCAGTGCACATGTTTCCATATCTTAGGTAAATACTTAGGAATGGAATTGCTCTGTCATATGCTAAGTGTCTGTTTAATTCAGGGTTTCTCTGTTTCATGTTTTGGGTTGGATAATTCTTTGTTGTGGGAAACCATTCCGTCCATTATGGGATCTTTAGCAACATCTTTGGCCTCTACCCACTAGATGTCAGGATGCTCCCCACTCCCAGTTTTGATCACCAAAAATGTCTTCAGACCTTACTAAATGTCCCCTGGTGGCTAAAATGGCCCCCAGTTGAGAAATATTGGTTTATTGTAAAAAACTACCAAACTGTTTTTGAAACTACCAAAGTGGTTTTATCATTCCCACCCAATAATTTACGAGTTCTAGTTTCAATGTGTCATATCTTAATTTTTATTCATTTAAATATATTTTCTGATTTCCCTTGTGATGACTTCTTTGGTTCATGTGTTACTTAGAGAAGTATGTTGTTTAATTTCCCAATATTTGGGAGATTTTTCAGATATTTTTCTGTTGATTTCTGATTTATTTGCATTTGGACATAGAACTTTTTTTGTACAATTTCAATCCTTTTAAATATTTGAAATGTATTTTGTGTTCCAGAATATGGTCTGTGGTGGTGGATGACCCATGTACACTTGAAAAGAATGTCAATTATGTTGTTGTTGAGTGGAATGTCATGTGCATAATTTTATATGTGACCAAATTATCAGCCTGTGATGTGCTGGAAATGTTTAAAAAGTTCTTTGCTAATGACCAGTGCCTCTCCATCTGTCTGTAGCTTATAGCCTGTGTTCCCATTTGTCTTGATGATTGCCTTGATGCCAAGTGATAACCGCAGGTGCTGGTGTTTCACTTACAATGAAGCCTTTTCCTTCGTGGACTTTGCACACCTAATCCTGAAGCTCCATGAACGTTCCGGTTCAGCTAGAGCAAATGGGGATTTGTGAAACAATTGTAAGGGTTTCTGTTGTTGGTGGTGGTTTTTTTTTTTTTTTTTTTTTTTCTCGCTCTGTGGACCAAGCTGGAGTGCCATGGCACAATTTCAGCTTACTGCAACCTCCACCTCCCAGGTTCAAGCAGTTTTCTTGCCTCAGCCTCCCGAGTAGCTGGGATTACAGGCACACGCCACCATGCCTGGCTAAATTTTGTACTTTTGGTAGAGACGGGGTTTCACTGTTGGCCAGGCTGGTCTTGAACTCCTGACCTCGTGATCCGCCAGCCTTGTCCTCCCAAAGTGCTGGGATTACAGGCGTGAGCCACCGCTCCCGGCCAAGTTTTTTATGTTTTAGGAAAACATTAAATCAAAGTAGAAATGAGAACAAAATGTTTCTTGTGGCTCGTTGAGACAAGTCCTGCCTGTATCTCCAGAATCCACTCCTCAGCCTTCCCGTGCTGCATCCTGTCCCTTTGCTATTGAAGAAACTCCTTCAGTCTGGAATTTCCTATCACTTTTCTCTACATTTTGAATCTGGATTAGTTATGTTTGTTTGTTTGCTTTTTTTTTTTTTTCTGGGTAACAAATTACACTTAGTGGCCTAACATAGCACGAATTGACTATATCATAATATCCTTGCATGAGGAGCCTGGCTATGGATTGATAGGGTCCCCTGATCAGGATCTCACCAGGTTGAAATCAAGGCAGAGGCAGGGCTGTGTACTCTGAAGCTTGGGTGCTATCATCAGCTCACTCCAGCTATTGGGAGAATTTGTTCCGTCCCACTGTAGAAGTGAAGTTCCCATTTTCTCCCTGGCTGCTGGTCCCTCTCTGAGCTCCTTTAGGACTTCTCAAGGGCCCGAGCCATGTGGCCTCTTCACAGCCAGGAGGGGGATCTCTCTCCAATCGGCCAAGATGGAGTCCTAGATAAAAAGTAAAGCAGTCACAGGCTTAAATTCCCATCGTGTTCCTAGATCCCACCCATACTCAATGGAAGGAGTTTACACAAGGCATGTGCATGCGGGGTGGGAGTCTCCAAGGCCATCTCAGCCTACCACAGGATCCTACTCATCTGTTAGTGTCCAGTTGGAATTATATTCCTTTCATGAGCTCATTTCATAAGCTTTCCTGCAGTGTGAACTGCTCCTTTGCCTGCCTTCATTCTGCAGTTTCTATCTTCCCTTTTACACTGCCTCAGTTTGTGAAGTAAACCCTTCTAATTTATGGCACTGACAATCTGAGCAGGACACTGTACCTTTGGAGTAGGTGGTGCTAGTTATACCCCTCGTCTGGGCCTGCTTGTGTTCTCTGCAATGCTGAAGTGGTTCTTGGTAAGAATAAGCATTATGGTGTTTAATAAAACTGAGGTTCTTAAAGGCATGACGTATGTACTTTCTTCATGTAAGTTCGTTCTAAACATGTTATGGCCACTATGGCATGTTTTGAATGTATCTCATTATCTACTACACTTAAGGACAGAGACCGTCTTTTCTTTCCACTCTGTAACCTATATTCAGTGGGCTAAATGTTTGAATCAGAGCAAGCAAAGACTACAGAAAAATCATAACTCAGTTCAGGAGCCAGTGCTTCAGAAAGCCTAGAATGTAATCAGAAATGAAAGACAGTACTCCAGACAGTATGACTTCAGAATCCGTTCATGAGGGCAGTCCGGAATATGGAGATGAAAAAGCGTGGAAGATTGGGCACCCTCGTGGATGTCTTTGTAGCGGCTGCCCAGTGCCTTTGCCTGCTGGTAGGCATCTGATTAGTGTCACTGATAACTGTCAGGGAGTGGTATGAACCTATCCAATCTTGATACTTTTTAAAAACAACTATTTTGTTTCCTAATCATAGCTGGTGCTCAAGACCGAATCGGCTGGGCTTTTGGCCTAGGATTAGAAAGGCTAGCCATGATCCTCTACGACATCCCTGATATCCGTCTCTTCTGGTGTGAGGACGAGCGCTTCCTGAAGCAGTTCTGTGTATCCAACATTAATCAGAAGGTGAAGTTTCAGGTAAGATGACTTGCAAGAACTGAATAGATAATAATAAAAATGGCTGTCAAGGATCGACAGGATCATGTACTTGAAAGCCATTGAATTTTATTTTATTTATTTTATTTTATTTTCATTTTACTTTAAGTTCTGGGATACATGTGCAGAACGTGCAGGTTTGTTACATAGGTATACGTGTGCCATGGTGGTTTGCTGCGCCTATCAACCCGTCATCTAGGTTTTAAGCCCCACATGCATTAGGTATTTGTCCTAATGCTCTGCCTCTCCTTGCCTGCCACCCCCCAACAGGCCCCGGTGTGTGATGTTCCCCTCCCTATGTCCATGTGTTCTCATTGTTCAACTCCAACTTATGAGTGAGAACATGTGGTGTCTGATTTTCTGTTTCTCTGTTAGTTTGCTGAGAATGATGGTTTCCAGCTTCATCCATGTTTCTGCAAAGGACATGAACTCATTCTTTTTTATGGCTGCATGAATTTTAAATAATGTGAATTTGTAAAGAAGTTCCTGGCCAGGCATGGTGGCTCATGCCTTTAATCTCAGCACTTTGGGAGGCCAAGACGGGTGGATCACCTGAGGTCAAGAGTTCGAGACCAGCCTAGTCAACATGGTGAAACCCTGTCTCTACTAAAAATACAAAAATTAGCTGGGCATGGTGGCACGCACCTGTAGTCCCAGCTACTTGGGAGACTGAGGCAGGAGAATCACTTGAACCCAGGAGGCGGAGGTTGCAGTCGGCTGAGATCGTGCCATTGCACTCCAGCCTGGGCAAAAATAGCGAAACTCTGTCTCAAAAAAAAAGAAGTTCCTAAATAGAGGTCCATAAACACACAAGGGGTTCATAAACCTTCAGAAATTTTATGCAAGAGAAAAGATATTTGTCAATATTATTAGTCTAAGCAGAGAACCAATTTTGTACTTTTTTTTTTTTTTTTTTAGACAGAATCTCACTCTGTCGCCTGGGCTGGAGTGCGCGATCTTGGCTCACTGCAACCTGCGCCTCCTGGGTTCAAGCAATTCTCCTGCCTCAGCCTCCTGAGCAGCTGGGATTACAGGCGCCCACCACTACGCCCAGCTAATTTTTTGTATTTTTAGTAGAGACGGGGTTTCACCATGTTGGCCAGGCTGGTCTCAAACTCCTGACCTTGTGATTCGCCCGCCTTGGCCTCCGGAAGTGCTGGGATTACAGGCGTGAGCCACTGAGCCCAGCCCTCATCTAGTATCTTTTCCAACAATTCTACTCCATTCATTTTTCAGAATGAAGCTGCATATATGTTAGACCATTTGATCCTATGCCATAGAACTCTGATGAAAGGTTTTTTTAATTAACGATTTTCTTTTCCTGTGTGCTTTATTTTTGATAATTTTTATTGTCTTCTCTTTGGGTTGCTAATCTTTTTTTTTTTTCCTGTTTTGTCCAAGTAACCATTAAGCCCATCCAGTGAATTAATCATTCCCCAGATAACTGTATTTATCAATTCTAGAATTTGCATTTGCTTCCTTTTTAGAGTTTTCATTTATCTACTGAAATGCTTGATTTTTTCATCCATTTCATCCATTCTTCCTTAAATTCTTTCACATATTCATAATGGTTATTTTATTTTATTTTATTTTATTTATTTTGAGACGGAGACTTGCTCTGTTCCCCAGTCTGGAGTGCAATGGCGTGATCTCAGCTCACTGCAACCTCTGCCTCCTGGATTCAAGCAATTCTCCCACCTCAGCCTCCCGAGTAGCTGGGATTACAGGCATACACTGCCATGCCTGGCTAACTTTTGTATTTTTAGTAGATACAGGGTTTCACCATGTTGGCCAGGCTGGTCTCAAACTCCTGACCTCAGGTGATCTGCCCATCTTGGCCTCCCGAAGTGCTGGGATTACAGGTATGAACCACTGCGCCCGGCCTCATAATGGTTATTTTAAAGTACTTGTCTGTTAATTCCAACCATTTGATTATCTAGTGTTCTTTTGTTGTGGTTGTTTTCCCTTCCTAATCATGGCTTACATATTTCCTGCTGCTTCACTTGTCTTTTTTTTTTTTTTTAATTGTGTTTGAATGGACAAAGACTGAGGTAGATAAAATTTATCCCCAGAAAGTCTTATGCTTTCTACCTTCTGGCTGCTAAGGTGACTAGGCCAGATCTTTTTGTTCTAATCAGGAGTTGAGTTGAATTTCACATCTGCTTTCCTCTTGATGGTGAGATCTAGCCCTGCAGCATAGTTTGGGATCTAACCATGTGAGATCACAGGATCTCTTTCTGCTTTCCATCCACTTACCAGCTTCTTCCACCACCAGCGTTTGTAAGCAGAAATATTATGAAGGAGAATTGGCTGGCAGTGAGGGTTAGCTCTGTTTCTCCATTTTCCAGTCTGCCATGCCAGCCCATGCTTGGCTGACGCAAGTGTGGCTCATTTCTTCTTATTCCAACAAAATGTCTTTGCCAGTAGCAGGCTAGCTCTTCTGCCTACTCATGCCCCAGTGGTGAAAGCAGCCATCAGTGTCTGTCTACCCTAGAAGGGCTCATCTCTCTCTGGAGTTATACTTATTTATATTTGTGTACAGAGCTTTTCAACTGTATTAGTCCATTTTCATGCTGCTGATAAAGATATACCCGAGACTGGGAAGAAAAAGAGGTTTAATTGGACTTACAGTTCCACATGGCTGGGGAGGCCTCAGAATCATGGCGGTGGGCGAAAGGCACTTCTTACATGGCAGCAGCAAGAGAAAATGAGGAAGAAGCAAAAGCAGAAACCCCTGATAAACCCATCAGATCTTGTGAGACTTAATCACTATCATGAGAATAGCACAGGAAAGACCTGCCCCTGTGATTCCATT
This sequence comes from Pan paniscus, assembly GCF_029289425.2. Taxonomy (NCBI): domain Eukaryota; kingdom Metazoa; phylum Chordata; class Mammalia; order Primates; family Hominidae; genus Pan; species Pan paniscus. Next base: position 20,177,839 of record NC_073254.2, read on the forward strand.
ACCTCCACCTGAGTTGCTCCCACAACATGTGGGAATTCTGGGAGATACAGTTGAAGTTGAGATTTGGGTGGGGACACAGCCAAACCATATCATCAACTTTAAGGACAGGTATGATTTTTATGAATGTATTTTGTTATTGTTACAGTGAAGCACACTGATTTTGTGTGTGCCCATCTGCATCTTGAACCTTTCTATGTATATATGTATATATGCATATATTTTTGGTTTTACCTTATGAGGACTTTTAAAAACTTCTACTTGAATAATTATCTGTTTTATTTTAGCATCAATTTCCTTGTAGACTAATTTGAAATAAAGCTGTATCTAATTTACAATAAAACCTGGCTAAGGCTGTAACTTTTTCTCATTCTCTTTTTAATATATTGTCAGTTATTTAATCAGCAAACATTTAGAGAACACCAACATTGTGTAGAATGGTGTGTGCTCAACACCATGGTGTGACAAATAAAGATGAAGAACACAGTTGCCACCATAATTAAGTGGCTTAAATTCATTTTTAAGTGTACTTACAACAATCTTTTTTTATGAGACACATAGTCAGAAATAGACTCTTGATCTCTTGCACTAAATGTCATTTTTTTCTCCTTTCTGCCTTCAAATTTGAAAGCCAATATAAGCATACCTGCACTAATATATAATTTTTATAGTTGTCTTTGTGTAACAAACTTAAGAATTTCTAATGGGGCAGTTAGGATTTGTATATTCATATTTAGTATATGTTCATAAAATACTTTGTAAAGTATAGATTATAGATCATACTATTACCTAAGTATTCACTTATAATTAGTATCTATTCTTGTTAGTTTCCTGTTGCTTAGGTAACCAGTTACCACAAATCTAGTAGCTTAAAACAACATGTATTTATTATTTTACAGTTCTAGAGGTCAGAAAACCAAAATCCACCCAACTGGGCTAAAGTTAAGGTGTCAGCAGGGCTGGCTTCTTCTGTAGGCTCTTGGGGGAATCCACCGTCTTGACTTTTCTGGCTTTTCTTTTTTTTTTAATTATACTTTAAGTTCTAGGGTACATGTGCACAACGTGCAGGTTTGTTACATATGTATACATGTGCCATGTTGGTTTGCTGCACCCATTAACTCGTCATTTACATTAGGTATTTCTCCTAATGTTATCCCTCCCTCTTCCCCCCACTCCACGACAGACCCTGGTGTGTGATGTTCCCCGCCCTGTGTCCAGGTGTTCTCATTGTTCAGTTCCCACCTATGAGTGAGAACATGCGGTGTTTGGTTTTCTGTCCTTGCGAACTGTCACCTTTTCCGGCTTTTAAAGGCCATCCTCAGTCCTTCGATCACAGCCATGCATCATGTTGCCTTTTCTCTCTCCTTCATCTTTTGTCACATTGCCTTCTCTTTGACCTTTGCTTCTTTCTTATAAGGACCCTTATGATTGTATCAAGCCTTGCTGGGTAATTCAGGATAATCTTCCCATCTCAAAATACTTCTTGTAAAGTAATCCTTTAATACTTTAATACAAATTAATTCTCTAATACAAAAGGAAATGTAAATTTCCTGTTGAATATAAGGTAATGTATTTCTAGGTTACAGGGATTAGGACATAGATATCTTTGGGTAGGGTTGGGGGCATTTTTCAGTCTACCACAGTCTTCCCTTTGACCCCTAAAGATTCACATCTGTCTTTTGTAAAATACATTCAGCCTATCCCAAGGTCCCACAAACTCTGACCCCATTGCAAAATCAACTCAAAATCCAAAATGTCATCTAAATATCATCAGCCCCTAAGTCCCATTTCATCATTTAATTATCTAAAGCTGGTTTATGTGACACTCTGGGTATGATTCATCCTGGGGCAAAATTCCTCCCCACCTTTGCACCTGAAGCGAGGTACCTACTCCCAAAATACAATGAGTAGGATAGGCATTGGAGAATAGTTGTAGACATTTCCATTCAAAAAGGGAGAAAATGAAAGGAGAAGAAAAAGAATCACTGGTTCCAAGCTATTTCAAAATTCAGCCATTAGGTTTCAAGGCCTGGGGATAATTCTCTGTGGCCCTTGGCTTCACCCTTTTGACCTGTATTTCTACCCTCTAAAATATCCTTCTTTTTTAAAGTTCATTTATTTATTTATGAGGCCAGGTCTTGCTCTTTCATCAGGCTGGAGCCCAGTGGTGCCATCACGGCTCACTGCAACCTCTACCTCCCAGGCTTACATCTCAGCCTCCCGAGTAGCTGGTACTACAAGCACATGGTACCACACCCAGCCAATTTTTTGTGTTTTTAGTAGAGAAGGTGTCTTGCCATGTTGCCCAGGCTGTTCTTCAACTCCTGGGCTCAAGCAGTCTGCCTGCCTTGGCCTCCCACAGTGTCAGGGTTACAGGCATGATGAGCCACTGTGCCTTACCTCCTTTTTTATTAAGGGTGACATGTATATGCAGGTGAGTTGTTTTATTACCCTGGCTTTTGCCTGAAGAATTTGGGGAGTCAAATAGCCTTCTTTCTTTCCTTTTCTTTTTGTTCTTTTGTCCCTCTCAATTCCAGCTGACAGTGTTCCTGATGGTAAATCATTCTCAAAAACCTTGTGGCTCTCCCATGTATATCATAGGGATTCATTCCATTACACAAGAGGCTCCTCTGCAGATCTTTCTTAAATAATTCATTGCTATTTCTGGCTTCTGCTGAGACACCTGAGGGGATCCTTGACTCATATGCTTAATTTCTTCAAAGAGCCCTCTGTGTGACTAAATACCCTGATCCTTCAAAACTTCTGAGGCATTAACAAAGGGTTGTATAGCTGCACTCATGGCTTTCTCTCCAAAGCACTTTTCTTTCAGTGAAACCCCTAACTTTTTGTCTTTTTCAGTATAGATAGGCTAAGGATTTCCCAAATTATCTAATCTTGCTCCTCTTTGCATAGCAGTTCTCTTAATTTGTCTGTTTTCTCCTGCAAGAATAAAGCAGGCAGCATTTTCACTGTTTGCTTGGAAATTTCCTCAGCTAAATATCCAAGTTCATTGTTTACAAGTTTTGCTTTCCACTTCCAATTCATCTAATTCTGCCGCTAAGAATGAACAAGGATCCCCTTTCCTCCACCTTCTACTAACATGTTCCTCATTTCCTTGCGAGCCCTCACCAGCAGGGCTTTTGACATCTGTATTGCTACCACCAGTATGTTTATGAATATTTGGATATTCTCAGACAGTATAGGTTTTCTCTACCATGCTCCTCACTTTTTCCTTGCCTGTCACAGTCTGTAACATCCATATTTCTACGAGAGTCTCTTTAAGGCAAAATAGCCATTTAATATCATGGTGCTCCAAGTTATCTACTACCCACTGACCAATTCCAAGGCTAATTCCACATTTTTATGTATTTGTTACAAGCAATACCTCACTTCCAGATACAAAAATACGTATTAGTTTCTTCTGGCTGCTATAATAAATTACCACAAACTTAGAAGCTTAAAACAACATGAGCTTATCATCTTATATTTTTGGAGGACAGAAATCCAGAATCAGCCTGATTGGCCTAAAGTAAAGGTGTCAGCAGGACTGGTTCCTTCTGGAGGCTCTGGGGGAGAATCTGTTCCCTTGCCTTTGCCCGTCTAGAGACAGTCCTCAGTTCTTAGCTTATGACAGCATCACGTTGCCTTCCCCTAAGCCCTGCCACTTCCCTCTGTAAACACCTCACCCTCTCTCTGAATTTCTGCCTCCCTCTTCGAAGGACTCTTCTGATTACATGGAACCCACCAGGATATTCAGGATAATCACCTCATCTGAACATCCTTCCTTAATTATATCTATAAAGATCTTTCTTAATGTAGGATAACGTATTCACAGGTTCCAGGGAGTAAGAGATGGATATCTGTGGAAGGGGGCTATTATTTAGCCTATCACTTGTGCCATTTTATATCCTATTTCGTCATGACAGATTGCTTGCCTTCAGATATAATAGAGTGGTTTGTCTTTAGGGATAAAAAATAAGGATAGTATTAAAGTGTTAGCCATTTTTAACTATTTATGTAGAGTAGTCATATTTACATATATAAGAGGGGACTGTGTTGACAGAAAACTTGTTTTATCACTGCAGTTGACCTGCCTTGAGAAAAATACTTAAAATGATTGTAATTCTCTGCAATCTCAGAGGTGGGGCGAGCAAATGGGGAAAAGGCCTGCTGGCAGCTATGAACTTGTGGATCCCCTGGCCAGGAAACTCTGGAAGCCATTTGGGAATCCTGTTGTGCAAGAAGCTGAAATTTCTCTTCCTTGGTCTCCTTTTAGCCCCTCCTAAGTGATGCTCTAGGCTGTGTTGGCTTCTGTGGTGTCTTTCTCCGTGCGGCCTCCACATCCTGTCCTGTACATCTTTCTGTCCAGCTGTGGGGCACTCTCCTGGGTGCTAGCAACAGTCTCTGATTGATGGGACCCTGAGTCCTCACCTGTGTGACTCTTTTCCTGCATACCTTGAAACCCGTTGTTTAAATCTAGTCAGTAAGAAACTCAAGTTAAAATGTGATTTTAATTTTTGATTTTCCTTTTACATATTTTGAATTAAGTGCTTTGCCTACCACGGCTTTCTTTAACCAACCTGGATCTGTGCTTGAGATAAGTGGGTCAACAATATGGTTGGTCTGTTATGCAAGTGATAACTTGTTCTGTCCACCACTGCAGCTTCCCATGCTGTATTCGTTCTGAGTGTTTGGGTCTTTGTTGCATATACTCCTGCCAACTCCCCTGAAGCAAAATTTGCTGTTTCAGTGCATTGAACTGAATATTCAATAATAAAACTTTAATTTATACTTTGTTTTTTAAACAGTCTAAAATTATGAATTCAATATTTAGTCCTACACAGAGTGATACTTATTGAAAATTACTCAACATTGTACATTTTACTTACAGATTTTATTAGAACTTACTAATTCTGTGTCTATCCATGGTGGCTTACAAGGTCAGCCCTCATTGGATGAAATAATTCAGCAATGTTGGCTGTTATCTTTTTTGCCAGTTGAAGGGTTTTACTGGCTCTCTTCTGAGGCCACAGACTATAATATTTCTAATCCTGAATGGAGTCTCAAATACTTATCACTGCAACAGGAGTAGATGAGAATGGATGGGTAGTGGCTGCAAACCTATGATACTACACTCTATCCAAGATGATAATACTTGTAGTTAGTAGTTAATACTTACTTCAGCCTTACTCTGTGTCAAGCATTATTATAAAGACTTTCCATGTCTTAATTTAATTTTCTCAGTAACCCTCTGAGTTTGGGCGCTGTTATTCTTGCAGTGTTATACGTGAGAAAGTTGTAGCAGAGCCGTCATCTCAATAGCATCGTTATATTATGTATGTGGCTCAATCAGGGCTTCCAGAAGCCATTCCCTAAAGTTTAACCCGAGTATAAAACTCATAGGTAGATTATTCAGAGCCGAAGGATTTAAATTTTTTTTTTTAACAAATCTAAAAATCAGTATACAGTTTACAGAAAAATACAGCATGAAGTTTAAATGATCTAATTTATGAACTTACTGGTTTGTAGGCTACAAGTATTAATGCTTTCTCAAACTTCAGTGTGCAGGTGAATCCCTGGTGGAGCTTGTTAAAATGCAGATTCTAATTCAGTGGGTCTGGGGTGGGGCGTGGGATTCTGCAGTTCTAACAGTCTCCCAGGTGAAGCTCATGCTGCTGGTCCACGAGCCACACTTTGAATCAAAGTAATGATGGTTAAAATTATTTAACTTGTCAGGGTCTCAGCTGCATCATCGTTCAATCAGATGGTAAAAGGAGATGGTCTGACTAGGTGGTGAAACTCACTTCCTTCTCTGTTGCACTCTCATTTTGAGTATAACTATTATAATAAGCAGGTCTGTAATTTGATACCTTTGGCACTCAATCTTGAAACTATTTTCTTTCTTTTTGCCCTAAATTTTTTTCCATGGATTTCCAACAGTTGTAAAACTATTACGCTTGTTTTTTGGATTAACTGCTGAAACTCCTTCCTTCCTTTCTCCCTTGTATTTTTCAAGGTGAGGGAGCTATGTGAATAACTCATTTAGTTTAAATGCACATTTTTAAAAATTATACTTAAGTCAGAGATTTGCTTGTGCATGTTAATTTGTGATGGGAAAGTGTTAGCATTTACTTCAGAAAAAAGGAAGCTAAAGACGAGGAAAGAAGAGAAAGGGCAAAGAATTTGGAAGCATCAGCAGGAGGGACAGTTACTATCAAAGAGTCTTGTATCAATTAGGTCATCTCTGAGGTCAGTCATGCCTAGAGTCCCAGGGAAAACTCTGGGTCAGAGTTCATCCTTGCTATTTCTATGGTAGCAAACATCAGCTATGAGTGCTGCATGATATGAGGCCTGGGGGTTTCTTAAGGCCAGGATTGGCTCTTTCATGCCTTATAGCAATCACAGTTCAATACACTATTCACCTGTACATTAATTTGTTGAGGACCTTATAATACTTGCCATTTGTTGAATGCTGTGTGTAAGCCATTGAGCTAAATGCTTTGCCTATGTTACAGCTTTTATGCATCACAGTGGATGAGGTGAGTACTATAAATCCATATTATAGATTCTGAAACTGAGGCTTAGCGTCAGCAAGTAGTTCAACCATAACTGTCGTAGTAAGTAACGGAGCCAGGATTTTAACCAAAGCTGACTCCAGAGAGCTCCTAATATTGAACTAGTAAGCTGTTACTGTTGCCTATACCAAGCTGCTGTGCTAGATGCTAGAGTAAGGCGAACTTGGTCCCTGACTTAAAGTTATTTCTAATCTAGAGTATGAGGCAGATTTGTCAAGAGACGCTTATTAAATAATATGTAATATGGTTTGGCTCTGTGTCCCCACCCAAGTCTCATCTTGAATTGTACTCCCATAATTCCCACGTGTTGTGGGAGGGACCAGGTGGCAGATAATTTGAATCACGGGGGCGGTTTCCTCCATACTGTTCTCGTGATAGTGAATAAGTCTCACGACATCTGATGGGCTTATCAGGGGTTTCTGCTTTTACATCTTCCTCATTTTCTCTTGTCACCACCACGTAAGAAGTGCCTTTCACCTCTCGTTATGATTCTGAGGTCTCCCCAGCCACACGGAACTGTAAGTCCAACTACAACTCTTTTTCTTCCCAGTATCAGGTATGTCTTCATCAGCAGCATGAAAACGGACTAATACAGTGTGTAACACTGGTGCAACTATACATAGGTGAATGTCGAATTTCACTGATACTGACCGATGAATGTGGTGGTCAAAATTTTCTTCTTCCTTTCTTTAATTCTTTTTTGCTAGTTAATTCTCTGAGTCCTTCCATGTCTCTCCAGAATTGTATTAGGCCTTGAGCCTCTGATTACTTGCTAATCTCCTTGGCTTGGAATGGCTTCTAGATCTGGTTTTGCTGTCATTATGATAAATGTTGTCTAATAGAGACTTAATGTGGGATTTTGCAGTGTTTCCTCATTCTATTCCCAAATAAATCCAGCTGTGAGAATCGCATCAGCTTCATTGTGTTGCAGTGAAATTCATGGATCTCAAACTTTTTCAGTATTTTCATGTGTATTTTTCTCATTTTACTTCCCCCGAAAGTATATTAAGTATTTTATTTTGCTGGAGAAGAGATGTTTATCTCAGAAAAAACTAATAGGAAGGGATACAGGAAGAAATGTGAAAGATGACCAATCATAGAACCTTTTATATGTATTCAGTAAGCATTGTTGACTTAAAAATAAGGAGAGGTGCAGTGACCAAGACTATAGACAAGTTTGTATTGGAATAATTATAGTGCTTATATCTAAAGCATTTATAACAGAGCCTGTCACATTGTAAGCACTTAATCCATGTTAAATGTTATTTACATTTTTACCACCACTACTATTATTCTGTTGTCACCACCACTCCCACAACTTCAGATAGTCACTTATGAAATGGATGATAGGGGCTACTGGAAAAACTATTGCAGCCTACAATCTATCTTCTGCTGACTAATGCTTGAAATCTCCCCTTAGAGCTTGCTTCCTTTAGCTTAATACTTTAATCCTAGTTAAACCTAACATGCTCCTTTTGCCTAGAACTGGCTGTGCCTGCCTTTCGTAGGATAACTGGATGGGATTAGTGGGGAGTGTGTAGCTATGGAACACTTTTTTCTGTTTGAAATTGAGTATAGAAATCAGGGTCATCGTGGTGCATTCAACTAACTTAACTATATTGGTCAAAAGGAAACATGCACTGTTCTGAGAGCAGCAGCCACAGTCCTCCTGATTCTCAGTCCCTTGTACCCTCAGTTTCCATCTTCAGCTTGCTTTGCCAACATTGATACTGTATAACTTTAGCCTTATGATGTTAGGACATTTAATTGCCCTGTAGTCTATGGAGTCCTATGGATTGTGGCCCTCTGCTTGTGTTGAAACCTGCTCCATCAGAGGTCTGTGGGCTGATTTTTTTGTGAAAAAGGAGATCTTTTGGTATGTTTTACATATTTAGATTATTGTAACTCCATATTTCTTTCTTGTTTATTAAGTTACTAAGAAAGAAAGAAAGAGAAAAAATGAACGATCTAGGTCCTCAGCATTTTCTTACAGTTTTCTTGTAGTGTAGATTGGAAGAATGTTAAACATATCCAATATCCTTGTTGCATTTTCTTGGCTATGAAGCTTAAGGAAATAAATATATGAGAACTTTCTATTTATAGATAGCATATTAAACCTTAAATCTTGCCAACAGTCTATAAAATTTGACAAATTAGGTGTAATATATTTTAGGAATCATCTATCTGACTAAAGAAGTTTTGGCACTCCGTCCCTGGAATCAGAGGGATACTTTTATACTGCACAGAATCACCTAAACTGTACATTTAATAGTTGGTGGATTATAGAGTTAAAAAGTTACAGTTGTAGAAAGAGATCATCAGAATAGGGACCAGAAACAAATACCGGTTTGAAGGAACTGACATAGAAAGAAAGGTCGTATCAGTTAAGTGTTGATGGACAAGTTAATGTCTTTTTTTTCCTGGGTGTGAATATGGGAAGTAATTGTTACAGGGTGGTAGGAGGGATGACTTTGGCTTCAACCAAGAGAAGACCCAGCTAAGAATGGCTTAAATAACAACAGCAGCAGCAAACCCGCAGTGATGCCAGGGCTCTAAAACACTGAACATTTTAATCTCAGATTTGTCCTCTCAAGATTGAAGGATGGTGATGGGACCACAAGCATTACCTCTTACGACAGCATCTAGAGACAGAAAATGGAGCACATTTGCTTCCTTTTCATAAGAGTGAGGGAGAGTTTTTCTGGGAGACCTCAGCAGACTTCCCTCACATCTCATTTTCAAGGTAGTTGGAGTGGTCTGTGAAGTTAGCCTGTTATTTTCTGATATTTGTACTGAGCTCTTGTCAATAAAGCTTATGCTTTTGCATTATTTCACAACGAACAATGCCACATGTGTACAATTATGGCCTATCGAGAGAGATATCTCTTGTTACTGTAGATATTTTTATGAACAGATGGTCACTTATGAAATGGATGATAGGGGCTACTGGAAAAACTATTGCAGCCTACAATCTATCTTCTGCTGACTAATGCTTGAAATCTCCCCTTAGAGCTTGCTTCCTTTAGTTTAATACTTTAATCCTAGTTAAATGTAACATGTTCCTTTTGCATAGAACTGGCTGTGCCTACCTTTCATAGGATAACTGGATAGGATTGGTGGGAAGTGTGTAGCTATGGAATACTTTTTTCTGTTTGAAATTGAGTATAGAAATCGGGGTCATTATGGTGCATTCAACTAACTTAACTATATTGGCCAAAAGGAAAAAGGGCTGAAATACTAACTTTACACAACCTAGGAGTTAGATCTTCAGAGTTACCAAGGAACTCTCAAATGTTGATCAGAACTAATTCAAATGGAAAAGTCAAAGTTCATATTAATGTTCTAGGGACCAAATGAAGTCAAAGTAATTTACTGAGTAAGAATAATTAGTTAAGAAAGGTAAATGTCGTTTTTCTGTGTCGTTAACTTCCCTCATCCTGTACAAAAGAACAAACGCATTTCTTCACTATTTCAATCAGAGGCTCATTCTGCTCCTTTACTCAGAGGGTAAGAGGAGCACATGGGCACACCTGAGATGTGAGGAATTGAAGGCTGCCTGTATTTAGACAGAGAAACGAGTTGCTTTGTAGGTAGAGTGTCACATGGCTTTTCAAACTTCATGCATTTATACTGGCATTTTCTATGTGTAATCTTGCAACCTTCAAGATGAAGAATGTGGTTAAAGGAAGCAGTACTTCATATAGTGGATAGTTTAATTATTCTTTCTATCATTTGGCCAAATAATGAATTACATGTTTTCTTTCAATGTTAGAGAAGAATTTATTTTATTTAATTAATTATTTATTTATTTTTTTGAGACGGTGTCTCTCTCTGTCCCCCAGGCTCGAGTGCAGTGGCATGATCTCGGCTCACTGCAAACTCTGCCTCCCGGGTTCGTGCCATTCTCCTGCCTCAGCCTCCTGAGTAGCTGGGACTACAGGCACCCGCCACCACGCCCAGCTTATTTTTTTATTTTTTATTTTTTGTATTTTTAGTAGAGATGGGGTTTCACCATGTTAGCCAGGATGGTCTCAATCTCCTGACCTGGTGATCCACCCGCCTTGGCCTCAGAATTTATTTTTTAATGCTCACTGTAAGATTTATTAATTACAAGTTATAATTCATTATCCTTTATAGTGAATTATAAATGGACGACCCTTGTAAGAGTCCATATGGCAGAGTTTGAACTCTTGGGTAACTGTGATTTGAGAAGCGATTTTGCATCTGTTTTGATTTATTTTTAAAATGATGATATGTTCTAAACATATATTTCTGGATTTAACTTGCTGATAAAAATGTAGAACTGTGTGCCTACCAGCCAGCTATTTACCTCTGTCAAATCCTAGGATTTTACCACAGATTTTTTTAAAGAGTAAAAGTGGTTAGGCGCAGGGGCCTCACTCCTGTAATCCCAGCACTTTGGGAGGCTGAGGCGGGAAGATCGCTTGAGCCCAAGCATTTGAGACCAGCCTGGGCAACACAGAGAGACCTCGTCTTTACAGAGCAAATAAAAATAAATTAGCTGGACATGGTGATGCACCTGTGGTACCAGCTGCTTGGTTGGCCAGGCAGGAAGATTGCTTGAGCCGGGGAGGTCGAGGCTGCAGTGAGCTGTGATCATGCCACTGCATTCCAGCCTGGGCAACGGAGTGAGACCCTATCTCAAAGCAAACAAACAAAAAAACAGTAAAAGCATTAGAAATGTAGTTGAAACACCTACGTCTCCCTGATTTCATTCTGCTTGCCAGTCTCCCCAGAGGTCACCACTAGCTACAGTTTGATATTTACCTTTCTCATGTTCTTACTCCATTTGTATGTGTCCAAAAAACATTTTGTAGGATTGCTTCAAAATTTATGTTATATGGTCAAAGTCACTAAAATATAGAAATCCAGAGAAGTTTTTTGGAAATTTGTTGAGCAAATTCTAAAATGTATATGGAAATGTAGAGGGCCAAGAATAGCTAAATAACAATGTTGAAGGATTTGCTTAATCTTATGTCATCTTTTTGAAAAGTGATAGTAATTGTGAGAATGTGGAACTGATGCAAGGATCAACACAGAGGCCCATGGAATGCAATGAGGAGCTTGGAAACACACCTGCGCACTATGCTAGATTTATGGCAGTACTAGCACTATGGAACAGAGGCAGGAGGACAAGGCTTCTGTGTAAATGGAGCAGGGATAATTGGGTATCCACATGGAAAAAAAATGAAACTTGACCCCATATTTATAATTGTTCAAAAATGAATTCCAGGGGGTTTGTAGATCTAAATGTGAAAAGCAATTTATTAGCTTACCGCCTTTGAAAAGCCATTTTACAGTGAGTGATTCTTTCATTCTTTTTGGAGTAAATTGAATTGAGGAGATCAAACTAAATGAACTATGGTAATATAAAATTAAAACGTAATTAAATGTCTGCTCTTCAAAGTTTTGAAATGAGTATTTACTTAAAGTGCTTCTTGTAAGTTTTTTGTAAAGCATTTTATCAAATTAGGGGTGTTTCCTTCTACTTTGAGTTTGCTTCAAGTTGTTGTTACAAATGAATGCTAAAATTTATTAAATCTGTCTATATATTTCGAGATGATCTCATGATTTCTGGCTTTATTCTGTTAATCTTGTGACATTTAGTGATTGTTTTTTGAATGTTAAACCAATATTTTATTCCTGAAATATATATAACTTGACTGCAAAATATTACCATTTTATATACTTGTAGATTTTGTTTGTTAATATTTCTTTAGGATTTCTGACTTTGTGTTCAGGGGTGAACTAGGCCTTTAATTTCCTGTGTTTGTTACGATCTTCTCAGGTTTTGATGTTAAGATTATGATATCCTCATAAAACTAGTTTAGAAGTATTTCCATTTTGTAGCCTCTGGAATAATATTTTGAAGATTTATGTTATTTCTTTCTTAAGTGTTTGATCCAATTTACTAGTGAAGTCACTTGGGGCTGGAGTTTCTTTTGTGGAAAGTTTTTAAATTACAATTAAATTTTTAAATAGTTATTAGGCTATTCACATTTTCTGTTTTACTTTGTATCAGTTTTGATTAATTGTGTTTTTTTCTAGGGAATTGTCTGTTTTTAAATTTTCATATGTATTGGCACAGCTGGGCGCTGTGGCTCACGCCTGTAATCCCAACACTCTGGGGGACAGAGGCAGGCAGATCACTTGAGGCCAGGAGTTTGAGACCAGCCTGGCCAACGTGGTGAAACCCTGTCTCTACTAAAAATACAAAAAAAATAGCTGGGTGCACTGGCCCATGCCTGTAATCCCAGCTACTTGGGAGGCCGAGGCACAAAAGTTGCTTGAACCCAGGTGGTAGAAGTTGCAGTGAGCCGAGATCATGCCACTGCATGCCAGCCTGGGCAACAGAACAAGACTCCGTCTCCAAAACAAAAACAAACAAACAAAAAAAGTATTGGCATAAAGCTGTTGGTAATATTCTCTTAATATATTGATTTAAAGAAACACTATTTTAAATTAGTCAACAGTTGAGCATAATTATTAATATTTTATCAAATTTTACACACACTTTTTTTTGGCATATCAAACCTTCTCTTAGAGTTTGCTTTTCTTCTTAATGAAGTATATTGTTTGAGTATTTGTTTCTGCGAGGGGTTATGAGTGATACATTCTTTTGGTCTTTGTATATCTGAGAATGCCTTCATGTTCCTCCCATTCTTGAATGGCAGTTTAACAAGGCATAACATTCTGGAAAGGTAGTCATTCTCCCTTAGCTCTTTGAAGATGCTATTTCTGCCTTCTGGAAAAGTCTAATATTAATCAAAGTGTTGTTTCTTTGTAGATAATAATGCCTTTTATTTTGAGTGATGTTTAAGAATTTCTGTTTAAATTTGACATTCCCTAATTTTAATATGATGCATTTTGGTTTGGATTTGTTTTTGTTTATCCCGCTTAGTATTTGGAGGATATTTTTGTTCCGGGATTCATATCTTTACTCAACTCTAGAAAAGTCTGAGATTACTCTCCTTGAATAGTGGCTCTCCTAGATTCTCTCTATTACCTTCTCTAGGTTTCCTGTTGTATATTGGAGCTTCTTAGTTATCAGTTATCTTAACTATTTTTTGGTATTTCTTATTTCTTTGTCTTGTATTGGTGAATTTGTCAGTACTTTCTACCAGTTTAATAATTTCCTCTCTAATTTTTTAACTTAATAATGTTTACTTTTTATTTCTAAAATGAGCTCCTTTTCTTCTCCATTTTCTTGTTTAATTTCTGTCTGATTTTGCTTCCTAATTTCTTGCTTTTAAAAATGGTTGTTACTTTGTTTAGTAATTTGAATATCTTCAGTATACTTGTTTTAAAGCCTTTAGCTATTCTGTATTATTTTTTATCTAAAATGGGTTCATATTCTTGTTGTTGATTTAATTGGTTGTGTTTCTTCATATTATAATTTTTCTATGTTTCAAAGTCTGACTTTGCAAGCTTATTTTGAATACATGCTCATTTTCCCCCATTTTTGATTATCACCACTTGTCCATCTTGTCTACCAACTTTTTACGGCATCCTCTTGTCCCTAGGGTGCCCAGTTAAGAAGTGGTCTTTTAATGGCGTTATAGAGTGCTTGCCTTCTGATTATATTGTCACCAGGTTAGTGGGGGTTTTGGCTCAATACCTGATCAAGAGTATTGAGTATCTCTTCTTTCTGTGGCTTCCTATAAAGCAGTAGGTGATTCAAAGCATGAACTCATAGCAGCATCATGACAGGATGTTGAAATGAGGCCCCAAGGAAATAATCTCCTTAACATTCAGGTTTTCGGATGAGTGTTCATCAGAAAGCAAGTTATATGGCATGTGTCTGTGTTTGTTATGTCTGCCTTTTCCCTGCCCTGACATTTATTGGCACAGCCCATTCCCACAGATGTATATTTTATGTAAGTCAGTCAAATGGATATTCTTAAAATGACAACCTTGACTCCACTGTAATTTATATACACACACACACACACAATGTTTTTCATTGTGTTAAATCTTTGTAATATAAAATTAACTATTTAACCATTTCTTTTCTTTTCTTTTCTTTTTTCTTTTTCTTTTTTTTTTTTTTAAGATGGAGTTTCGCTCATCGCCCAGGCCGGAGTGCAATGGCGCGATCTAGGCTCACTGCAACCTCTATCTCCCAGATTGAAGCGATTCTCCTGCCTAAGCCTCCCGAGTAGCTGGGATTACAGGCACCAGCCACCACGCCCAGCTAATTTTTGTTTTTTTGTTTTTCTTTTTTGTTTTTGTGGTTTTAAGGAGCAGAAAGTTTAATAGGCAAGAAGGAAGGGAGAGGAAAGAAGGAAGAAGCTCCCCCGTACAGAGACAGAGGGAGGGGGGCTCCAAAGCCAAAAGAGGAGGTCCCCACCTGCCACGTATACCAGCCAGGTATATATGCAGAGGCTGGAGGAGGCAGTGTTTGATTTGCATAGGGCTCAGAGGATTGGCTTGACTAGGCATGTCATTCACATAGCCCATGAAAATGCTGGCCCTCCCACCCTAGACTTTCAATATGCAAATGCAGGGCACAATAATGTTATATACACGTGGGAATATGTGGAGGCAGCCACATTGCCAGGAACATGTGGGGAAAGGACAAGAAGGCTGAGGGAATCTCCATGTTTGGGTAGACACAGTTTCTAATGGACGTTATTTGCATATCAAAGGTTACTGGCCTGGCTCTAAGAGCCAGGGCTTTACAAGAAACTTTTCCAGAGATGCTTTAAAAAATGAAAACTTCCCAAGGACCCCTTTTCCTACATCATTCCCCCGTGGAGATGCCACACTAACTGCTGTTAGGGGGTTTTGGGGGATGACTCCTTCTGGCTACTTCCTGCTGAAAAGGGGTTTCAAATGGGGAACAGTAGCTAGGGCTCCTCCTGGGGTCGATCTAAGGATCCTTGGAAGAATGGCATGTCCATGTGTGTGTGGTTCAGCTTACAGCACCATTTGGAGTTTGATTGCTTCTTGGTGAGAAGAAACAATTTGAGTTATAGTATTGAGTATACAGGGTCCAAATATCAATACAAGATATATAAGCAAGAAAGTGCTTAATAAAGGGGTTAACCAATTCCATAAAGAAGACTGGAATTTATTAAAGAGAGATTGTAGCCCCTCAGGGCTGAGGCCGGCATTTTCCCTGAGCCTGTCAACAATTTTGATTTGATTTTTAAGTACCTGTAGATTTTCTTCTACTTTACTAGAGGTGTTAATCCAAAAGCAGCATGTTTCATTTAAAACTGCATCACTAAACCCAACAAAAAGTCCTAGCAGACTCAGTGATAGTAAAACTTTCATGCTTCCTTTTTGTCAACTATTATCCCTGCTGTAAGGGTAATAATTAAGCAAAATACTACAGCAATGGAAACTCTCTGTCCAATATTTCAGTTAGAAGGTGCTACCCTGTATAACCCTATTGCAAATAGTAGAGTGAGGACAGCAATTCCCACAAGTGTGGTGTGGGTAGGTAATTTCCATCTAAAATTTTACTTGCTAAGATATAGAATTCTCCTTTGGGGGTCTATGAAGTTCCTTGGTTTTATTTTCCCAAACAAAGAAACCTCCGGGTTATGGGCACTTACTCACTTTCATTACCTGGCAGAATTTGCAAGATAATTGCCCAGAACTAGCATATTGATTCACATTTTTATGTTACCCATCCCTTTTTTTTGTTTGTTTCCAAGCTGCAGACGATCACCATTTGATTCACAGGATTAAGCAGGGTTAGTCTAAAATGTAGGCAAAAAGCTTAAAAACAATTAATGAGACTAGGATTTAATGACAAATGTATGATAAACTTTGGAGCAAAATTTTTTTCTCCAGTCCTCATTTTTGGTAAAAACTAGTTATGAATAAACTTTAGACTTATACTTGACCTGATTATTTGCATAAAGTGCAGCAAGAATGGTTATTTTTACATAGACCTTTTGGATTGACTTTGATGAAACTGTTCCACAAGGAATTTCACGTAAGACTTCTAAAGCCAAGCCCAGCCATGGGTTTGTATCCTCTAATACCTGTGTGTTTGGTGAGCCTATCCTCATGAGGTCCCAAGATAAACTTGGAGCTTCCAGACCTGTTAGAAAGTGTCATTCTTTACTGACCACAGGTTAGGAATCCTGTGCGGGGACTGTGCAGACAAGGCATGAGGCCAGTTCTTCCTAAAGGGCTTTTTTTAATTGGCTTTGCCTGTCACGCTTGATTCCTTAAAGGGAAACACACACTTTCAGTCAAAGCCTTGGTAAAATAACCAGTTTTTCCAGTTGTGTCCTGTTGATGAAGAAAAATGGATTCTTACTGCACTGATGCAAACAACTATATTGCCATAAGTTAAGAGTACTCACAGATAGTTTCCAAATTCTAGAGGAACCAGGCAGAGAAAAATAAACATGCTCCAAATTTTGTTTACAGGAGTATACCTTACTCAATTATTAAAGGCCATAAATAGTTTAAAATAACTTTCCTTGACGCTGAAAATCAAAACAAGGATCAGCAGTATTCCAAGCAAAAGTTAAAAAGGTTACTTTCACTTTCTGAGTGTAGTCCACTTAGTTAACTTTTGTTTTGCTTGATATTTGTCAACATGTCAGTTTTTTATGAGTCCTGTACTTTCTTTATTTCAATATTACAATCTTTAAAGCTATTAAAAACCTGCATTTGAGAACACCTGTTAAAGTCCTTAATATAGCTTGATTATAAACTGTCTTTTGAGAAGGAACAAAGCAAGACAACAATTGTTTGCGAATGACAAATTTCCAGGACAGTTATAGTTAAAAATATGACTGACAAGTTTATTTATCTTCATGGTTTACAATAACTTTACCATTAATTATGATTGATAGCATATACTTAGACATTAGCATTTTAGAAATCCCATACAATTTTGGAACATATATTAGTATTATTCACCAAAATATAACTTAAAGAAGATTGGACGTCATTTCGGCAATCTCATGTGACTAAACATCTCAAATGATCCTGTTTACCTCTTTTCTGAATGTTTCAGGGGCCTTCTGAACTATCCAAAAAGCCAGGCATCATGAAGGACAATTTCCAGATTGCTGTAAATTATTTTGCCAAAATGATGACTCAAAAGGAAAAAACCTTTCATTAGCCTTTACTATGACATGAAAATTTTGTGCAAAGCCAAATTTTACCCTTGCATTAGTTTATTAATGTTAACCCTAATTCGTTTACATGAAACCGTGTGGATTATTCCATCTAATCCTAACCAATTTGACCATGAGGTGAAATCTTTACAAACCTTTCATAACCCTTTTACTAAAGGGCAGATTAGTGTCTTAAGAGCTCCTTGCTATGCTTTTATTTTAATGCTTAATTTATGAGAAGACCATCTGGATGCTATGGGAGAAGACAGTGTAGTGCTTGTACCATGCATTTCATTACAAGGCAGCCCAAAGCCAATTGGCTTATTTTGTAATCAGCTCATGCCTGATGGGAGTCTCATCTCTCAGTAGGGAGTGGGGATGTTTCCTTATCTTCCAGGTGGTCAAGAGCATGCTTCTCTGATTTATAACTACTATCAGCCATCCCTTACAGTGTATTTTCTACCTAGTTATTACACACCAAAACTCTCACAATGCGAAGTAATTTCTGATACCCCCAAAACTCAAAACCGTCAGATAACACAAGCAAAACAGAACAGAGCCGTTGATTTTGAGAGGGATTTAGCTCCTTTTAATTCCTGGGGTTTCATGAGGAAAACAGAGGATTTTCCCCAAAACAAGGTTTGTGATGCCTCCTCTGTTTTTCCCCAGAAGTCCCATACTACCAGAAGTTATTTTAGGGCCTTTTATGCATGCATTAAGAGTGGTAAGACACAAAATGGAGAAAAATAATTCAGTTAACTGAGAAGAAAAGAGCCTTTTTCCAGAAAAACAAGATTCAAGAAGAGAAAAACATGAAGGACTTTTAAATATACCTATAACTTGAATATCTACTTTTAGTTAAGCTGAGCACTCTTTAAGAAAATCCTTTTAAATCCCTTGTTACTTGACTTTAGCCACACCAAGCATTTAAGATGTTCCGCTTTTGAACTTTACAAAAAGTCCCCTTACAGGTGAAACCAACAAGCCTTAATTAGGTTATGACTTAACCATGAGTGTACAAGGTATTTTTAAAGGAGTGATAGGCAGCTTTTGAAACTGTCATTGCAAAACTGTCACTGAGACAGTGAAAGAGATTTGACCCAAACAACTTCATTTTGTTTCCAGCCCCAAAGCTGTCCTTGCCCATGTCTGGGCGTAGGCTGAACCAACTTTGGGAGGAGCTGGGTTTACAGTCTATAGTCTAAAACAGTCTATAGGTTTACAGTCTATACTCTATAGTGGCTACACCATTTAATATTCCCACCAACAGTGCACAAGTGTTCCAGTTTCTCCACATCCTCGCCAACGAGTTATTTTTGTTTATTTTAATAATGGCCATCCTAATGGTGTGAGGTGGAATCTCATTGGGATTTTGATTTGCATTTCTCTAATGACTAGTGATGTTGAGCATCTTTTCATGTAATTGTTGGCCATTTGAATATCATCTTTGGAGAAATGTCCTTTCGAGTACTTTGAGCATTTTTTAATTGAGTTCTTTGTTTTTTGTTATTTTTAAAAGGAAATCATTTGCAAATGTGGCCATCGTATTGCTGCAAACAAATTGCTGCCAGTACAGATTACATTGTTAAGCATCATGGTTGAAAATATATATCACATTTAGACCATTACTGGCCACAAGGAACTGATATTATTTGATGTGGTTTTTGAGGTTTGTTCTTTGTCTTGCTGCTACTCTTCTAGATACATATCTATTTGTTGAGTATAGCCTGGTGTCATCACCCTAGATCCTACATGTTAAGATTCCTAAGGTTCAGACAATAGATGGAGGATAAAGAGTTGATTCTAAGAGTCTTTTAAAATTCTGCCCATGTTTATGCATATATATGACATACAGTCAGATCCATCCCCAACATCATCTTTGAGTGTATGATGAGAAAGAAGAGATCTGAAATTTAGAGGCCTTGGAATTATTTAGCTAGTCACTAGCTATTTTTCCCTGGGTCACTCACCTGACCGTTCTGTCACTACATTTTCTCAGTGGTAAAATAAGTTCAGATACTCTCAAAGGCCACTCCTTATTCTAGGATGCTATGAAAGTGAGCAGGATTTCCCTATCTCCTCTTCTGTGTACCTCAGATTGCATTGTTACTCCTGACATTCATCTTGACTTAATCTTGCCAGCTTAAAAAAGTTGTTGTGAAAAGAGATGAGTGTTTCTCTGTTGACTTGTGATTATGTGAACAGTGCAGAGTGCAAGCCTCTCTCTCTGCTTCTGTCTGGTCTGTCTCTGTCCTTCTCCCTTTCTGTCTGTGTCTCTTGCTGTTTTTCTCTATGTGGCATTTTCTTTCACTCTGTCTCTTGTCACTCTTTTAATACGCGGTTCTGATTCACGTTCAACTGTCAACATAGCAAGGGGGAAATGGTCTCAGGCTGCATAAATCCACAATGGGAGTGATTTCTCTGCTCTTTATTAAGATTTTTGTTGATGTATGTGACATTCAACAGGATTTATCCCAAACACAAGAGCGTTATTAATTATTTATAAAACATTTCTGAGCATCTGCTCTTGTGCCAGGCACCGTGCTTGACCCTGGGGACACAGGAAGTATAGTTTCCTGCCTTCAGATAGCTCCCGCACTAGTGAGGGAGGGGCATTAATATGTATAGGTGCTTGATAAAGGTAGCTAGGCCTGAGGAGTCTGCACTGTGTGGCAGGCAATCAGTCCAGTAATGGGAAGGAGACAGAAGTGTGAGCAAAGGCCTGGAGGCATGAGACAGCCATAGTTTGTGGTTCAGTGTAGGGTGTTTATAGCTGAGTGTGCTGAGTTAGTGTGGGGAATGTGGGCAGTGGCAAACTTAGCTCGCAAAGCTTAGGCTTTGAATGGTTTCTGTAAGGCAATTAGCAAGACATCCAATTTCGTGATCAGATTTCTATTTTAGACAGATCCCAGTGCGGATAAGATGAGGATAGATTGGGGCCATGAGGCTAGGAGCCCACTCGAGGCCCGGCACAGAAGAAATGATGTGATATTGTGTAGGGTAGTAACAGAGAGACTAGAAGGTAGGGTTGGGCTCAGGAAATTTTAGGAGAAAACATTGAAAGATCTTGGATCCTTATGTGAGGCAGAGGCAGAGTGACCCTATGGCTTAACACCTAAATTGGGGTCTGGCTGCCTTTGAGACTTGCAGGGGCACTGTTAATAACTGTGTTGCATGTCTCGGTGCAAACTGGGATTGACCTGGGTAAAGTGGGTGTTTAATCACAGTAGGTAAACATGAGCCAGAAAGAAAATGGTTCCTAGGTTTCTGCCTTGGGATCTGGGGAGATGAGAAACAGGAGAAAAAACAGGTCTGGAGAAGAAGATGATGAGTTCAATTTTGGCCAGGTGAGTACAGGAGTATATATTTTTTTTTTTTTTGAGACAGGGTCTCACTCTGTTGCCCAGGCTGGAGTGCAGTGGCACAATCATGGCTCTCTGCATCCTTGACCAACTGGGCTCGGTCGATCCTCCCACCTCAGCCTCCTGAGTAGTTGGGACTATAAGCATATGCCCCCATGCCCGGCTAATTTTTGTATAGTTTTTGTGGAGATGGGGTTTCGCCACATTGTCCATGCTGAGCTCAACTGATCCACCCACCTCGGCTTCCCAGAGTGCTGGGATTACAGGCGTGAGCCACTGTATTTGAGCAGGAATATAAAAATGTGAATTTAAACAACTTCATTGTGGTGGTGGTAGTGGTCATTGTCTTTGTTTTGTTTGTTTTAATTGGCATAGTCAAGTCTTCAGCTGAGCAACTGGTCTTAGGTATGGCTGGCCCAAGTGACAACTCAGGCCAAGATAGAAGTGAGAAGTTGGAACAGGGGTGTTTAATGTGGAGGATGAGTCAGAGCTGAGCCCTTTAAGAGAGGATGGTCCAGGGGAGGTGAAGTCAGGGCATATTGTTATGGGGGAGAGGTAGTTGCTGAGCAAGCACTGGCATGGGTTGATGCTTGGGAATGGCTGTCAAGAGGACAGAGTGCAAAGGTCAACAGGTAAGATAAAGGAAAGCTTCCTCCAGAAAAGAGGACTGCATTAACAGGGGTTGGGGAGAGAGGTAGAAGACGGATGTCAGGGTCAGGCATACAGTGTTTCTTCCCTGCCTGCCCAACATGCTGGACTCTTTAAAGATCCTTCAATTCTTGAACCTTGCTTAAGGACAGGTTATGTAAATGCTAGTCATCAGCAAAAGCCAAACTCACATTGTTATTTCTTTTTAATCATAGCTGTATTAAGCTTTTGGAGGTCTGTTCTCCCAAATGTTTCTGTATGTTAAGCAGAAAATATTTCTTCCTTGACCAAGGACTGAAAAGTGAAAGAAAAAAGATAGAATAAAATGTTCTATCTAGAAAGTGCTATCTAGATTTGAATAGTTGGAACATCTTCCTAAGGTGTTTATTTTGGTGGATATGTGAGGAAATGAGAAGAGACGATGATATTGAAAGTTGACTTGCATTATTTGTTTAAAGTTTTGACAATTTTGAGTATTATGGTGTGCACTTTGCATTCTGGTGCAGTGATAAAAACCACAACATCTTCTCTTTATTTCACTCTTCTGGGCTTAAATTTGCATCTTTAATATTGTATTACCATAATTTTTGCATATTGTAAGGTAATTCAGTTGCCCTCTTCCTGCATGATTCAGATTTCCAGTTTTGTATGAGTTTCTTATTATTCTCACCCAGTTTCCCAATTAGCACCTTGTTAACTACACACCTGCTGCACAGAAAATTGTATTACGCCATTTAGCCTTTTTAAAGAAAAAAAGAGAGAATGGAAAACACTCTGTTAATAGGTTATTTCAACCTCAAAAAGTGATGCCTCTGGGCACAGAACCACAACATGATTGCTGACGGGGAGAACCTGATTGTTTAATAGATGCTAGAACTGGAACAAGAAAAGCTTTTGGCAGACCCCTGGAAACAGGGGGGTAATCTGCACTGTCACCACAGCTGTGCACGCATTTCCAGCTTCAAACCACAGAAGCCAAGCCTGATCCGTCAGGTTCTGCACATTTCTTTGTGGAAGAATCACTGAGCCACTTCCATTACTGTGCCACTCTGAAATAATTTCCATTTATCATCTCATCCTGGGATTAGCTTTATTTCCTAGTATAGAAGAAATAAATAGACTTACTGACTGTTTCGTTTTCAAATTTTTCGTGAAGACTTGGTAACTTTTCACTCAAACGGTTATTCATTTATTATACTTACTTCCACATCGTGCATCTATTAAAGGCAAATATGCAGCCGTTAGTAAGTAAATGGAACTTGCATGCTGAACAAATGAGGTAGAACCTCAAACGTTATTTATTGACTAATTAGTGTTATTGTAATCAGAGGAGAGCCTATAGAAATGTGTAAAACTATGCACGATTGGCCTGCACGAATATAAGCAGATGTCAATTTCATTTTGGTCTAACTTAATTCATGCGTCTTCTGTGACATACGGGTGTAATACCTTCATTTCAAATTGATTTAGATGCTTACTTAACTATTAAATAATAATAGCTAATTTAGTGGAAAAGATTATTAAATCATATAAAAAAGTCTCACCAACGCACGTGGAGAATCCTATTTACTGAAGCATGGGAGGTTGAAAAGAAGGCACAACTAGGACCTTCATTGGGATTCTTCAAGTTGGCCTTTCCAGAGATGGCTTTCTGAATCACGAGCCCTCTGCTTCACACTATCATCTGTCACCTCCTGATCATCCCTTCTGTGTCATCTAGTGGCTCTAGCACCTGGCTGGGGTTCTCCCCACCAGCCTAGAGGCAGTGCAGGTGCCCCAGAAACTCAGTCTTCTGTAAACTAGGAAAAAAGCATTTCCTCCTGACTTCACAGACCTTCACAGCCACACCTGGATCCCTAGCCACCTTTCTTTTATCAGAAATCCCCTCTCATCCCACGATCTTCTACTCTTCTCTCCCTTCGCCCCATTTCCACCAATCCCTCTCTTGGGCTCCCTCTTTACCCCCATCTGTTCCTTGCCAGTCTGCTGTTAGGCAAACCTCTAGCCTCACTTCTTGTGCCATCAAGCCCAGACCAAACCCACAGTCACCTGTGTATACTGTCCTGTCACCTGCAGCCTCAGCTCCCTCATCCTTTAATTTCTGCCAGCCTAGTTAGTCAGGCCCCTATCCTATATCAGCCCCCAAAGTTATCTTTTTCCTGTTTGGACATGTTGTTTTCATGTTGAACATGCCTGTAGTAAGTCATTCTTGCATTGCTATAAAGAAATACCTGAGACTGGGTAATTTTATAAAGAAAAGAGGTTTAATTGGCCCACAGTTCTGCTGGCTATTCAGGAAGCATGGTGCTGGCATCTGCTTGGCTTCTCAGGAGGCCTCAGGAAGGTTACAGCCATGGCGGAAGGTGAAGGGGCAGCAGACACGTCCTATAGTGAAAGCAGGAGCAAGTGAGAGAGACAGTTGGGGGTGGGGAGGTGCCACACACTTTTAAATGACCAGATCTCACAAGAATTCACTCACTTTTACAAGACAGCACCAAGCCATGAAGGATCCACCCCCATGATCCAAACACCTCGCACCAGGACCCACCTCCAGCACTGGGGATGCAATTCAGCATGAGATTTGGGTGGGGACAAATATCTAAACTATATCAATGCCTAAAAAACAAATAGTAAGAAAGAGATCGATGATTGCCTCCCATACAAATGTACGATCTCCTCCTGGGAGTTCTAGGTTTGTGCCACAGCTTCCTTGCCCACCTCCCCACCCCAAGCCCGTAACAAGTAGCCTCATTTTATTCCAGTAAAAGAACTTAGACCATCTGACATGAAATCCCCCATCTTTTCTCTTCTCCACTTCTGATTTTTTTCAGGGTGCTTCTATCCATCCTAGATCTACTTAATCAAAATCTTTGGGGATGGAATCCAGAAATCTGCTTTTTTAAAATGCTTCCAGTGATTCTTCTGTGCCTTAAAGTTTGAGCACTTCTGACCAACGCTATAGTAATAACCAATGGACTGGTTCCACTAACTTGGTTCTTCCTATTTCTGGCCATCATCCACATATCATGGTACTGTCTCATGTTAATAGTTTAATGCTGTCTTGTTTCAGTAGTTCCTCATTACTTAAGGAATAGATCTTGAGTTCCTTAGCACAATATCGAAAATATTTGTTCACTAAATGTTTCTTCCTATCCAGTCTGTCTCGCCCCCTGCTCCCTTATACCTGCTTTTTGGCAGTCACATAGGACTTCTATTTTCTGAAGTCAGTAGAAATTTATTTGTTGATTCACTGATTCAATAACTCTCTGTTGAGTCTCTGTTGTGATACAGACTCTGTGCTCAGCCATTGAGTTCATGACCAAGACATAGCCCCTTCCCTCACTGAGATTATAGCCATGACTCTGTTCAATTACTCCTCTTAGAAAACACCCTCCTCACTCCATTTCTGTCATTGAAAACAATAGGCAACTTTTATTGAGTGCTTACCATGGGCCAAGAAATGGGCCTAAGCCAGCCAGCCCTCTTTCCCTTGCTCCTTTCTTTTATTGACACACACACACACACACACACACACGTGCACATATAGACACATGTGTGTGTATAATTTTATTTAATCCTAGCTGAATGGTGTAGGTATTATTGTTAACCCCATATTATGGTGAAAGCAATGGAAATTTAGAGTCTTAGAGCTAGTGCGGGTGAACTGGATCTGCAAACCTGGTCTTTCTGACTCCTGTGCTCCATTGCTTCTTTAGGCCGCATTCAGACATTCTATCCATCCTTCATCCCCCATTCCCTACACCCCTTTACCTTATTGTTTCCATTGCCCTTTGTTTATTCAACAAACCTCCGACAACGTTTAAGTGCCTTCTTTATGTTGGGCTTAATTAGAACATTTTCCAGGCATGGGAGTTCTCTCTCTGCTTCTGGGCATGGGAGATCCTTAAGTATAGTGGACCACAGTGCATTCCTTGTACATTCAGGGCCCAGCACTGGTATTCTATCACAAGCACAGTGTCTGGGTCCTATCAATATTCAGTAATATTTAGTGAACAATCTCAGGGAAGTAGAACATTTTCAGTTAAAGTGTATTTTCTATGGTCTATGACTTAATGTATTTGCTCACCAAAATAATGGTGAAAATTGGAAAAATGTTTAGCCTGCTATACATTAAAGGCTGGCAAACTTTTTCCAAGGATCACTTCAACGGCAGCATTTGTATTTAAGTAGTGAATATACTAATTGCACATGCTTCTCAACTACTTCTTTATTAAAATCACTAGGAGAGTCTTTTTGTTTTGTTTTGTTTTGTTTTGAGACAGAGTCTCACTCTGTCATCCAGGCTGGACTACAGTGGTGCGATCTCGGCTCACTGCAACTCCCAGGTTCAGCTGATTCTCCTACCTCAGCCTCCCGAGTAGCTGGGACTACAGGTGTGTGCCACCACACCCGGCTAATTTTTTGTATTTTTAGTAGAGATGGGGTTTCACTGTGTTAGCCAAGATGGTCTTGATCTCCTGACCTCGTGATCTACCCGCCTCGGCCTCCCAAAGTGCTGGGATTATAGGCGTTAGGAGAGTCTTTTGAGAAAAATAGGTCTACTGTATGGAGCGGTCATATTTATAATAGTAGAAGGTTGAAAACACCCTATGCCTCCCTCAGGGAGAGAGTGGTTAAATGCATTATGCAGAATGTGTAAAAGAAATACTTTGTGGCAATGAAAAAAATACCCTTTACTCAGATTTTGTGTATCTGTGTGTGTATAGTAGATTCTCATTATTTGCAGTAAATATGTTCTATAAACTTGCCCCAAACACTGAATACTGAGCTTTAGTTCCTAGAGGAAATGCAGGATTAGGTTCCTTGGAGCTTCTGATCACCTTTTCATCAAATCATTTAATGAATAACTTTGTTTTATGTGTGTTTCTGTTTAGTGGTACCTTATTTAAATTACAGTTGTTCCTCAGTGTACTCAGAGAATTGGTTCCAAGACCTCTTGCAAATAGCGAAACCTGTACATACTCAAGTCCCGTAGTTGGCCCTGTGGAACCTGCATATACAAAATGTCAGCTTCTGTATTCTAGGATCCAGAGAATACTATATATTCCGTTTACGTTTGATTGAAAAAAAAAATCCACATATAAGTGGGCCAGTGAAGTTCAAACCCAAGTTGTTCAAGGGTGAGCTGTGTGTTGTTGGTTCATTAAAATTGAACTCTTGACCAATCGCACTATAACTCAAACATGAGTATTTTCTCCGTAAGACACATCACAGCCTTCTTGGGCTAAGGACACCAGAGAGTACTTCAGCACTATGCTTGGAGGTCATTTTAAACAGTGAAACCACCAACATAAAGCACAAAATTCCAAACAATGTGGCACTTAATCAAAATAAAACAAGAATGCAGACCATAGACCATCACCTTGTTCAACATCAGCTGGGAACATGTGTGTTCTGTTTCTCAAAATTTTCACTCCTCCATGGAGCATGGCAAATAATGATTTGGAGGTTACAAATAAATGTTCACAAGTAGATGAATTAGTACACTCAGAATCTGGGCATCATGAGGATCAGCTGTGTATCTGTACCTCCCTCTTCCACCCAATATTTGAGAGCAAATAGGAGACACATACCCTCTTCTCCTAAATGCATCATGTGTTTTCTAAGATCAAGAACTTTTTCTTACATAATCACAGTAAAGTTAATATATGTCAGGAAATCTCATGTTGATTCAATATCTAATCCAAAGCCCATATTCAAATTTTGTCAGCTCTCCCCATAGTGTCCTTTATTGCTATTTTCTTCCCGGTCCAGGATTCAATACAATTTTTTACATGTATTTTGTTGTCATAGCTCTTTGGTCTCCTTGAATCTGAAATAGTTTCTCAGCCCTTCTTTGTGTTAGTTAATCGTGACATTTTTGAAGATTACAGGCCAACATAGTAGAATGGGCTTTCATCTGAATTGGCAGAACCTTCCTCATGACATAAAATTCTATTTTGTTCTGTTTTATACAATTTTTTGGCTTCGTCTTGTGCATTTTCAGTGGAATACCACAGAAGTGCTGTTTTGTCCTTTTCAATGCATTGTGTCAGGAGGGGCATGATGTCAGTTTGCCCCCATATTGGTGGTGAGAGCTCTGACCTTTAGGTTAAGGTGATGCACACCATGTTTCTCTACCACAAACTTACCTTTTCCCCTTTACACATTATAAGTAAGTTATTTATGGAGTGGTACTTTAAAACAATTGAGTCTCATCACATTCTATTCACTGGTTTTAGCATCCATTAATGTTTTCTGTAAGGTATTTATAATTCTGATGGTTAATACTGATTGTCAACTTCATTGGATTGAAGGATGCAAAGTATGGATCCTGGGTGTGTCTGTGAGGGTGTTGCCAAAGGAGATTAACATTTGAGTCAGTGGGCTAGGAAAGGCAGATCCACCTTTAATCTGGGAAGGCACCAACTAATCAGCTGCCAGCATGGCTATAATATAAAGCAGGCAGAAAAATGTAAAAAGGCTAGACTGGCCTAGCCTCCCAGCCTACATCTATCTCCCATGCTGGATGCTTCCTGCTCTCAAACATCAGACTCCAAGTTCTACAGTTTTGGCACTCGTACTGGCTTTCCTGCTCCTCAGCTTGCACATGGCCTATTTTGGGACCTTGTGATCATGTGAGTTAATATTAATAAACTCCCCTTCATTCATATATATAGTATATATCATAGATATATACTATATATATCATATATATAATATATAAATATATATGATATATTATATATAAAGTATATATCATATATTAATATATATTATACATATGATATATATATATCCTATTAGTTCTGTCCCTCTAGAGAACCCTAATACAGTAATTGACATTCTTTTATAAGGAAGAGCTTTTCCTCTCCCAACTTTATGTATTCATTCAGTAATTTGTATTAATATCAAAAGGACTTTTGATTAAATAGATAGTAAATACCTAAATAAATAGAATTTTATTCAGTGAGTAGCAATTCATTACTATCATTTTTTTTTTTAATTTTGAACCTCTTATCTTCCCAGATTTGGCCACTGGGAGCCGTTTCCAGCTGCCTCCTATGTCCTTTTGATGTCTCCATGATTCTTAGACAGTCTCTGTATTTCCTGAGGGCATTGGAAATGCTCTGCATCTTGATGGGGCTAGGTTCTAAGGGTATACACCTGTATAAAAACCCATGGAAATGTGCATTATGATTTAGACATTTCATGTATATAAATTTTACCAGAAAGAGACTGTAAAAAACAGTGAATCCTAGTCAGGAGGGTACTTTTAAAATAATGGTGTGGGTGAGCAATTCTGAAATTACCTTCTATTAATTCTAGCTTGAGCAGAAGAGTAAATATATTGAAAATAATGGGAGTCAGATTTCTCACTGCTTGAGAAGGGAATTATAGATATAATTACAGATATGGAAAACAGAGAAGCAATAATAAACCCTGATTATTAGATTAGAATCCAAGGTATTGATATAAACTCATGGTTTTTTACATTGAAAATAGAGAGTGAGTGTGTGTGTGTGTGTGTGTGTGTGTGTGTGTGTGTGTGTGTGTGTCTGTCCCTTCCTAGCTCTGCCAGCTTTGAGGGCCTGGACACAATACAACAATAGCACTGAGCTACCCTAGTACTCACATCTTGGTTTCTAAATACCACACTCCATTAAAAGGAAGCAGAGCTCATTATAGAAAAGACTGAACTCATGGCCAGGGCAGGGAAAATAGAAGATTAGCCTGGAATATCTTGTTGAACTTGATGTACTTTTAAGATTTTTTAAATTTCTCTCTTCACAGTCCTTTCTGGAGGATTTAATTACATTCATTTTCTTCTTTAAACTGCTTACTAAAACTATAGAGAGCAAGACTGTGGAATCTCTGATAAACATAGATCTGGAAAGTGGGATATACCAATATCTAGCAGTAGCTTTGGAATAAACAATAATTGGATTGCCATTTTATCTTTTATTTATTTATTTATTCATTTTTATTTATTTTTTGAGAGATGGAGTCTCACTCTGTCGCCCAGGCTGGAGTACAGTGGTGCGATCTCAGCACACTGCAAGCTCTGCCTCCCGGGTTCACGCCATTCTCCTGCCTCAGCCTCCCAAGTAGCTGGGACTACAGGCACCTGCCACCATGCCTGGCTAATTTTTTGTATTTTTAGTAGAGAATGGGTTTCACCGTGTTAGCCAGGATAGTCTCAATCTTCTGACCTCGTGATCCGCCCATCTCGGCCTCCTAAAGTGCTGGGATTACAGGTGCCATTGTATCTTTTATTGTGTTCTCTTGCAAATATTAATCTTAATGTTTCCTGAAATGTGATAATATTTCCATTTCATTTTGATAAGAATGAATAATGGTTAAGCCCTCTTGTGTCTGCCCCAGTACCTTCTTCAGCACCTGTTTGGTGCTGGTGTCCAAGAGGAGTTCTCAGCCAGGGCCCCCAGCCACTGCTCCCTAACCCACCCATAGCAGCTTAGACTGTGGCCCCTTCTCACTGGGCAGGGAGGGAACTCTGGGCTGCGCTGAGGTTACGCTCAACCAAATTCCTCTTCACAGTACCCAGCTTGTGTCTCGCTCCATGTGTGAATGGCCGTGAAAAAGCCTGGATTCATGGGGTGGGGGCTGGAAGGTGGAATTAGTACCTTTTCAATTTTTTTAACGTTATTTTCAAATAAAAAGATAATAAGAAAAAAGAAAACAGTGGGCCAGGCACGGTGGCTCACGCCTGTAATCCCAGCACTTTGGGAGGCCGAGTTGGGCAGATCATGAAGTCAGGAGATCGACACCATCCTGGCTAACACGGTGAAACCCCATCTCTACTAAAAATACAAAAAATTAGCTGGGCGTGGTGGTGGGCACCTATAGTCCCAGCTACTTGGGAGGCTGAGGCGGGAGAATGGTGTGAACCCAGGAGGCAGAGCTTGCAGTGAGCCCAGATCGCGCCACTGCACTCCAGCCTGGAAGACAGAGCGGCACTCCGTCTCAAAAAAAAAAAACACACACAAAAGAAAACAGTGGCAAGACGTGAGCTCTAGAGCCAGACTGCCTGAATTCACATCCCAACTCTACTGCCTTATGACATTTCTCTGGACTGTTTTCTCATTTGTAAAATGGGAATAATATTAATGCTTACGTGGAGGATAAGGTTTTGTGGGGATTAGTGAGTTTCAATACACATAAAATTCTTAGCACAGTACATGACATATAGAAAACATTGCCTTAACTATTATAGCTATAAACGTCCATGTTAGTTTATTAAATAAATGCTTTACATGTATTGAAATGAGTATATTAAGGCTTGTGTATAAACTTCTTCTTGCCCTGCTGGAAGTTGCTATATATACTTAAAGGTGTAATAAATGTTTCAGAACACATTTTTCACTGCTGTTACATTTTACCAATGACTTTGCCCATCTTATTATGAAGTTTTTTGTTTTTTTTTAGATGGAGTCTTGCTCTGTCGCCCAGGCTGGAGTGCAGCAGTGCAATCTCGGCTCACTACAACCTCCGCCTACTGGGTTCAAGCGATTCTCCTGCCTCAGCCTCCCAAGTAGCAGGGATTACAGACTGGGATTACAGGCGCCCACCACCACACCCAGCTAATTTTTGTATTTTTAGTAGAGATGGGATTTCACCATGTTGGCCAGGCTGGTCTCGAACTCTTGACCTCAGGTGATCCACCTGCCTCAGCCTCCCAAAGTGCTGGGATTATAGGCGTGAGCCACCATGCCCAGACTATTATGAGGTTTTAATGCCTGTTCTCTGGGTTTAGCAGAAGGAACAAGTTATTTTTCTCCCAAACCAATATCTTTCTTTGTCCATTAGAACATGCTTTATACGGCATGTGGAGGGATGTGTGTGCCTGACAGTCCCTGACCAGCATCTTGTATCTTGTTGAGTTATTAATGATTTCTCTATGGTTATTTCTTTTCTGAAAATAAGTAATCACCATGGCAATGCTGTCACTTACTAATGATGCAAATAAGACTTTACGCATCTCTGCAAATCTACTTAAAAATAAAATAGCTTTAAAAAAATATTGCCCTCACATTTGGATCAGTTACTCATTCTATCTTGTTTTTTGTTTGTTTTTGTTGTTGTTGTTGTTTTCTGCCTTTAGTTTTGTCTGCTTTTGCTTTGTCAGAACATAGGGCCTATAGAGAGAAAGGGTAGGCCGGGCGCAGTGGCTCATGCCTGTAATCCCAACACTTTAGGAGGCCTAGGCAGGCAGATCACGAGGTCAAGAGTTCGAGAGCAGCCTGATCAACATGGTGAAACTCCATCTCCACTAAAAATACAAAAATTAGCCGGGCGTGGTGGCGCGCACCTGTAATCCCAGCTACTCAGGAGGCTCAAGCAGGAGAATGGCGTGAACCCGAGAGATGGAGGTTACAGTGACCCGAGAGCATGCCACTGCACTCCAGCCTGGGTGACAGAGGAAGACTCCGTCTCAAAAAAAAAAAAAAAAAAGAGAGAGAGAAGGAGGGAGGGAGAGAGGGAGGAAGGAAGGAAGGAAAGCAAGAAAGGGTAGAGTTTAGGACGGTTTGATTCTCTAGATTGTGTTACTCTCATTTTTCATTTGAAGAAATGGAGGCGCTCTGAGGCATATTTATTATACTGTAGTCTGGTCAACCAGAAAAACAACCACACAGAAACAAGGTGCCCCTGTCCTAACAGCTGCACCCACCTAAAGCCCAGATACCCACATGGCCAGCAGCAGCAGCCCCCGTGTGTCTCTGCAGCCACATTTGCCTCAGTTTCTCTCTGTAAAGTGGGTATAATGCCTCCCTCACTCATATCACAAGGGTAACTGAGACCTTGCCTGAGAGATGGCTTTGTGTGCAGGGATAGTGCTGGACAGTGCTAGGAGGATGTGATTGATCGTCATGCTCTGGACGCCACCATTCCTGAGATGAAAGTTGGGAAACCATTCTCAGGGAAAGGCAGCACCCTTCCCAGTCCAGGCAGCCCTCTTCACGTCCACATTGGATACTGGTTCCTATCCTCTGTTACCATTTGTGGATATAAATATCTATCTGTCAATATGCACAATTAGTGGAAGACATAGGTTGCCAAAAACCACATTTGTTTAGTATGAACGATAAACAGAACCTTTCGGAAAGTTGTCTATTCATTGGTTCTGGAAAGTTTTCCCTCTGTGTGCATGAAATTAAGAATTTGGAATTCACAGCAGCATGATAGAGCTTACAGGAAGCTGACGAGGCCCATGGTTGTTGTTTTGAAGGCTTGCAGCCTTAAAGGTGTGCAAAATTACAGAGGACAAGAAGCCATTTTCACAACTGGATTTGCAGCATCAATTATTCACCATCTGTTTACTGAGAGCCTGGTATGTGCCCAGCACCGGTGATGGCTCCTGCCTTAGCACCGAGTGCAGCTGAGGAGAGAAAAACAACACCCAAGAAACAGTTTCAGAACATTTACTGCTCTCTTGACTAGGAATACAAAAAGAAGTTAAAAACAAAACCCACTCACACACATAGAGAAATGAGGGTCGGCCATCGTGGGCAGGAAGGGGATTTCAGAAAGCCTTTAGATGAGTTATATTTTGCTTTTACATAAAAAAACAAAGTCTGTCGTATGTCTAGCCGGCTAGTGCTGCTGCTGAAGAAGCTGAACATCGTCCCGGAGGGCAGCAGAACCCTCCGCATCGCACACAGGCAGTTTCCAGCCAGGTGTGTGCCAGTTGCTGGGTATATGCCTGTTTGCTCTGAGCCCTGGCACCCCCCTCCAGCTGACAGCTGCTTTGTTGAAACTGCTGTTAATGCTGAAGAGGGAGCAAAAAGAAAGAAGGGCATCGTGAGGTGCCCTGCCTCTGCACGTTGGGGCATGGAGTGGTTCTTTCTGAGGAGCCAGGCCCTTAATTCCTGATGCGCTTTTCTAAATGGTCACAGTAACATACTTCCGGTTAATTCCTGATGCGCTTCTATAAATGGCCACAGTAACATACTTCCGGTTAATTCCTGATGCGCTTCTCTAAATGGTCACAGTAACATACTTCCGGTTAATTCCTGATGCGCTTTTCTAAATGGTCACAGTAACATACTTCCGGTTAATTCCTGATGCGCTTCTATAAATGGTCACAGTAACATACTTCCGGTTAATTCCTGATGCGCTTCTATAAATGGTCACAGTAACATACTTCCGGTTAATTCCTGATGCGCTTCTATAAATGGTCACAGTAACATACTTCCGGTTAATTCCTGACGCGCTTCTATAAATGGTCACAGTAACATACTTCTGGTTAATTCCTGATGCGCTTTTCTAAATGGTCACAGTAACATACTTCCGGTTAATTCCTGATGCGCTTCTATAAATGGTCATAGTAACATACTTCCGGTTAATTCCTGATGCGCTTTTCTTTTTTTTTTTTTTTTATAATTCTTTTTTTTTATTATTATACTTTAAGTTTTAGGGTACATGTGCACATTGTGCAGGTTAGTTACATATGCATACATGCGCCATGCTGGTGCGCTGCACCCACCAACTCGTCACCTAGCATTAGGTATATCTCCCAATGCTATCCCTCCCCCCTCCCCCCCCGATGCGCTTTTCTAAATGGTCACAGTAACATACTTCCGGTGAATTCCTGATGCGCTTCTATAAATGGTCACAGTAACATACTTCCGGTTAATTCCTGATGCGCTTCTATAAATGGTCACAGTAACATACTTCCGGTTAATTCCCGATGCGCTTCTATAGATGGTCACAGTAACATACTTCTGGTTAATTCCTGATGCGCTTCTATAAATGGTCACAGTAACATACTTCCGGTTAATTCCTGATGCGCTTTTCTAAATGGTCACAGTAACATACTTCCTGTTAATTCCTGATGCGCTTTTCTAAATGGTCACAGTAACATACTTCCGGTGAATTCCTGAAGCGCTTCTATAGATGGTCACAGTAACATACTTCCGGTTAATTCCTGATGCGCTTCTATAGATGGTCACAGTAACATACTTGCGGATAATTCCTGACGCGCTTCTATAGATGGTCACAGTAACATACTTCCGGTTAATTCCTGGCGCGCTTCTATAGATGGTCACAGTAACATACTTCCGGTTAATTCCTGACGCGCTTCTATAGATGGTCACAGTAACATACTTCCGGTTAATTCCTGACGCGCTTCTATAGATGGTCACAGTAACATACTTCCGGTTAATTCCTGATGCACTTCTCTAAATGGTCACAGTAACATACTTCCGGTTAATTCCTGATGCGCTTCTCTAAATGGTCACAGTAACATACTTCCGGTTTGGCAACAGAACTGGATGCCAACATCATGACTACAAATAATGACTTACCTATGTTCAGTACTTATGGACCCACGGTGGCTATGCTGAATACTTTGCATGTATTTCCTAGAATCTTTACAATAACACCATAAAGAAAGTACAAAGAGTGTCCCATTTTGCAGATGAGGGAACTGACATTTAGAGAATTTAGACATCTGTCCTATGGTACACAACTATCAGGTGGCCCATACGAAATTGCTTTTTTAGGTATCAAAAGCCAGTCACTTATTAAAAATTTCGTGTAGTTCATGCTGACAATTTCTGGCAGAGCCATTGCTACGAGATAACTCTTAAGTTTGTGTGTATGTACTCATGTAAAACTCTCCATGGCTCCATGGCTGGGCTAACTTTTAGTCAGATTTCACCAAATTAAAAAGATGATCTTCTACAAAGTTAAAAAATTTTTGTTTGCACTTTCAGCAAAATAGCTCTTTATGTTAAACTCTGAGACATGGAATACTAAAGTTTATGATATCATTGTGGTTGCAACAGTGTTCAGCTTGCAGGTTCCATGATGGTTGATTTTTGACTGCTTGAGTGTGTTTCCCTGCAGGCCTGCAGGGTGAGCTGTGAAGCTCACATAGAGACATTTGAGTTGTATTAAAATGGGTTAGCCAAGGCCTAATGGGCTGTAAAAAATAATGTGCTGTGGCGGTGTATCTGATGATTTCCAGCCCTCATTCTTTCATCATTAGACCAGTGACACCCTCTAAACAAACATCTTACCAGTCAATGGATAAGTGGTCCCTGTGTCCAATACATAATTCTCATGCTTAAAATTAAAAAGTAATTGTAAAAACAAAATGGTCACTATGCCTAATATATCACTGTTCTTCCTTAGCAATTAGAACCTCTAAAATGAGTGAAATTAGAATAAAGAAGAACATTTCTATCTTGTTTGCATGAGCAGATAGGTCTTGGACCTCTGGAAGTTCAGCTCAGTCCACCAGTGTTTATTGAGCACCTGCAGCCAGGTGAGAGGCATTCTGCAGAATTTGTGGAAGAATCATACATGCTTAAGTGTTCTCTGCTGTGCCTCAGTCTCCCTATTTATACAATGAATAAAGACGGCTCTGCTTCCAAGAGATTTCATTTGTATGGCAGCTTAAAATCTTCCAGAGAAACATGGCTGCCATTTACATTACTAATAAATAAAATTGTTCCCTAACAGAAACCAGCTCACTCAACCTGCCTATATTTACAATTAGAGTGGTTTGTTTGTTTAACAGATCCTTAAGCCTTACTTCCAGGTACTGTTCTAAGCATTTTATGTATTTTTTAAAAACCTATTACATAGATATTGTTACTATTCCCATTTTACAGATGAGGAAACTGAGACCTAGAAAGGTTAGATAACAGGCCTAAGGCCACAGGACTCTGAAAGTAAGTGAGGAAGCCAGGTTAAACCCAGGCAGTCTGGTTCATATCGTTCCTGAATGTGATAACCCTGCAGTCTGTTCCATCCCGGGCACAGGCAAGTGGCTATTCTCACTGGGGAAGTCTGTTTTGCAAGGGTCCTTCTTTGTGTGCCTGAATGTGATGCATTTTGCACTTATTTCCTGAGAAAACTACTGCTGTTTCTTAAAGGTTCGATGGCTTTTTTATCCAATTTGTGATGGAATTCAAAAACAGAAGGAAGGATTTTTCCAGGAGGTATCTCTGTTTCTGTAATGGAATAGCCATTAGTTCCAGTTTCTCCCCTTAGCTAGCTCCCCCCGACATTCTCTCTCTCTTTCTCTCTCTGACACACACACACACACACACACACACACACACACTCCTTGAGTGTTCGGATGAGGACCCTGCGGGCCCTGAGTTCCTGCCTGACAGCATAAGAAGTTGGCGTAGAGTCAGCCCCTTCCCACTGCCTGTCAGAATTCTACACTCTTCCTTTTAGTTTTATAAACCCATTCATCAAATGTGTATGATTAAAAAAAGCAGAATTACTAGATTCCCTTAAAGAATTGGATAATTTTTGCAACATCATCATTTCTTCCCCACCCCAGGACCCCACCATCAGAACAAACAAGCAGACCTTTTAGTTTGACTTTTCAACACTCAGCCATATTTGCAAGTAATGATTACTCTGGTTAGGAATTTCATATATTTTAAATGTGGTTTCAAAGGTCTTTTTAAAATTAATTCCTCCTCCCAGCCTTCCTCTTTCTTTTTCTCTCCCCTCTTCCCTCTCTCCTTCCCGTGTGTGCCTGTGCATGTGTGTATGTTTATATATTTTAAATGTATTATTTGAAGACAGGCCATGTTAGATTTTGTCAGTGGCACATTTCCTTGATGGCTACTTTATCAGCATGTTTTTTTTAACCTTCCATAGATACGCATCTGCCCCCAAATAGCGTTTAATGAAGAGGTCTTCGAAATAAATCTCTGAAAACAAAAGCTACTTTATTCATCATCTGCATGGAGAGCAGCCATGGAAACTCATCTGTGAAATGCATAATTAGAAACCAGAGGCCTATGTTTGTGCATTTGCCAGAGAGTGGGGAGATATCGATGGTGTTAATAAAATCCTGATTTTCAGTTCCTTCTTCTCTGATCAGAATAAGAATTAGATTACATAGAAACTAAATTACAAGAGGCAGCATAGAGAAGAAAAATGCATTATTTTTCTTACTGTAATATCCTTCTTCCCATATTCTTTTTCGTATCAAAACATGGTGCTAAAGGTCTTTAAGATTCATATATATAAGCTATATATGAAAAGAAAGCAGAATTATGTGGGGAAAACAAATATTTACTTTTCTGTAGACTAAAAATCTTCATATTTCTATTTTGCTGGTTTTTATTTTAAAATATTTAATTGA
This sequence comes from Pan paniscus, assembly GCF_029289425.2. Lineage (NCBI taxonomy): Eukaryota > Metazoa > Chordata > Mammalia > Primates > Hominidae > Pan > Pan paniscus. Next base: position 20,215,670 of record NC_073254.2, read on the forward strand.
CAAAAATTTATATATTCAAGGTATGCAATGTGATGATGCGATGTCTGCATACCTTGTGTAATGATTACTACAATCAAATTAATTAACATGTCCATCACCACTCAGTTATCATTTTTTGTGTGTGTGTGTAAGTGTATGTATAGTAAGGACAACTGAAGTCTGCTTTCATCAAATTTCAAGTAAACAATACAATATTATTAACTATAGTAACCATACTGTGTATTAGATGCCCAGAATTTATTAATCTTATAACTAGAAGTTTGTGCCCTTTGACCAACACCTCCCCATTCCCCCACCCCCAGCCCCTGGCAACCACCTTTCTACTCTTTGCTTCAGTTAGTTCAACTTTTTAAAGATTTCTCATGTAAGTGAGATCACGTACTATTTGTCTTTATATGTCTGGCCTATTTCACTGAGCATAATGTCTTCCAAGTTCATCTATGTTGTTACAAATGGCAGGATTTCCTTCCTTTTGTGGCTGAATAATAGTCTAATATATTATATATAATATCCCATTATATATAATATTCAAATATAATCCATTATATATGGAATTCACACACACATATATATACTTATATTTACATATAAACACTTATATACACATATATATGTCAATTTCTTTATTCATTTATCAATGACACCTAGGCTGTTTCCACATATTAGCTAGTATAACTAATGCTGCAATGAACATGGGGTACAGATCTCTCTTCTAAATACTGATTTCATTTTCTTTGAATATATGCCTAGAAATTAGATTGCTAGATCATATGGTAGTTCTGTTTTCAATTTATGGATTTATGGAGGAACCAGCATACTATTTTCCATAATGATTTTTTTTCAGGTAGTTTATTATTAGTATATAGAAACACAACTGATATTTGTTGATTTTTATATCCTGCAACTATACTAAATTTGTCTATTAGTTCTAACAGATTTTTGGTGACATCTTTAGAGTTTTCTATATGTGAGCTCATATTATCTTCAAACAGACAATTTATCTTCCTGCCATATTTGGATACCTTTGACTTCTTTTTCCTGCTTAATTGCTCTGGCTAGCACCTCTAGTATTATGTTGAATAGAAGTGGCAAGAGTAGGCATCTGTATCTTTTCCTTAATCTTGGAGGAAAAGCTTTCAGCTTTTCAACTTTGAGTGTGATGTTTACTGTGGGCTTGTCATATATGGTTTTTATTGTGTCTAATTTATTGATTGTATTTATCATGAAAGGGTTGCATGTTGTCAAATCCTTTTTCTACCTCTTTTGAGATGATTGCATGATTTTTATCTGCATTCTGTTAATGTGGTGAATCACATTTATTGATTTGTGTATGTTCAACCATCCTTGTATCCCAGGGAGAAATTCCACTTGATCATGGTGTATGGTCTTTTTAATGTGCAACTGAATTTAGTGTACTAGTATTTTGCTGAGGATTTTTGCATCCATGTTCATTAGAAATATTTGTCTGTACTTTTCTTTCTTTCTTTCTTTCTTTTGTAGTACCCTTGCCTAATTTAGGAATGAGATAATGCTTGTCTCATAAAATGAGTTTGGAAGTGCTCCTTCCTCTTTAAATTTTTGGGATAGTTTGAGAAGGGTTGTTGTTAATTCTTCCTTAAATTCTTGGTAGCCATGTTTTTGTTTTAAAGACTGTTGACACTTAGGATTGGCTTTTTGGTGTACTGAAGTCCTTGTAATCCTGATATGCTAAACCACATTACTTAGAAGACTGATTATAATATACTCTCTATAAACTACCAAGGTTGAGGAATGGGATTATCAAAATGTGTGGCTAATGAAAGCTATATGACTTAGTAATATGAATAATCTCCCGATAAGAGAACTAAATGCTTTTATTATAAAAACTGTAGCAGTATTTAGTCTGTACATTAATATCTGGCAACCCTTAAAGATGTACTGTCACTTACTGGGTTGCTCTTTGACCTTTGTCAGTTCATTTAACCTTTTTGGGCCTGATTTTCTTCATCTATAAAATGGAAACAAAATCATTTCTCCTTCATAAAGGTGGTATTAAGGAATATGTAAAACAATAAATGTCAAAATATCCTATACATATGTGAGATTATTTTTTATTATCTTGCTATGGTCGAAGTGTTAGAGTCACAGTTCATAGAATTTCAGATTAATAGAATCATAACAACAGGATTTATTTTAATTGAGATTTTAGGTTAGTGAGGAAAAGGTGGGATCATAAGCTAATAGACATCTATACATGAAATAGTGTTTTCAAAAATGTAAGGTTTGCAAATAATTGATTTGGCTTAGAAAATCCACATTGCTCAACCCGTAATTACAAGTTTTCATTCATCTTGCTTTAGAAGCCATCTTTCCACCACAGCATATTTCATGCTGTGTTTCTGGCAAAGTTTTCATGACTCAATTTGGAGACATAGATTTTCTTACTTGAAGATTCACACAGCCCATTAGTATTTTAAAGATTCTGAGAGTCTTATGAAAGAAACCTGAAACGAATATTTCCCTAACTTACTTGACATGAAAAATCCTTTTAAAGAGAGCATCTGTTAACATTCTTTGGGTCTAATATCCCATACTACCTCAAGTTCATGGGCTCCGGGGGTGGACAGCCCTCGTTCAGATCTCCATTGTGTGACCTTGGGATCATAACTCTCTAAACCTCAACACTCTCATCTGTAAAAGGGGGACAATGATATTTATCTCATAAGGTTGTTAAATAAGGTAATATATCTTTTAATATGTGTTGTTTAATGGGATAGTGTATGTAAATTATGAAACAACATATTTTAAGATAGGTAAAACCCTGACTGTGGTGGGAATGGGAGGTGGGAGAAGGCTGGAATCACTCATGGGCTAGTGGTCCTTTCTGGCCTTTAACTCCCCAATGAAGGTGACAGCTAGGCCTCTTCATAATCGAGTTTCCCCTTACTGTAAAGCATGGGTCCTTGTTCTACCCCAAGGCAGCCGTATTCCCTCCTCTTCTTAGTATCTGAACTTAGGGTCACCTATTCAAATGTGCACATGGGCCAAGCAGGGGATGCAAACATGTTAAGGGGCCCAGGGTGAAGGGCGGGGGAAGTGGTGTGGGCGTGGGCAGCAGGGCATTGCCAGCCTCTTCTCCTCGGGACCACGCTGTGGCCTCCTGGAAGCCCAAGGCCAATCTGCCTTGACTTTTATTTTTTAAAAGATAAGTTAGAAATCTGGAAGGTGTTAACTTTCCTGATTTTTCTGTAGACAAATTGTTCAGATTAAAACACAAAGCAGCACACTGTTTGGCCCATAAGCTGTTGGTTTTGCAGTGTCTGCATATAAAAGCAAAGTCCTAGGGACATCTGCTAATGGGCTCCTGGTGGCTGCCCTCTCCCTCCCCTGCCAGCTTGCTCACCTTTTCGCTTTTCTTTGACCTCTGCCCTTTTCCCTTGCTAAGAAGAAAGAAAACCCATGTCTTCTGTTCAACCAATGGGTTCCACTGGTTCTGCCTACTGGGCCTCTGTTTCCATCATAGGACTCTTTCTCCAAGTGCTTCCTAACCAGTAATCACCGTTTATTTGATTGTCCACCAGGCTCCAGACTTGCTAGGTTCTTTCGCGTGCAGTTCTTTGTGGGGATCCAACTGCCTCATCTGTGATCCCCAGGCAACCTGGCATTACAGCCTTCAGTTCTGTTTTTCATCCTAAGGCCACGCCTGCCTGTCTTTCTACACCTTTGTCTATATTCACATCATCGCCATAGGCAATCAGCTCTTTGGGGCCATTTTTGAGGAATTAATACTGTATGAGAGGGAGCCATTCCTGATAGTCTTTCTTGACAGTTTTAGGTTAGTCTTTACTATGTTGCTAATTCAGACTTAAAGAGACAACTGGCCCTCCATGTCCCAGCTCCACAGTGATGGGTGTGTTTCTCAGCTTCTCAAGGAACTGCATCTCTGATACCTTTATAATCCCAAGGCCTGTCACACAGCCTGGTCCGTAGGGAGGGGGTGGTAAAAAGCCAAGAGCTAGAGCCCGCTCCCCCTGTCCTAGGTCCCCCAGCCCCAGTTCGGCTGCTTCCTAACTTAACCCTGGGCAAGTTTCTTAGCCTTACTGTGCCTCAGTCTCCTCAGCTCTGATGAGGGGTTGGTGTGAGGATTAACAGAAAGCCCCAAGACAGCACTTGGCAGGTAGCTAGAGCTGCATAAATATTGACCCTCAGTGGTAAAATTAGTATTCATGTGGCAGGATTGCAGTACATGCTTATCAGAGGACAGAGCTCAGAAAACTAGTTTGTCTTTGGCAGTAATCTTCTCTTGAACAATGTAAGAATCATCTTTTATTTTGAAGACAGCAAGACCCCTGTAGCTTCGCTTTGGCAGTACCATGTTTTTCAGAGCCTGCTCGATTTGTACACTGAGTGCGGCTACCTCTGCAGATGTGCTGTAATGCAGCAGGCTCACTGCAGTGATTCCTTAAGTGTTAGACGAAGCACATTGCAACCTGCCATATCTGGGAACACCAGTGGTATCCTGCTAAGAGTCTGGTTGCTGAGATTGGACAGAGATAAGCAGCAAAATGCTTTATGAAAATAAGTGCTGAATATATAACCTTTTGGTAAATCATTTCCAAGTAGATATTTTATTTTTCTCTATTTTATGGATAAGTATGTGTCAACTAGCTGTTTGTGCATAGATGCAGAGCACATTAAAAAATAGAATATTCCATACATATAAATGAGCTGCTATATCCTAGTGATTAGAAGCATAAACTTGGATGCCAAGCAGAGAGCGTTTCCATCCGCAGCCCCACCCTGCATAGCTATGAGACTGCACAGTCACTTAACTGCAAGTTACGGTTTCTCCATCTATAAATTGGGAAACCAATATAGTACTTCACTCCTAAGGCAGTTTTTGAAGATTAAATATCAAAATGTATGTAAGGTTCTCAGTTCAGTACCTGACATACTCTAAGTGCTCAGTAATGTTAGATAATGTATTTAAAGTTGGTGGTGCTACTGGACTGGATCTCAGTGCAGGCAAATGTGATAGTGAAGAATGATGCATAGATGACCAGTGGCCTTTTATAGAGCGAGATAAACACATTGCATGAGGCTGGAGCAGTGCTTTCCCCATGCGCCGTATGTGTCCAAGTTCTCTATGGAGCTTTCAGAGGAGACTGATGCCCAGCACTATTCCTGGGGATGTAGATTCACTTGCATTGAGTCTCAGGCACCCAGCCAGCCCGGCTGAGAGCCCTTCAGCTCCGGCACAGTGCTCCACAGTTACTGGGGTCATAGCTACCAGCTGTACCGTGGTGTCATCTAGCACAGAGGTGTTCGTTGTTTGATGAGGGACAGGCTGGGAATGTGAGCATTCATTCAGATCCATCCCCATCTCTGAGAAAAATATTCCCAGCATAGCATCTGTTGATATGGATTTGAGTAGGAAATGGGCCTCATGCACTATTCACATTCATCTTTTACCCCTCAATCCCATATGTGCAGTCCTCATCCCAGTAGACTTTATACTAGTCAGTGGAAGTACAGCCATGTACATTGTACTGAAGCTGGCCAGCACTTCAATTTTTTGAGGGAAGAGATATTTTGCTCCATTTTTGCATTTGGCCTATCATGTCTTATGTTATAAACATTTTTAGGCCTTTCCATTCTCTAAATTTCAAACTCCTCTTAAAGAATACCTACATCTTACTTATTTTAAATTTCCTAACAGCTCATTGCTTTGCACATTGTAAGCTTAGAGTGAAATTCCTGGAAAATGGATTAACCATGAGAAATTACTAAGCAGTCATGGAGATGAGCTGTGAAAATGTATTCTGGTGATATGGTATAATTTATGCATATCAATCCCATATAAAAAACACACAGATCGAAGAAAATAAGTATGAGTGCAACATTACACTTTCACAATCAACCCAGACTTCTGTTTATTGGACCTTTGGGAATGGATGAGGGAATCTTTTGGTGTTAATGCCATTGAATCTTGGATAAGAAAACCCTACCATTTCATCTTTTTTGACAAAGTTCTAAATTAATTTCCTGGAACTTAGAGAAAAGAATACCATACTTAAATGAAGTTTAGGTATCTGAAAGTCACACTAAGGCCAAGTAACAGCAGGAACAAGGGAAAACACTAGAACCAAGTGGTCCGAGACAAGGTGGTCAGCTTTCTGTATCTGAGAGTTGATTGAATATGAGAAGAAATCTTATGTCCCCTCCGCAACTTACATCAGCTTCTCTGAGCACAGCTGTGACCACTCTGTTGGATTCTGTGGGGAAGATCACAGAAACACAAGACGTGACTTCTGCTCTCACGAGGTTTGCCTCTGGCCTGAACGCCTCCTCGAGATATGGGCAATCCAGGTGCCTGCCGGCATGTCCACTCGGATGACCTGTTGTGTTTCACATTCGACATAAACCTCATTCATCTATACCATGGCATGTGGAGCTTGAAGGAACCTCAGCTTTATCTCCCAGGGTTTGCTGATGGAAATGCTGACCCATTTCTTCTCGCCCCGAGGATCCTTTCCCTTCCCACTCCTGCCATTATACAATCATCAACTCACATAGCCCCTCACTCTATGATCCTCCCAACAGATCATGATTGCGCTTTGGATTCCCATAGTACTGTGTTTGTACTTCATTCCTTAAATTAGTGTAACCAATGTTTAAATTAAATATTTAAATTAATTTAACCCATACTTACTTCCCCATCACTTTGTAAATTTCTTGTGGAAAAAGAGTATCTTACTAATCACGTGTGCCTTTCATGTTTCTTCGCACATAGCTTTCTATACATATTTGTTGAATTAATGAGTGAAGAGAAAAGGAAGACTGTCTAAGTTGGGTCAATTGATGCCAAAGTGTTTGCAGACAATACATTTTGTAGATGCTCATATTTTTATATCACTGCTCTAGCCTTTTAAAATATGCCGTATTTGGCCGGGCATGGTGGCTCACGCCTGTAATCCCAGCACTTTGGGAGGCCAAGGTGGGAAGACTGCTTGAGCTCAGGAGTTTGAGACCAGCCTGGGCAACATGGGAAAACTCCATCTCTACAAAAAAATACAAAAATTAGCCACACATAGTGGTGTATGCTTTTAGTCCCAGCTACTTGGGAGGCTGAGGTCAGGGAATCACTTGAGCCCAGGAGGTTGAGGCTACAGTGAGCCGTGATCACACCACTATACTCCAGCCTGTGTGACAGAGCGAGACCTTGTCTCCAAAAAAAAAAACAGAAAAGAAAAACAAAACAACAACAAGAAAAAACAAATCTGCCATATTTACTTTGACTGGTTCAAATCTTTAAGAGACACAGCCTCTACTATCACTTGTAATATTTTAAATCCCTTGAAAACAGTGGTGTGATCTTACAGTAGAAAATTCACCAACCTGCCAACCCTGAAATAGACTGAGCCTCTACCCCAGACTCTTTCTTTGTTTATTGGATTTACCTAGTGCCTTTGCTTTAGAGCTGAGAGGACATATGCTAGGCACCTGGAGAGATCCTGTATTTCAAAACAACCGATAGCCAATAAGAATGGGGAAGGCAGCAGACACTGTCTCTGATGTTGACATACCCTGCTTTGTCTCCCCTCGCTTTCCCTTAGGAAAGAAATGTTTCATATTCACAGCACAGTCAGTACTCCTTGCCTGCCACGAGGCCCAGAGCGAGAAAAGCTCAGAAAGGAGGACCTAGCAGGTACCCAGGCCTCTTGAAGTCACAGCTGGTGGCATGAGGGACCAACCATCCATCATACTGGGCCACACAGCGCCTGGTCACAACCTGCTTGCGGCCCAGCCTCTTAAGGCGATCGGCACTTCTTCTCTCTCTGCCTCATCTCACAAATCTTCCCTCTGGCCCTCACCCTCCTCCCATCTCTGCTTTCTGCCTTATCTCCTTGTCACAGTACTAGAAAGGGTGAGCCGACCAAAGCCGTCCTGAGCAATGCCGTGCTTCTGGTTCATTAGCAGCACACAGAACAAGTGAGGAGGGGTGGACAGAACAGACGGGATCCTGCCGACCGTGAGTGAGTAACAGGCGTATCCATGCAAGGTTTTCCAGCTCACGCGAAGCCGTGTCTCTTGGAAGGTTACCCCTATGGCTCCTCCATGAAGGAACTGCACCTCCCGCCCCCCGGCCTCTGCTGGCGCCTTTCCAAACACAGAGGTGCACGGCCGCACCCAGTAAACAGTTATCTTCACAGTGCAGGGGCAAAGTGATACCTGTAAGAGAAGGTGCAGCAAAAGAACATGTTGCAGAGAAACGCCTCCAACTGAAATGATGAGCCAGTGGGCGTCTTTTTATGCCCATCGTCTTCCACCTCCCTCTCCACAAAAATAAATAAATTAAAGAAATTCAGCACCTGTGGACAACTCTGCCAAAAGGAAGTTACCTCCTGTGTGGTTTGTCACATTCAGGTTCTTCACACTTTCCGTGGGAACAAAGGCTGTCTCCATATTACCTGTCAAGTGAGGACAATGGTGAGGCTCCGCAAACCACTTTGAATCCTTGGGTTATTTGGGGAGGAAGTTATTGAAAAAAATAGCCCATAGGAAAATGTTTGATTCCATTTTATTCAGGCTCAGGCTGAATTTTTTATGGCATTTCGGGGCAGTGGAGAAGCCATGGGGACAGGAAGATGGTCGGAGAGTCCTGTGCCAGTCAGAATGTAGGGCTGTGTTTTCTGGCTCATTACTATTGTTCAAACACAACTAATGATGGCCCCACAGGGTAGCAGGTGGCTGAACACACAGCAGCTAAATCCCTGGCTAAGGGTCTGTGGAAGGAGTGTTTCCACGTGGCAGGCATGGGGACAGGCCCCTCCAGTCCTGTTCCATACTCCTTCACCCTTCCTGACATTCATTCCCAGGTCCCTCACCTAGTTTGGAGTTCTCTTCTGACATCGCTGAGTATTTTTTGGGTGGAAGGGAAAGAAATTTGAGGGCATGCAGGCCTAGGATCTTTTCTTTGCAGGGATGGAGATCCTTCAGTGTAGGGCATAGTACTTGGAGAGTGTTTTCTTGTTGAGTATCACAAGAGGAGAGGGAGCTGGTACCTTTGAAGTTTCCCTCAATGAGCAGAGGATTCGTGCCTGAAGCACCTTTGTTATTCCCTGAGCAACTTATCAACACCCTTGTTCCTTCAGTTCTTTGTTTAAATTTATGTTGTGAATTGGTTTTTCTGGGTTTTCTTTCTGTACTTTATTAGAATCTGGTGCGATAACAGGGATAAAGACCACAGACTTCTTGATAAATTTGTTTCTCCCTTCCTTCTTTGCCGCATCAGTGACGTCGAGGCAGGAGACAGAAACCATGCCATTTGTTTGGTTTTTAATACAGAGAATTTAAACTAAAGAAATGTTAGCCTTTGAGGGAGGTAATTAAGAAGTCAAGAGGAGAACGTGGAGGTATCATGGAGGTAGATGGCAGAAAGCAGCTCCCCACCCTGGGGCTGAGGGAACAATCGAAGAGGCTGGAATTAATGAAACTTAAAACCTCAGTGGAGGGTCCTTCAGAGCTAAGGCCCAGACCCCTGAAGAGGAGGACAAGCCAAGCAGGTGTCTCTGAGCTCAGAGGAGGGACCCGTGGGGCTGGGACCCACCTCCAAGGAGAGGGGCTGTGCTGGCATCTCTGAGGAGGGGTTCGATGAGGCCGATGCTGTGATGTTGGGAAAACTGTGATGTGTATGAAGCCTCTGCTCCTGGTTGCCAGTGTGTAGGAGCCGTGTTGCTGAGCCCCTGACAGAAACAGAAAGCTGGCAGAATGGAGCCAGCCCCTTCTCCTCTGTCCGGCCGGCAGCCTTCCTCCAGGGCCAACTGGAGGAGCCTCCTGGGGAGCTGCAGGCCTAGCTGAAGGGCAGTTTGCAGAGTCCAACCCAGTCTCCCACCGCAGAGTGCAGGAAGGGGGTTTGGAGCTGAGAGGCCACAGCTTAATTACTGCTTTGTTAGCCCAAGAGCAAAGCCGAAGGTCTTTTCTGTCTTGTAGCTTTGAGCCCTGCACTTTTTCTTCTTGTTTCTTCCTCTCTAGCTCTGAGTTTGACCCTTTAGCTCTTCAGAGAAAAAGTCTAAAAGACCCTCAGCATTTCCAAGTGTCCATTTTATAATCCCTTCATACCTCGTGCCTAGGAGGTCTACCCCTTAATCCTTTGATGTGTACCTAAGGGGAAATGACGCCTCAGCTGAACCGCCAATCATGTGCTCTTTCTGATAGGTTTTCGCTTCTGTCGGCATTCTCTGATGGCCCTTCTCCCCATTTCCTGTGTCCCTGGTACCACAGCCAGATCAAGGCTGGTGAAACCAGAAATCATGAAAGAGAGCCACAGACTTTCTCATTCAAGTCCGCAAATGTTGGTTATTTCCACTGTGCGCCAGGCACTATGGTTAATAGAACGAGGGAGAAAATGTGATCCCTGCCCCTAACACTTGCCACCAAGTGACACAAACAGAAATGTAAACACTTCCCCAGGTTACAGACTGGGATGGTCATTGCCACAGCTTGAGGAGGTGGGAGAAGCAGATGGATCTGAACTAAACTGTGGTTGGCCATGAATGGAAGAGCAGTAAAATAGTAAACATGTATATGTTTACGATACACTTACCAACACTGACACCTTTAATCCCCCCTGGCAACACCATGACAGACGACTGGAATCATCTCTCTTTTTGTAGATGGGAGATTGGGCGATTAAGGAAACACCCAAGGTCACAAAAACTAGCAAGTAGCAGGGCTGAGTTGTAGCGGCTGAGTGACCTCCCCCTTAGACCTCATTTGAAGATGAGATAAAGTAACAGTGCCTGGCAAGAGAAAGGGGGTAGTTAATTATACCTTACCTAGTATGGAGTTTTGTAATTTATAAGGGTTTTAAATATGTTACCCCATTTAATTTTCGTAATAATTCAATGAGGTAAGGATATTAGTCTTATTCTATAGGAGTCTACTGAAGCTAAAATAGGAATAGAGATGCCCTAGGAGACAGGAGAGGTGCCGCCACCGTTATACATTCAGCATATTCAGGGAGGCCATCAGGAAGAGGTGATGCTTTGTTGGTGTGCTGTGATTGATGGCTGAACAGGAGATTTGGGAGTCACATGCACCTCTGCTTCGATCCCAGCTCTCCTCTCGCTCATTAACCGTGCACCCCTGAGTGCAGTTGCTTCTGCACCCCCTTTCCCCGTCCACAAAATCTGGGCAACACCATCTGCCTTGCTCCATTGTGAGAATGGGCAAGTGAAAGTTGAAAACCTTTCTGTCATATGTAGGTACCAGCATATGTGATAGTTTCTGGAGAAAGAAGACATCCCTAAATTTGGTTTCCTGACTAGTGCTGTGTATGGAACCATTATTCATTTTGCATAAGGGAAATTAATCATTAAAGGGCTTACAATTTTAGCTCTTAATTGATGATTTTGCTTGTTCATAGCCTCAGCGACATTGCATAGGATTTATTTGATGGAACACTAAAAAGCTACTTTTCCAGATTCCAAATAGTTAATATTCTTAAACCAGCAGGAAGCCCACGGTCATTTTGAGAAACAGGAATAGTGATTTGGGTGGAGGTGAGATGTGAGATACCCTGCAAGTCGGATGTGAATGCCCCTGCCAGGTTCTCTTCTGGCCTCTAGTAACCAGTGGAATCCAAAATTTGGGTTGCACTTGGTCTTTTCAGTTTACAATGTAGGAAGGACAAACTCACTTATAATCTTTGTTAGGTTTCCCCTGCCTAACTTGGTTAAATCCAGCATGTCTCAGAGGTACTTGACAATGGCCCAGGGTTTGCACAGTCCCCCTCGTGACACCCTGTGGGATAGTTTTGGTCAGGTGACAGTGTGTGAGGTGCTGAGCACCCGCTTTTGCAGATGAGGAAACCTGGATGCAGAAAGCTGGCAGTTTGTGCCTGGTCAGGGAGAAGAAGGCCTGGCGCTGGCACTGCTGCCCTGGACGGAAAGCAGCTGCTCCAGAAAGCACTCAGTACCTTTTTCTTCTCCCTGCTAAGTTTGGCATTTGACCCAACAGATGGCCAAAAACTTGTAAATATTCACCCATGTTTTGTTATTTGAATGGACTGATCTTACTGAGACTTTTGCTTGCTGGATGGAAGGTGTGGCTGTCTTTGGGAAGGGGAGAGTGACCTGACCCCTTGAGGACTTTGGGCCATGTTTGCCAAGACAGCTGGGTCTGCTTCTGCTCCTGGTGCACAGTGCCACATTTTGCACTCGACACCTCTAAAATTCCCTTTCCCCTCTGGCCTATGAGCTCTTGGGAAGCAGGGAGGAAGTCTGAGTGGCTGAAGCAGCCATCGCAGGCAAGACACAGAGCAGCGCCTGATGTTCTTTTCTCTGGTCTGATGTTTGAGTTCTGCAGGCCACCGCCTGAGCTGAGAGCCGGCCATTTCTCCAGCAGCCCTCCAAACTCACAGCACTCTGCTAACCAAGGCATCGCAGCGGCCCACTGTGAACTTTGGCGTAGGCTTTGTTGGACTCATTTGAATTTGGCCCAGAAGAAAATAACATTTCACATTTCTCCCTAACGTGGAGAAATTGAACTCATTGTCTTTTTTGTTGAAGTCTACTCTAATATTAACAGGTGGAATTTTATTTTAAATATAGAAAAGCCAATTTTTAAAAACATACAAATGCATAAACCGTAGCCAATATTTCCTTGCATTACATAATTTCTCTAGCTAATGACTAACATTGATATCCTTTTTCCTTTAATTTTCTTTTTTTATCTAGTACTTGATATTTAGAAAATATATGCTCTGTTGAAATTATGCAGCATAATAATACAGTAGCTACCCATGAAGCCGCCACCGGACCTGTGATCAATCTCACCAGTCCCTTGGGTCACCAAGAGTTTTCTTCCCCATCCTGTCTCCCTGCCACCCCTTTCCTTGCCCAGAGCAACTATGATGTTTTCTCTTAAAAATTTAGGTGAAAGATGGGGCAAGGAGGCTCATGCCTGTAATCCTAGCACTTCGGGAGGCCAAGGTGGGAGGATTGCTTGAGGCCAAAAGTTCAAGATGAGGCTAGACAGCATAGTGAGACCCCGTCTCTGCAAAAAAAAAAATTAGTCAGGCATGGTGGTACCTGCCTGTAGTTCCCGCTGCTCTGGAGGCTGAGGCTGTAGGATCACTTGAGCCCAGCAGGTCAAGGCTGCAGTGAGCTATGAATGTACCACTGCACTCCAGCCCAGGCAACAGAGGGAGACCTTGTCTCCAAAATAAATAAATAAATAAATGAGTAAGTAAGTATGTAAGTATGTAAGTAAATAAATAAGTGGTCATGTTTAGCTTTTTGTCTTCTCTCCATTTCTACCCTGTAATTGAGAGTTGATGTTAGACTATTTTCTGGAAGTATCAATCAATAAATGTTTTCAGAAGTAATCAACTCAGCATAACCACTTTCCCTGGGTATTTCTGTCACCAAAAGGGGTAGAAAACAATGCTTCCAACACAGGCATAAGGTGAATGTCTACTGGGGGACTGGGGTCACTGCAGAGAAACAACAGAAACAGTGTTAATTCTTTAGCACTATGGAGGTCAGGAAGAAATCGAAAACATGTAGTATCAAAGCATCTGGCCCCAAAGGACCACTAGACCAGGACATGGGGGTAGGGGTAGGGTGAGGAAGAAAGGAGGAAGGTCAGATTCAAGGGGGTCCAGTCTGTAAAAGGCCTTCCTTCTGTGAGATTTGGATGTTTGACATTTGCTCCAATTTTGAATAAGCCACTGGAAATCACGTCTTAAGTTCTTTGGGTTCATTTCAATTTGCTCCTTTTCCTCTGTACACTGGAACAGTCAGAAGGCCAGCTTTGTGTGGATTCAGGCAAATTCAAGTGACTTCGCTAGCTGGGCCTCAGTTTTACCTTGCAGCATATAGAGTCCCTATCAGAATGGGGGCCTTGCAGAGACTGAGATGATGTGAAATTAACAAGAAACTGTGAGCCAGCTCTGAGAGTTCATCCTCTAAGTATATTTGAGGTTAAATTCAAGGTTAGGGGTTCACAGACCTAGCTTCTCATTATGTGTGTTTTCACCTAGCATCTCCACTCATTTTAAATGAGGCAGATGGAAGGCTTATATCTGTCTCACAGTAAGCATGATTAACTGGGAGAAATTATAACCAAAACCATACGTGAGTTCACTTAAAGTACATGATGGCACAAGACCATGACGATACAGAAAAGAAATGCAATGGAAGATCTACACAGATGGGCAAACCTCCTGCAAATATTTTACCTCTGAGAGGAAAAATAGAGTGTGACAGTAATGCCGCCTCCAGAAAGACTAGTTATTTAACCGAAAAAAATGAACGTAAAAGATTAAGTGTTTGGTAAGTTCTGAAGATGAGATAGAGACAGAATAGAAAAGAGAAGTTCTCTGTATTTCTTCTGTCAATATATGTATTCATTTTTTGTTTTCATGAAAACGTTTGCAAGATTAATTTACCTGCTATACAATTCACCCATTTAAGGTCTGTAATTCAGTGGTGTTTTTTAGTATATTCACAGATATGTGATCTCCACAGTCAATTTTAGAACATTTTCATCACCCCACAAGATACTGTACTTTTGGCATTTTTATTCTGTATAAAATACCTGGCCAGATGTTCAAAGGCAGTGAAATATTATGAACTCTGGGCTGAGGTCGCCACCTCCTCTGCAAGCCCTTCCTTAACCAGAGGCACATGCGATATTTTATTTAACAAAGATTTCTCAGGCTTGCTTCTTTTTTTTTTTTTTTTTTTTGTGAAAAAGCATTAAGTTCAGGCAGGGGCGTTGAAACCTTGCTTCAGACCCTAAGTCCCCATGAAGATTTTGGAGCCACATGCAATGCAAATGGGCTCTTACTCCCCTGTCTAACTAAAGTAGCACACTGTAGCTCCATTTTCCAAATACATGATCTGTTTAAGTAAAGCATTCTAGAGCTGTAAGGCAAATATGAAAGGATTCAAAAAGACTTGAAAATCCGTTTCTTTCCTCAAGGAATTCACTAGATAGTTGGGGGACCATGATATTGAAACATCAAAAGTTAATTGAATACAAGGTTACCAAAATGATTGTTCCATATGATTTCATTATGGAAATACTTACAGAAATTCTATCAAAAGTTAGGTACAAATATGGGAAACATTACAATTTAGAGGGACGTGTAGAACTCGATGAGTCTCGTGTGGTTTCTTAATGAAGTAACAGAACAAAAGTTGCCTGAGTAGGAACTGTGCCTAACTCTGGCCAACACAGTATGCTCCTGGTACTCAGTGAAAGTAAGAATAAAAACAAAATATTGGAACAAAGTGAGAAAATCTGTAAATATCAAAGCAGCATGAAATCATAAGTTAAAACAACCTGAATTCATAAAGTACCAAACTCACCAGCCAAATTTGATAAGCAGTTTTTATTACAAAATGAATAGATGGAATTAAAAGTAAGGGCCATCAAACATTTCGATGGAAAACAAAGTAACTGATAGTGCATGCTATTTTTTATAGGTAAAGCTGATTTTTAAGTGAATTTAGATAAGAACACGATCGCATGGGCTATAAACAGACTGGAAGTGCTTATGACTCAAGATAATTAATCTAAAAGCTAAATTAATCATTCGAAAAGGAAATGTCATGGAAGACACCATAGGGATAAATGTTGGATTTGGTGTTATTTACATAATTGTTAATTAGGCTGAATAGACTACTTCTGGAAACAGTAGTAGAAACTTGGACTAAATGTTTGTGTCCCTCCCAAATTCGTACTTTGAGATCCATCCACCAGGGTATTAGGAAGTGGAGCTTTAGAGGGGTAATTAGTTCATGAGGGTAGATCTCTCAGGAATGGGATTAATGCCATTAGAGGAAGAGACAGCAGAGCTTGCAGCTCTCTCTTTCTCTCCCCCTGCCATGTGAAGATTCAGCAAGAAAGCCGCCATCTCTAAACCAGGAAGAGGGCCTTCAAGCACCCAACCATGCTGGTACCCTGTGGCCTCCAGAACAGTGAGAAGTAAATGTTTGTTGTTCAAGCCACTGAGTCTGTGGTATTTTTGTTACAGCAGCCCAAGCTACATCAGAGCCCTTAGTTTTAAATGGGAGGCCTTGGGGCTGGGCTCAGTGGTTCACACCTGTAATCCCAGCACTTTGGGAGGCCAAGGCAGGTGGATCACCCAAGGTCGGGAGTTCGAGACCAGCCTGACCAACATGGAGAAACCCTGTCTCTACTAAAAATACAAAAAAATTAGCCAGGCATGGTGGCGGGCGCCTGTAATCCCAGCTACTCAGGAGCCTGAGGCAGGAGAATCACTTGAACTTGGGAGGTGGAGGTTGTGGTGAGCCAAGATCACGCCATTGCACTCCAGCCTGGGCAACGAGAGTGAAACTCCATCACAAAAAAAAAAAAAAAAAAAAAAAAGACGAGAGTGGGGAGGCCTCAAAGTACAGGGGTTAACAGCACAGCCTGGCCTTAGCAGACCTGCATTTGACCTTGGCTCTGCCACTTACTGGCTGTTGGACCTTAGACAGCTTAGTTAAGGTCTCTAAGTCTCAGTGTCCTCGTGGACACATGGAGTGGTAATGGTGGCTATCTCGTGGAGTTGTGCTGTGTGTTAATGAGATAATACACATGAAGTGGCTGGCACAGTCTCTGGCACACAGCACCCCACAAACGGTGACCATCGGTAATCATATAATCACAATCAAAATCAGGGGACGTGTGCTCTGATCTAGAAAGAGAACAAGTGCCATAAAAGCTGCAAAGTGGTCCTTTAACTAAACGTGGCCATGGTTAGAAGCTGACTCAAAGTCACCTTGACAATGCCATAACTGTGGAGAACTTGTGGAGAAAACAGAGACCCTCTCCTGTTTGACATGCATTCCAAATAATTTCTGAGCTGAGAAAGAAAACCAAAAAACACAGTAACTTAGCCTAAAGGGAAGGAAACCAGAGAATGACTTAATAATGATTGACTAGCATGGAAAAATTTGCAAGTGGAGAATGATAGTGCTCCCCTGTTTCAGTAACATTAAAAAGGAGAAGAGTTTTAAGGTAAGGGGAATATTTTGATGCAGAAAGAAACTTTACTGAAATAAGGGTGCTGCAGTACTGGGTTGAATTAACAACTGACAATGCTTTCTTGAGAATTATTAGCTTTCTTGAGAATGTTTATGAACAGATTCATGGGAGCTGAAGAATTTTTATTCAGTCATGGAACGATAAAAGGAAACCTCCAGCCGGGTGCAGTGGCTCCGCCTGTAATCCCAGCACTTTGGGAGGCTGAGGTGGGTGGATCACGAGGTCAAGAGATCGAGACCATCCTGGCCAACATGGTAAAACCCCGTCTCTACTAAAAATAGAAAAATTAGCTGGGCGTGGTGGTGGCCACCTGCAGTCCCAGCTACTTGGGAGGCTGAGGCAGGAGAATCACTTGAACCCAGGAGGCAGAGGTTGCAGTGAGCCGAGATCATGCCACTGCGCTCCAGCCTGGCAATAGAGTGAGACTCCGTCTCAAAAAAAAAAAAAAAAAAAAGGGAACCTCCCAGGATTTTAACCTTGGAAGGTGCGTGGAGACATTTATATTTCATATACGGGGGCTAGGCCCGGAGCAGGGGCCAGTTAGGATGGGGTAGCATTGTTAAACCAGAATCCCACTTTTTACCCCTCCCCTCCTCAGTCCCTTTTGGCACGCTTATAATTTATAACCGGGTCATGGACAACCATCAAACTTGTGTATCTGTTGTACTCTCCAAATCAGTGTTTTGTCTAGAACACTATGACGTCTGGGCTTTGTGAATATTATTTCATGTCATCTTCACCACAGTATGCTGTCTCCATTTTATAGATGAAGAAACTGAGGCATATTGGCCTCAGTCGTGTGTCAAGCCCACGGCACACCAGTCAGGGCCAAGGCCTGACCGATTTCGGCTGGTAAAGATACAAGGGGCCACTCTATTTTTTATTGTGTTATTTTTTGACACAGGGTCTCGCTCTGTTACCTAGGCTGTAGTGCAGTGGCGCAATCTTAGCTCACTGCAACCTCTGCTTCCTGGGCTCAAACAATCTTCCAACCTCAGCTTCCCAAGAAGCTGGGACTACAGGCATGGACCACCAAGCCCAGCTAATTTTTGTATTTTTTTGTTAAAATGGTTTTCGCCACGTTGGCCAGGCTAGGAGCCTCTGTAGATTTAGAAAGGTTATTACTTACATAAATGCAGAAGGAAGAGTAGCCAAAGTTGCAAGCTCCCACCCATCACAAAAGGAGGGTCCTGAAACAAAGGGCGGGTATGTTAGTTTAGTAGGGCGGTCATAAACAGGTACCACAGCCAGGGTGGCTTAAACAGCAGAAACTTATTGTCTCTCAGTTCTGGAGGCTGGAAGTCTTAAGATCAAGGTGTTGGCAGGGTTGATTCCTTCTGAGGATCTGTTTTGTGCCTCCTTCACCTCCAGTGGTTTGCTGGCACGCTTTGGCATTCCTGGGCTTGCAGGAGCATTATCCCAGCCTCTGGCTTCATCTGCAGGTGGTGTGCTCCCTGTGTGCATGCCTGTGTTCAGATCTCCCCAGTTTGATTAGGATACCAGTCATATTGCATTAGGGTCCACTCCAATGATTTCATTTTAAATGTATTACCTCCGTAAAGATCCTGTCTTTAAGTAAGCTCGTATTCTGAGGTACTGGGGTTTAGGACTCCCACATTATCTTTTTTTGGGAGGGGAACACAAGTCAATCCATAACAGAGCCGGTGATTACAATGCCAGCTGTGACATAGCCCATTGCAGAGAAGCCAGTTAAAGGCTGCAGCTCAGAGGTTTTATATTCTATGGTACTATTCCAAGGAGGGAAGCCAGAGAGCCTCACACCCCTTCAGAACCTGGGATGTGAGGAGAAACTGCCTCATGACAGCCTCCCAGGGAAGTAGGGAGGTGGGTAGGAGATGGCTCCTAGCAGCTCCTTAAAGGCCTGGAACACCAGAGGATCACAAGACTTTATCCTTTCAAGACACAGATGAGCTGCGGTTCAAGTCTTTGCTTGGTGGCTTATGCGGATATGTGCGAGGTTGCCAGGGGGCCCTGACAGAGCCGTTCCTCTGTCATCGCTCGTAGGATGGGGCAGATTCTGAGCCAGGTCTGCCACACTCCCATCTACACTCCTTGAGGCTTGCTGTTTCCCTGGACACCAATTCTTACGTCGACTGGTTGCTGACATTTTGTTGATGTCTTGGAGTCACAGGTCAGTTTCCCCCCCAGAAAGCAAACTCTGAGGCAGAGATGAACATGCCAGAAAGCTCATTAGCAGGTGCTCGCAGGTTCAACACCTGTGGAAAGGCAGGGGTGGCAGCAGGAATGGGCAGGGGAGGAGGTGGGCTGCCGTGCACTCACTACCAGGCCCTCGGCGGACCCCAGGCGTCTCTGAAACCACAGAACTGTGAGCTGCAGGCAGGGGTTTCTCTTCTAGCCCATAAAAGGCAGACTTTTTAAATTTAAATAAACATGCTGCATTGAAAGTAGTTACCACAAGACAAACAATGATTGCCTTTATGTATGATTTTATCATAAAGTATATATTCTTAACAATATTGAGGTATACGCAGTATATGTACATACATGTGTATATCATGTTAGTAAAGTATGATTTTTGTATTTTTTAACTCCCTTAAGTCAGTCATCTCAGCTGTCTGTATTTGAACTGCATGACACACTTTTGAGTCTGGGTCATAGACCAGATCCTTATTCCGGTCATTGAATGACTTTATTGGGTTTGTGAATCCTAAAAGTTCTACATGAAAATCTGTATTTAAGAAGATATATACATTTCTGGAACAAGAATTTGAATCTGTTTTCATATTCTTGGGGAGACCTTTGTCCTCCTCCCTGACAAAGTTAAGAACCATTGTGTGAGGAAACAGAGTCATGTCGTGGCTGCTTTGTAGGCTGCACTTTGCCTGCTCCAAACACACAGCAGTGACAGATCAAAATCTAAAAAGCGAAAATGAAAAAGTCATAATCATGCCCCCTACTCCCCTAAAAAAGATATATCACTACAGACCAGAGACAAACGCAAAGCAGAGTGTGAAACCAGACGCTGTGGGCTGCAGGATCGCAAGCCGGGAGGTGGAAACAGAGGCATAGCTCTGGTGGCAGTAAGACTAAATGTGCCAGGCCAGAGCATGTACTCTGCTTGAAAGCGGGCAGGGTAGTGGTCCTGTCCTCTGATCTAGAAGGGAGGCCCGAATCACTGCCTGCCCTAACCTCTAGCCTATAGAAAGCTTTGATCCTGGGAAGAGCACAGGACAGAGACAAGGCCTCCTTCTCAGGAACTGAGCTAAGTACCCCATGTCGTCATCAGCCATATCACCATTGGGCAAGAACCCAGACCACCACGTCAACTCCATTCTGTGTGAGGGGTTCGAGCAGAGGAACCATAAAAACCTCTGAGCAGGGAGGGTGATCAGCAAGAGAACATTCACAATTATCTCCCATGCAGGCCAAGCCTGCCCACCCAAATTCCATGCCACGTGAGGAACTCTGACCTTGGGGTGTCAGCCATCCAAATCAGCAATCAGAATGTGAATTCACTGGAGACTAAAGTAAAATAAAAAAGCTATCTTGGAAAAAAAAAAATGCCTGATGCCCTCAAAGAGACCATTGGAGAAATAATAACCATTAAACAAAAAAGGAAAATTCTGAATAAGAGGCAAAAACTGGCAGAAATGAAGGGTAAGTAGATAAGGAAAAAAATTAGAATCTCAGAAATGAGTGATAGATTCATTAAAATAAAGAAGGAAAAACAGATGAGACTACTAGACTCAGTTGACAGGAGAATTAGGAGTTAAGACGCTGTTACTGAAGAATTCACCCAGAATGCAGCACAGACACACACAGAATAAAACCTAAACTAGGTCAGTTAAGAGGAGAGGAAGATAGATTCAGAAGCTCCGCAGTATGGATTATTGCAGTTCCAGGAGAGAATGAAAGGAATGGCAGAGAAGTAGGGCTGGAATTTTTCAGAATTGGAACAAGACGTGAACCCTCTGATTGAGAGCGCTCTCAGAATACTGAGCAGAATAAATAAAGATAAATGCAGACCCAGCCTCATCAGAGTCAAATTGCAGAGCCTTGGGGATAAAGCTACACCGCTTCCAAACTGCCTGGAAGGAAAGATAGATTACCTGTGAAGAAGTAGCACTGACTGACAGCAGACTCGTCACCATTACTAATAGGCGGCAGGGAAGTTGTCAGAGTGCTTGGGGAAGACAAACATGAAGCTAGAATTTTGTGTCCTACCAAATTATTAAAGTGTGAGGGGTTTCAGACATGCAAATACTGAGAGAGTTTGCCTCCTGTGGACTTTCACTGCCAAAAAAAACGGTTGAATGATACTTATCTGAGAGAGCAGAAGTGAAAAAGAAGGAAAGGTGTTAGGACTAGGAAAGGCCTAAGATTTTACCTCACTTGCAGGTTAACAAGGTACCGCTGCACTTTCATAGATGCAGCAGAAAGACAAGAGACTCCTGCCTCAAAGACCAAGGACTTTGTTACTCAGCACAGAGGTGGCGTGAGTTCTCTTAGCATTGGCTCTTCTAGTCCCCCAGTTCAATAGCGGGGAGGTGGAGCAGCTCTGGATGCTGTACACACACTGGGCTGGAGCACAGCTGAAAACCCTCAAGCTTGGGCACCTTCCAGTATTTCATTTGTCCATTTGCGTGTGTTTGTTTTTAGACCAGTCTTTTAAAGGGGCTATTAGTAAACCTGCCCAGTCTTTGTCCCTGAGGAAGACATTATGTTTATCATTCTGGTGAGGGAACAAACCAGCTTTCTGCTCCAGAGGGAGAGACTAACCATCTTCCAGTGCTATTTGGTGTACAAGCCACCACAAGTTTTATGAAAACTCCATAGAGCACTGTCCCCCAACAAAGAGGTGGAAAACAAGAAAAAATATGGAATTTAAAAATATTTTTAACTTATAATTAGCTGTTGAGTTAATTTATTGTTTTACCTGTGATTTTGTTTAGAAGATGAAACTCTAGACAAGAATAACCAGGAAGGGGGGCTGCTAGGGAAAATGAAGCTTCCTGTCTTTTTTAGTAGCTGAATAGAGACACTAAATAACTTTGTGCTTGGAACAATTTATTAAAGGATAATATGTGTGTGTGTGTGTGTGTGTGTGTGTGTGTGCGTGTGTGTGTGTGTGTGTATTTCTTAAAGAAGAGAAATACAATTTACTCCTTACACCAGGGGGAAAATATTAGAATATTTTGAAAATCAAGCAATCCAATAGGCACAGAAAAGGAGAAAATTTATGGAAAGAGGAAGACTGGTTAGCAGAAAACACAAATGAAGATGGTATAAATAAAATATATTGATAGTCACAGTGAATATAAATAGATTAAAGTGACCTGTTAAAAATCTGAAGCCATTCAGTCATCATGACCTTGTTCCACCATCTCAAGCAGGAAGGAAGGGTGGAAAAGCTGTCCCCACTGAGGTCTGATGTTTTAGTCTCCACAGAATTGCCACAACATCTCATTGGTGAAACTGAGGTCATGCCCCCTCCTCGCCTGGCCAATGGTGTAAATAACCATGACTCGTTTATACTAGTCTTGATTAACAAGTCATGACTTTCATTTCCTGGGACTGAGGAGGGACCTTTCCCAGAGATCAAGTGGGAGATTTTATTATCTTTTTATTAGAAAGTGATAGATCAAGAAAATCAGCAGATAAAAGAAAGGATATAGAAGATTAGAATAATACAGTAAAGAATTGTGACCACACCAGAATGAGAGGTAATATACCTTTCAAACACCCCAAGAACATTGATTATATTGCTACTTTTTACTTGGGCATGTATTTTTTTTTTTTTTAGTTTCCAAATATATGAATTTTATGACTTTTAACAAATATCTTTTTATTGTGAACTTCAAATTTAATTGCATTGATGTAGGAAAACGTAGTATTACTCATTCTTGGAACTTTGTTGTAACTTGCTTTTTAACCTCAAATATAAGGATATCGTTTCAAGACCATTGGAAATAGCTGCAGTGTGATAAATGTAAGGGTAAGAAGAGAGTGTTACAGGAGTGTTTACCATCAGTTTGCGCATGTCCAAGTCATATGCCTGGTAGGAAAACTTCAAATTTGGGATCACACATTTTTGCCTATGCCATTTCTATTCCTTAGGTTCATAGCTGTTTCTTGTTTACTGCCTTGGTTAGACCTGTGATGAGACAGAGCACTGCTGATGGTGGGTACCTAGTCATCAGTTTAAGTTTTCTGTTTTGAGTGAAATATCCATTTAATCCAAGTTTCCAAGTTCATTTTTACTAAATGGTTCAAAATATTCACCTATGACTTCTAAAGTCTCTACTGTATCTGTAGTTTTTTTTGAGAATTAAATCGTTTATTGATTACACATGATAATGAATGATACACAAACTTCATTCCCATCTATAATTTTATCTGGTTCCAGATTCAATTTAGATATATTGCATAGGATGGGCCAACAATCATTTTTATAACCAATAATTCCATGATTTTGCTTGGGTAATCCCTTTTAATGGTGAACTTCAGATCGCAACAGTAACCATCAGTTCACCTACACCAAGGTTTCTGAAGACAATGGCTTCTCCACCCAAGCAGGTTGTATATAAACTCCAAAAAGAACCTGGCATCACCCTGAAGGAATTCTAACTTCACACTCTTGGGGAAAATTTACCAAGATGGCTTCAGAGCAGACTAACTTTATACAGCACATTAAAAAAAAAAAAAGACATTTATTCAGTATCACAATCAGACTATTACATTTAGCAATCAACAGCATGGGTGCCAAAAAAAAAAAATCTGTATTAAAACCCTTTGTTGGAATGCTTTACACTTTCCACAGAACAGAAACTAAAATAACCTGTTATACAGTTAGTCACAAATACAGTCCTCAGTTTTTTGCCCATACACATGAGTATTTGTCTAAAATATGTCTTCTTTGTAGCAGCTAGGCCCTGCCACCACTGTGCTTGGCTGAGTTCACAAATCCGTTGTAACCTGTAGCTTCCCTGACACTTCTCTGGCTCTCCTCTCCGGCTAAGCTTTGTTTCCTAATTAAAATCTTCTGCCACTGCCTTAGCTACTGCTGCTACTGGAACCGCCCTAGCCACCTTGGTTTCATGGTTTGGCAAAGTATTGGCCTCTACCACCATAGGGACCAGAGCTTCTGCCTCCGAAGTTTCCTCCCTTCATGGGTCCAAAATTTGAAGACTGATTGTTGTAATTGCCAAAATCATTGTAGCTTCCACCACCTCCAAAATTGCTTCCATCATTACCAAATCCATTATAGCCATCCGCCCTGCCACCATATCCACCACCATCATGGCTG